>NW_028283740.1:0-328363 GCF_059441095.1 Idiotropiscis lumnitzeri | reverse complement strand
ATTTTTCTCCCACACCACGAATCTCAAAAGCCACCTCAACGCAGGTTGTTAATCAAGGGCGTTCACCCGTTCGGAGGAGTAGCAGCACTGGTGTGATTCTTGAATTCTATGGCTCTTCAAATATTTGTGCAGTTTAACACAAATCATCCAAAATAGAATTCAAGCACATCTGTGACAGAAATTCAAATTCAGAAGTCAAAGAGAGAGAACAAAAAAAAAAATCTAATGCTGCGCTTCTTCCGAAGACATATACTGTAAACATTAAATGTATGTTAGGACAATCTTGAAAAAAGTATTAGAACACCCTTTACTTTTATTTCTTGTTAATTTTATTAACCAAAATATGTCCATTTTTATTACAGATTAATGAATACAAAATTAAAACTCTAATCAGCTACTTTTTAATCGTTATATTTGTATAAACAAATGTTATACATCTGTGTGTTAACTTATACAAGAAATGACGGAAAAGCAAGGGTGGTTTAGTATTTTTTTATCGTATATAGTCTGTATAATATCTTTAACCTATGCTGATGCTGTTTAATACTGATTTAAATAATAATAATAATGTCATAATCTGTTGGTTTTACATGAACAAAACCTTTCAAGCACTTTTTAAAATTCTAAATACTACCTCTTGTCAGTAAGTTGGTTCACAGCACTGCCTTGGAGTGAAAGTGTGTAGTGCTGAGACAGTCGGTATGTGCTGAGTCGTCTGACGTTTGTGTGACTGGTACCCAGGAAGGTAGCAAAACCAGGCAGTGTGTATGTCGTACCCAGGAAGGCAGAGAAACCAAGCAATATGTATGTGGTACCCACGAAGGCAGAGAAACTAAGCAGTGTGTATGTGGTACCCGGGAAGGTAGCAAAACCAGGAAGTGTGCATAGATACAGACCCCAAAAGTGATTAAAACCAAATAAAGTCCCCAGAAGATCATCTGTAGTCAGGTGAAGGACCCTGTACTTTGTTCAACTCATTTACTCCCTTAGACGTACAAAGACGTCTTTTAATGCAATGGCGCCCTCTACCAAAGACGTATAAGTACGTTTCCTGTCTTTTTTACGTCATAGTGTACATAAGGGTCTGATGCAACCTCTGACTGAGAATCAGCCTTGTCCGCATTGTGAATCATGTAAAAATCACCCAGCAGGGGGCAGAGGTGCAAAAGATCCGCCTTGAATCTGCGCCAGAGGTACAAATGGGGGGCGGGATCCTGGGGTAGACTTATAAGTGTGGAGAGCAGCGTGGGTAGCAGCAGCATCGGCAGCACTAGCAGCAGTCGCATTAGTAGCGTTAGCAATGAAATCCTCCAAGCAAATGACGATCGAGGAATGCGTTTTTGTAAAAAAAAGCTTCCTAAAAGCATCAAGGCGATGGAGACGCTTTGGTTGAGAGGATGACGCTTCGTCATCGTCACAACAAACAGGCGTCTAAAGAGGGTGCGCGTGCCTTGCGGCCTGCATCGCCTGCCTTCGGACAATAGCCAAAGCAGCTGAGAGTCCTCACCAGATCCCCCCGAACGAGGAGGTAAGCGCTCGCAAGTTACCATTGAACATGTGGTTTTACCCCTCATGCTTTTATTGTACATATCATGCATCTTGCGGGCAGAAAATGTCGCATAAATGTGCAGTTAGACGCGAGCGTATCTCCTCCCCGACGAGGAAACAACAATACTGAATGGTGTGGTAATCATGCATACTTTCTAAAATTCACAGATTGTGCATCCCGCGGCAAGAAAGTTCCTCCTCGTCTTGTTGGTGTAAAGAAAGGTAAATTATAATATGAAACTTCACACGCCAGCAATAAAATGCAGCAATAAATATATATTTCCAATTGTTTATATTTCTGTAATTTACAGGTTGTGCATCAGGAAGCAGTGGTTCCGGATGGCGTCACACTGGATGGCAACCGAGGAAAATCGACTTTACAGCAACCCCTGGACCACTGAATGCCGCTGCCCATTTGGAGTCTGAGGAGCCAGCTGATTTCCTGCAGCTGTTTCTCACGGATGAGCTTCTGCAGCACATCGCGGATGCCAGCAATCACTTCCCAGACAATTATTTTCACACAAACCCCAGTGGACAAACACAAGCTCGCCTATTTTCCACGGACCAGCAAAGCCAGACCACAACGAAAGTGTCGGGTCTGTTTGCGCAAAGGCAAACGGAGTGAAACAAGAATGTGGTGTGAACTATGTTGTGTGCCCTTGCATCAAGGCAACTGTTTTATTTTATATCACACAAAAAAAAAGTATGTATGACACTGATGTATTTCATTTTTGTACATAGTTCAACAGTTCAGTCGTTTAGTGTTATGTGCAAATAAATTTATTTTATCAAAAACATATTTTTTGTGCTTTTTTTTGTTATTTTATAGAAGGCATGCATTATTTAGATGTTAGAGGTGTCATAAAAGCCATAAATAATAGTGTCAAAGTTCAAATTATGGTCAAAATGCATCAGTTTACAAAAAGCTCATTTTCTCAGTTTTTTCCCCAGGGATTGGAGTTTTCATGAAATTTAGCTATTTTCAAATGCCGATTGTTCAAGAATGGAAAAAGATAGGAACAAACATTTTTTTTCTGTTGAAAGAAGAGAGTCTCATCTTTCTTCGGGTGTGCTCCATGTCTATATAGCATTAGAATACAATATTCTGTGGGCCTTGCAATATTAGTCAAAACCCAGGAAAACTCTGGGATTGAGTGGGTTGCTCCAGTGAAAATGGCTGGTATTTAATGAGTTAAGACTGGTTAGGACATCCGGCTCGCAGTCCCAAGGTGCAGGGTTCGATCCCGGGACCCAGCTTTCCTGTGTGGAGGTTGCATTTGTGAGTGAGTTTGAGCGCAGATGGTTGTTCGTCTTTGCGTGCCCTGCGATTGGCTGGCAACCACTTCAGGGTGTGCCCCGCCTACTGCCCGTTGACAGCTGGGTAGGCTCCAGCACGCTATCCTTGTGAGAATAAGCGGATTGGATATTACATGTATGTGTTTATGCCCTAGGCCAGGCGAGGGCAAACTACGGCCCGGGGGCCACATGCGGCCCGTTAAAAGTTTTAATCCGGGCCGCCGAACTTGAAAAAAATTTAATGAATAAACCTTGTTAATGTTTTATTTTCTAAACACTGTGGTTTTCAAAGACAAATATTATTGTTGGAATGCTTTTATTCACTTTCATATAAAATTAAATGTATTTTTTTTCTCAGATGAGGTGAGGTTTCCAAAACACTCCATCCATCTGCTCCTGGTCCGGCCCCTCTGTCATATTTTAGAACCCATTGTGGTCCTCCAATCAAAAAGTTTGCCCGCCCCTGCCCTAGGCTTTGTGTCTTTGCTTGGTTGACTGTGTAATGAGTGTATGAATGCATTTCTTTCTACCAGACACCTTGGACTTCCCATGGCAGATTAATAATCTATTTTATCTATCCATCAGGGTCACGAATGTCATTTGATGAGTAGAGAATTTAGAGTCTCCAATTAACCTAATATACATGGATTTGCGCATGGAAACCTGAGAAAAAGCCCTTAGTCCTACTTTTCCATCTGAACCACTTTATCCTCACGAGGGTCACAGCCGTGACATCCCAGCTGACTTCAGAAAGTAAGTGGGCGACGACTCATGATCTCTTGGTTGAATAATATTGTTAGGGGCTCAAAATGGCCCTCTACAATAAAATGGCAGAAGAATATTACATACTCTCTGGCAGAAGAATATTGCGTTTTTTTGTTTTGTCCAATTAACTTAAATAAAACTTGGGAAAATGTAATGATTACATGTAAACCAGCTGGTCTTCCCCATACCAAGCCCTGGCTAAAACTGACTGAAAAATGCATGATGTGTGCCTTTTAAACTCCTCGGCCCATCCACTATGCCAGGGATGGGCAAACTTTTTGATTGGGAGGGGGGGGGGGGCACAATGAGTCCTAAAATACATTTAATTTTAAACGAAAGTGAACAAAAGCATTACAACAATATATATGTCTTTGAAAAACCACAGTATTTAGAAAATAAACCATTAACAAGGCTTATTCATTTAATTTTTTTCAAGTTTGGGGGGCTGGATTGAAACGTTTAACGGGCCACAAGTGGCCCCCGGGCCGTAGTTTGCCCAAGTGCCCTAAGCCAATTGATTCTAAAAAATAACAGTTTTCTTCATCAAAACAACATTTTATGATCAACATAAATGTTAGTGAGTACATAAAGGTATACTCATTCGATCTATCATAACCCCATGCACTTAGACTGTACAAAAAAAAGAAAATTTTTATTTTAAAACCTAGTATTTCGCCATGACGTCACACGCTAGCGTCAAGTGCTTGGCGCTAAAAACCCGGAAGTAACAGCGGCGCTCGGTTTGAAAGTGGAGAGTTGTGCATGGTAGGCGAGTTCGGGAGAAATGTTTGTTGAACACGAGGACTGTGGCGTAGAAGATGGTTTAACAGCGATCTAGTGCGCACCCAACCGTGATGGCTGACCAACGAAATAAATGTGGACCGACGGAGTGGACTGACAGGACGTGGAAAACAGGTGTGTGGCATGTGTGCGTGTGCACGAATGTGGTAGCGCGTTCACTATGGTGGCAGCGATCGCAAAGCAGCAGCACCACTCCTTGACAAAAGTATTGTACTTTCTCTGATGTTTTGGGTTTGCTCTGCTTTGGGGTTTGTAGTTCTGGCCACGCAAAAGTAACAAAGCAAGTTCTTGGATGTCTGCTTTTTTCTTGAACTGTTAATTGGTTAACATCGTGGCTCTTATTTTTATCTAATGTATGGAGTTTGGTGGCTATCTATATGCACAACTATATTAGTTGCACTTGAAATTGCATACAGAAAATTAGTATAAATAGGTTACGCTATAAAGTATAACAATATTAACAATCGTTATTGTTGTTACTGTTTATTTATTTTATTTTGCAATAACTGTGCTCCAAGCTTAGCTGTTGTGCCAGCTGCCAAGTAAAAATATGTAATCTCACTCAATAATAGGAATAAATACTTAACTAACATCTCAATTTTTCGGGTTGGGCTGTGGGGGAGGGGAGGGTGGCTGCCTGACATAAAGCAGACTGTCCTGCACATGCGCAGACCAGCCGAGTGTGTGAAGTGTGCGTAAGTGCAGTACCGGGACCGACCACTAGACAGCGATCCTGAGTAATTTTTCCGCACACACATTTCTAGCACACTCGTCTTGTTTTTGTGACCTTCCTGGGAAGCCCTGAAACTTTGACAGGACCTCCCCCTGAGCTTCTTATCACTGAATTCAATGCTCTTTTTTGTGGGGCCCAGATTTTTGGTCCCCACAAAAATTTTGGTCCCCTACAGTGGGTGTGCTGTCCGATGTTGGTCCCCAACATGTAGCTTATACAAACACACACACACACCCCTACTTGTTTTTGTGACATTGTTGGGCCACCTGAGCAAAACTCACATTGTGGGAACCACCCTTTCTAGTGGTTGTACAGCTCTGAAAAAAATCAGGCAGTGTCCAGGAATTTAGTTAAACACAAAAAACACTTCAAATTACCAATTAATGACCTGGAGGTCAAATGAGTGACTCAAGTGCATGTAATTCAGTCACTGTAGCCCAAAGATTCTCTGGGCCAGTGGATGAACCATTATTCGTCTTGGACAGCATTGAAGCAGGCCGTAGCCTGGTTTCTAAAGCTGAAAGACTTACTGACAGAGTAAAGGAAAATAGAAAGGAGTTAATCACATTAGGTGAAGAAGGCAAGATGAATTTATTCAAGAGAACTGTCAAAGGAAAGTATTTGACCTGCAACGACTTGGATAAAGCAGAAAGAGAACTTGTGAAATACTGTCAAAGGCGAAGTTTCAAAAAAGATTTAGCCATATTTGAAAAACAAAAAAGGGTGAAGAAAAGTAGCCCACTTTACAAGTTCAATATAGTACTTCAAGATGGTGTCATGAGGGTTGGTGGACAGTTGAGCCACGCAGCCATGCCTGAAACAGCAAAACAGCAAGCCATCTTGCCAAGGATTCACATAACACAAAGCTAGTCCTGAGATACATTCATGAGATTACAGCTCACGCTGGAAGGAACCACATGATGGCTAATCTGCATCAACAGTTTTGGATACCTCGAGCTGCTAGAGTCATCAGAAGAGTGCTACCTGACGATCCGCCTTTCAAGAGAATTGGCGTTGATTATTTTGGTCCATTCTAAGTAAGTAGGGTTAGAGGACAAGTAAAGAGATACGGCGTGATTTTTACATGTCTCGCTGTACGAGCCGTACATCTGGAAATTGCATCTTCACGTGACACAGATGCTTGTCTCAACGCAATCCGAAGATTTCTTGTCAGAAGAGGACAAGTGAGAGAGATGTATTCTGATAACGGAACCAACTTTAGATCAGCTGACAGTGAAATGAAGAAATCAATCAAAGAATGGAACACTAAGTAAATCGAGAAACACTTGCTGCAAAAAGGTATTCAGTGGCATAGCAATCCCCCAGCAGGTTCCCACCACGGAGGAAGCTGTGAGCGACTTATTTGGTCTGTGAGAAAAATCCTGAATGTCACTGTAAAAGAACAAATTTCGGGTGAAGAAAGTCAATATACCTTGCTTGGTGAGGCTGAAGCAGTTATAAACAGCAGGCCTATCACAAGGACATCTTCCGACCTCAACGACTTGGAAGCACTCACACCCAACACTCTGTTGTGGCTGAAGGTCAAACCTGAGTTACCTCCTGGAGTCTTCTGTAAAGACGACCAATACGCCCCAATACGTACCTCTGGGAATGAGCTGGTCAGCTCTTTAAAGAGTATTATGTAAGTTGAAATACATTAATCCATTTTTCTTTTTTGGACCATCTTTAACTGTGTAGTGTGTAATGTCTAAAATACAAAATGATCTGATTTTAGGGTGCAGTTGACGACTGTGGCACAGGTCCTCGCTCTACAAGTGCTAATAGTCTTCGGCAAAGAGAAAAATCTGCCATAAGGTACAGAAAACATTGGCATCAGAGTAAATGGATGCATGTTTTTGCAATGTGCGAGGAAACTGGCGAACTCAGAGAAAACTACGCAGGCTTGGGAGAACATGCAAACTCTACACAGGAAGGCCGGAGCCGGAATCGATCCCACAACCTCTGCATTGTGAGACCATCGTGCTCACAAGTCGCCCACCGTGGCGGCCGTCCATTATGAATGCCATCCCACCATCCATTATCTGTACGGCTTCTCCTCACAAGGGTTGCGGGGGGTGCTGGAGCCTATCCCAGCTATCTTGGGGCAGTAGGTGGGGTACACCCTAAACTGGTTGCCAGCCAATCGCAGGTCACACAAAGACAAACAACCATCCGCGCTCACACTCACACCAATTTAGGGTGTCCAAACAACCTGCCATGCATGTGTTTGGAATGTGGGAGGAAACCGGAGAACCCACGCAGGCGTGTGGGAAACATGCAAACTCCAAACAGGAAAGCCGGAATCAATCCCGCGACCTCTGCATTGTGAGACCATCGTGCTAACAAGTCGCCCACCATGCATCCCTGCTAAATAAATGATTAATTTTTACATTTTAGTATTTGTAAGCGATCTTGTGTTCATGACAGCATTTTCAACAGTGTGGGTGTTTGTATGAAAGCATTTCACTCGTGTATGGGCATGAGCATGTTTCAGTTGTATTTATGAATAACAATAATTTCACAATTGTGCCTGAGCGCCTTTCACTGGTGTGTATGAGAATGTTTCACCTATGTGTATGAGCGCATTTGACGAGTGTATGAGCAACAACTATTTCACTAGTGTGTATGAGAGCGTTTCACTCGTATGTATGATAGCGTTTCATAAGTATGCATGAGCAACAACAATTTCACTGGTGTGTAAGAGTGCATTTCAGAAGTGTGAAGCGATTCCTGACTTTTGTCCCCAACGGCACCTCATACTCCCCATCTCCCGCTCACTTCTCCTGACCCCATGAGCCATCCCCGTTGCTACTACATGGAGATTTGATGTGTTTTTTTGTTTTTTTTTGTTATTAGCTTCTTCAACATCTCTTCTGATTCTCATCTCTTCTCTGGCGCTCGTCTCCGCCTGTCTGATTTGAAGTCGACCTCAGAATTTGCACTATTTTGACATGACTTCTGTGGTAATCACTACTGACATATTGTGTCATTTGCTCAATAATACATTAAAATTATAATAAATAATAAAAATGGGTCCGGTGCCGAGCTCTGGCTTCATATCTTTAAAAGTGGTCTTCTCAAATCTGTTACTAATGGCCTCTAAATCGGTTGTGGTAGAGAAGGGGCAAATTAGACCTTATGGCATCTTAATTTGGTCAAGTCTTGTACCCATTTTCAAGGCCAGCGACTATTGCTTTAGCTATATACAAGAAAAGGATTACTCTGAATATACACAACAACAAATCCCAGATGTCCATCCCAAATGTTGTTTCAAAATAATCCAGTTCAGATGATAAACAAATGTATTGGTATGTTGAGGTCATTATTTCAAATCAAAATATACACTTCTTTTTCAGACAATGGGGAGGATCGAAGAAGTGGAAAAGTTGCAGGAGTAACTTCAAAACAATGCAAAGAGACAGAATCTGGAAGAATGTCAAGTTTGTCCATGTTTATATTTCTGGAATTTAGTGGGCGTGCATCTCGAAATGTTTGGGGATGGTTCGGGCTGCCAGACAAGACTTTCACTGCGAGCGCTGGACCACTGGATGCTGCGGCAAACAGCGGACTTCTTGCAGCTATTTATTACCAACAAGCTACTCCTGCACATCAATGATGCGGATGGCACAGACTGCTTTGCAGACAATTATTTTGAGGCAAAACCAAGAGGTCTGTAAGCACTCTGAAAACAAAGTAAAATATTTGACACCCACGGCAAAGAAAGCCATGCTACAGCATAGGGCTGGGCGATAAACCGAAAATTTACCGTTACCGAAATTTATTACAATGACCGAAATCATTTTGCCCATGTCGGTAAATTCGATGAATAAAAAAAGAAAAGCCTTTTGTCTGCGGCAATGTTCATGCCCCTTTAAGACCGCTACAGCGCCTCTAGTCATGTGACTCCACCCGTCTGTCGCTCTCGTTGCTGGCGATTCAAATCCAGAAGCTTTCTCACCACCCACAACACAACCATGCTGTGCTGAAAGTTCAAAGTGAGAAGCAAGGTTCGACAAGTGACAACAGCCCATGAACGGAGGCGACACCATACGAGAGAACGTCTCAGAGGTGGACGCGATAGCCTAGCACTAGCTAAAGATAAAGCTCGTCTAGTTACGTGGCGCGCACAGGATTTAAACGCTTCATGAAAGCCGTATTTCCCGATATGGACTACATCGGGCCGGGAGCTTAGACATGTCAAGCATTTTGCATCTACATCCGACTTGTGGTCGGGTCGCAACATGGATCCCTGATTGAGCCTAACTGTGCATTCCATAGATGACAAGTGGCGACTGCGCAGCAGAGTACTCGAGACGGCACATTTTCCCCGATAATACCCACTTGTTTATTTGGCTTGCATTGACATTTTCTTTCATTTTATTTCGCGTTTTTTTATTTGCCATTATTTACATCATGAGAGCATCTTGGCGCAATCTATTTGCAGAAAAAGATTTCGCAAGAGGTACCCTTTTTCTTTGTGACATTGTTCAAGTCATGCAAAGCAAGCTCAGGGTTCGCGGTTAACCGCTTCCCGATTGCCCGGGGCAAGTGAAATTTGGCCACGGGCAAGGTAAAATTATGGGCAACTTGCCCGACCGGGCAAGCATTTTTTAAAGCAGCCAAATATCTTTAATTTTGACGAAAACGGTGGTGTGATCTGTTTGTGTGCACTGTATGGTGATGGTTTAACCCAGACAACCCCTTATGTTTTGGTATGGTCCATTGGCCTTATCGGGGGTAATGGGCGGGCGCTACGGGGATCAGTTAGTTCAGTGAATGTCGAGTTAAAGTGGACGTCAATAAATCCCGCAGTATTGGAACTCGCTGTCGTAGCATCCTCATTTGAAGTTTGAAAAACACAACAAAAACCTACGATATTTTGGCCGAAAATTGACAGCCGGAAGTTTTCTTACCTTCTGCGCATGTTTACGAGTGGCGACGAGTTCGTTCAAATCCGAACATTTCGGATTCCTCTGACATGACTAAAATAGCTCGAATATTTTTAAGTTGACAATTCAGTTGTGAGTAAGGAAGGGAGTAATATTTGATTATTGGCTGTTAATTCATTAGCTCCATGATGTGACCTGACATAGTGTCAGTGACTGTGTTCTGTTTATGCTATGAAACTTATGGAGGCAGCACCACAGGCACTGGTCTTAAAGGAATACACAAATTTGCCACACTCATAATTTACTCATGTGATTCCTCAATTAATACGCTCTCCTGGACTTAAAATTGATCATCTGGATTGCTGTAATATCATTTTCCCAATTTAACATGCAGATTTGTTAATTATTAAAACTACAATTAACATTTTCAATAACTGCACAGGATGATACATTTGCTCTTGTGAGTAGGGTTTCATGGTTGATGATGAAAACAAGATTAATTTATGCTTATCAGATTATATGTTTATTTACATTTGTGGCGCACATTTTACAACCATAAACATTTTATTCTTAGAGAAAAAAAATTGTCACTTGCCCAAGTCGGGCAAGTAATTTGGCCACTCGGGCAAGGCAAATTTTAGTGGCACTTGCCCTATGGGCAAGCAGTTTTTAAAGTTAACCGCGAACCCTGCAAGCTATTTGGAATGTTCATACAAATGATTTTTGTACTTTTATTTTTCATTGAAAGTAAAGTGTACCAGTTGGTCAATAAAAAAAACAGTCAATATGCAATTCCTGCATTTATTTTGATTTTAGTCCACGTGGGAATTTATTGTGCATTTATCGTTATCGAGGTAAAATTGCTCGATTTCTCGCGATATTGATTTGAGGTCATATCGCCCAGCCCTTCTACAGCATGTATACAGTGTGAGACGTGTTGTGTTCACTTGCTCCAAGGCAATTGTTTTTAAGTGTATACCACATACCCAACGAATTGTGTAATTTGTATGGCGGGGTGTACACATGCGTTGCAAAAACACATGCACACACTGTCACTCACGCACTTCCGTATATAGTTTATTTCAGCACCTTTTGTCATGCTGTTTTTATTTTATAGAAGGAAAGCATTATTTTGATGTCTGAGCTGTCACGAAAGAAAAAATAGAACTGTTGAAGTCAAGTCAAGCTTGTGCTTGAAATGTTTGTTCTTAGTTTCTCAGTTTTTCGTGAGCAATGGGAATTCAGTTATATTCAAACGCTGTCAGGTAAAGGCTCCATATTTTTATAGCATTATAGCACACTATTCTGTGGGCGCTAGAATTGAAGGGTTTGCGTTAGTAAAAATAGGTGGGATTAAATGAGCTGAAGTGTATCTCTTGAGTGCTCCTTAAATATTTGCCTGTGTTGGTATATTTTATTTTGGTCGTGTCATGTTTATTCTTACGCTGAAAGAGACATGAGGTGTTCGAAAAAAATAAATGATTTTTTTTTTCCCGGTCAAAACTACCAATGGTGTCTGTTTTTTTTCCCTCCGTGAAATGTACGAGTTATCACTTTGACGCACATGATGTCACGTGGCTGGAGGACTGGAAACTTGCACGAACAACATTTACGTTGAAATGTAACAATGACACATATATCGACATCTAACAAACATGCATGGGCATCTAACATTGACACTTACATTGACGTCTATAACATAAACCATTACAATCACATCTAACAAACACGGACATCTAACAGACACATCGACATCCATCATAAACATTTACATAGACATCGACATCTAACCAACCTCTACATAGACATCTTACACACATCGACATCTAACAAACATTTACATAGACATCTAACATAAACACATCTAATATAGACACATAGATTGACATCTAACATCGACACATTGAGATCTAACATAGACATACATTGACATCTAACATAAGACTGTTACATCGACAACTAACATCGACACAAGGCTTTGTCAAATGACACGTCATGACGACATATACAGAGACACAAGGCACAACAGCATATTTTTGGTACAAATTGAACCCGATATGTTAGCTACCTCGTTCGACTTAAAGGGTTAGCGAACTTGTTATGGTGGTTGAGGCGTGGTGGCTACCCAGCTCGTGTAGTGTATATTAAACTTAAGTTAATAATTTATGACCAGTAAACACGGATGTTGTAACGCAAAACAATGTTCAAATGTTAGTTTTTTTTCAACACATTTCATGAGAAAAAGCTCTACTTGTCTGTGAGAAATGTATGTTGTAGACCCATTATATAACACAATATTACACAATTTTACATTGGAATTTCATTTAATAAAACATTGACAATTATCTTTACAAACACTGTGTATGATTCATCTTTTCATTTGTTGTTCAATGAGCAAAACAGTGGCGATCAAAACAGTGCAAATTAAATGACATTTTATAGGTATCTGGTTGCAATACAGTGAACCCTCGCTACTTCGCGGTTCACCTTTCGCGGGTTCAGTGCTTCGCGGGTCTAAAAAATATTCGGGGGCATTGTAGTTTCGCCGAGCGGCACGACGGGGCGCTGGAGTGGTTAGACGGCCGGCGTCCGCCGAAGAAGAACGTGGGCGAAGAGGAGAGTGGACAAAGAAGAGCACGTTCCCCCGGGCACGATTTGGGGCGACGTTTCGCGCGGTTCGGACCGTACCAGAGCTCCGGCCAGCGTGCGTGGCAGTTAAGCCGAAGAGGAACAACTTCCGCCCGGGCACTAGCGGGGCGACATTTCGCTCCGTTCGGGACCGTGCGAGAGCTCCGGAGGAGACCGGCCGGCGTGCGTGGTTGTTAAGCCGAAGAGGAACACCTTCCGCCCGGGCATGAGCGGAGCGCGAGGCTGTCAGTTATGAATGAATAAATGAATAAATAAATGAAGAATGCCAGGGCACACCGGACGGCGTACCAGCAGGTAAAAGTCGAAGTAATTAAATAAATACAAAAAGAAGTAATTGAATAAATACAAAAATAATGGCTGGGGAATAAAAAAATGTTTTAATAATTTTTTTTTTTTGTTATAACATGCATTTCACCCTCTCTCTCTCTACCCGTATATATATATATATATATATATATATATTATTATTTTATTTATTTATTTTTTTAAGCATTTTTGAAGGTGCGCCGCTACTTCGCACTTTTTTTTTAAAGCATTTTTGAAGGTGCGCCGCTACTTCGCACTTTTTTTTTTTTAAGCATTTTTGAAGGTGCGCCGCTACTTCGCGGATTTTCAGTTTTCGCGGGTGGTCTCGGTCCCCATTAACCGCGATAACCGAGGGTTCACTGTAGTAAGTTACATTCTAATTTACATTGACAGGTAATGGAAATGACTACTGGTAACCTCAATTGAACTGTATTTCAGTCAGAATGCCTCAAACATCATAAAAAAATAAAACGTTGAGTATTATTTCTCCTTCAAAATGTCAGAAGAAATACTCTATAATGGCCTGACGACATTAACATAGCTTATAGTATATAGCAGGGGTGGGAAAACTTTTTTATTGGCGGGCCACAATGGGTTCTAAAATTTGACAGAGGGGCTGGACCAGGAGCAGATGGATGGAGTGTTTTGGTAACCTCATCTCATCTGAGAAAAAAAATACATTTAATTTTAAATGAAAGTGAACAAAAGCTTGTCTTTGAAAAACCACACTATTTTGAAAATAAAACATTAACAAGGTTTTTTTTTTTTTTTTTCAAATTCGGCGGGCCGGATTAAAACGTTTAACGGGCCGCATGTGGCCCCCGGGCCGTAGTTTTCTCACGCCGGTATATAGCATAGCGGCATAGGTTCCCTCGTCAACATCAAGTGAGTTACCCTCTTACCAAGACCAAAATACGGGGCTCTCCATCTCCCGGTCACTTCTCCAGACCCCAACAGTCACCCTCGTTGCGAGAACTTGGAGATTCGATGTTTATTTTTTTTCCGCTTCTTCAACTTCGTGTCTGATTCTTTTCTCTTCTCTGGCTCCAGGATTCCGCTGTCAATCAGATGACGATTGAGGCGGGACTTCCGGTTCAAAGTCACCCTCAGAGTTTGCAACCATTTGAGATGGCTTCTGTGGTAATAACAACTGTCATAGGTGCAATTTGCTCTATAAAGCATTAAAAAAAAAAAATAATAATAAATTACAAAAAATAGTCAAGTACAGCACTCGTCTCATAAACTAGGTAAGAATTTAGCGTTACTAACGTTGCTACACTATAAAGAGTGTTTTACTGACTAGCTAAACCCAGTTTGCTTAAACTGATCGTACACTGGACGAAATCTTACCGTTGTCTTTTTACAAATGGATTATGAAATTGTTGCAGAAATTGTTTTGCTGTGACGGAGGGCAAGTTTTATAAGGTTCGTTCATCGGGAAGGTTTTATATTAGACGAGGATGGTCTTGTTCTTCGGATTTTTTTTTTATTTATAAAAGGCCGAGCATTTGTATTTGCGCTCAGACTGTGTTGCACAGTGCACACGAACCAAAAGCTCTAAAGAAAACACAATACCCGATCCAAACGGAGGGACGTGTTATCTTTATCTTCCACACCGCCTATCTTGTACTGGCTTGCGGGGAGGTGCTGCCGCCTATCCCGTCTGACTTTGGGCGAAATGCGGGAGGGACGACCTGAACAGAGAAATACAAAAAGAAGCAGTACAGCGTCAGTGTAACTCCTTACGGGATAATATCCTCGTCGCATAAACAAGGTAAGAATTTCACGGTATGCATTTTGGTGAACCATAAAGCGTGCTTTACTGACTGGAGCGACGTCGAGTTAGCCTAAATGTATCGTGCATTGGACTAAATCTAGCAAGTTAGAATTATACGATTTGTTCTTCGGGAAGGTTTTATATTAGAGGAGGAATTAAGATCTTGCCCTTCGGACATTTTTTGTGATAAAAGGCCGAGCATTTGCATTTGCGCACAGTATTAGTCCACGAAACAAGAAATACCCATGTACAAATAACTTGCAATTATAATAGTTGGAGCTGTAACAAAGTGTTTTTCATACGGTGTTGTATAAATTAGCAGGAAATTAGAACACAAATTAAAACACGTACAGTAGATACAAGAAGAACAACGACAGTCACATGTTGAGTCGAAAGCTAAAGAATAAAAATGTGTCTTCAAAACGTTTTAAAAGTGGACAGAGAGGGGGCTTGCCTAACATTCAATGGAGAGTCAGGGAATGGACTCCGAGTGCAAGTTTCAGGCCATCTATCTCAAGAAAGAGCTTCTGATGCACCTCAAACGGGTACTGCAAATTTAGTAAGTTCAGCGCATAGTTAATTCCCATGAGCAGGAGACTGGCAACATTTCCACAACCTCATTTTCTTAAGCAACAATGGAAACAGAGGCATGGGATGTGTCTTCTTGTCCCTCACTTGCTTGGAAGACATAGAGTACGTGTGTCAAACTCAAGGCCCGGGGCCAGATCTGGCCCACAACCTAATTTTATGTTGCCCGCAAAGGGCAAATCATCTGCATCAACTTCCTGTTTCTAGCATATTTTCTTCACAACAACACTGAGATATGAGATATTGCCAATTATTTGTTACCAATCCTCCCCTTTTAAAATAAATTGAAAAATTGTTGAACAATTACTTACTAGCTTCTGATTTCAAAACTGGCTTTCCAATCAATTTATATGGGTTCACAGTCCCTCTGAGGGAAACCACAACTACGATGTGGCCCGTCCATAAAAATGAGTTTGACACCCCTGACATAGACCTTCAGTACTTGCTTGGCCTGGTCCTCTTTTGCTTGTTCTCTGCTGACTTCCTGAAAGAGCATATACATCCATGGTTAGGTGCATAATGTCCCAAATTTGTGTTTGCTTTTTATAGTTCTGAATATCGCTGTCTTCAGGCAGTATCCAAGAAGCTCCAGAATCTTCACCTTGCAGGAGACTTCCAATGGCACGTTTTTGCAATCATTAACACTGCATCATCCAAAGAGAGCAAACCATTTTCAACATTTGAGATTGGTCAGTAATATTTACAAGTAACACCCACTCGTGTGGATTGACCAATAGATTAGATCTAGAAAAACATGAAATTACTCAAATTATGACAACATGTTTCAGCCGGACACCAGTGATATGTGACAGTATTTGCAATCTGCATTACATGTTTATAACAGCATATATGAGAATCAAAAAATAAATAAAAAGGGCAATGAAAACGGAAATTAAAATAGAAACCTCAACCTCAAGGATAGGATTTTTGTAGAAATCTCAAAATCGAAACTTTGGACCTTCTGATTTATTTTGTCAATTACCCGAAAGTAACCTTTGCCAAATGCCAACCCTTTAGCCAGAGCAGGTCACATACTGGCAGCAATTAATTTATTTGAATATTGTGACAAATAAAAATGTTTGCTGCACAGTCTATGAGTTAATTGCAGCTTTAAAAACGTAATACTGTTGTAATTTACCTGGTAGTCCGTGATAAGTTCCTCTGCAGACTGTCCGAGGAATTTCATCAAGGAATGGATTATGCCCTCCCTTCCAGCTTCAACGTTTTGCTATTTAAAAAGACACAAGATGATTAAGTGTCTTAAATAAATAAAAGCTCACATATGCATTGCTTACATCCCAAAAAGTGCATCTCAACTTTAAATAAAAAAAATAGCAAGATATCCATAAGCTCTAACAGATCTTTTATTGTTTTATTCTGTTAATGCTTATGATGGACTTATCCAAAATAGTTTGATGCAAATTCTATTTGCAGTAATAAAACACAACCCTCTTACATGACTGAGTGAACTGAGCATAGGTCTTATTTCAGTGCCAGTAACTCGGCCTTTTTTTCCAAGTATCTCCTTCAATTCCAGGGTGTAAAGTTCCATCTTGGTTAGCCAGGTTCTCTCAAATTGAACATATGTAATTTGTTTGAACTCTTTCTTAATCTGAAACATTTTTCCCTCAATTAGAACATTTTCAAAATTAAGAAATCTAAATCACGATTTAAATTTTGATTAATCGTCCAGCACTAGAAGATACAGCAGCAGGTATTACTCCTCCTCTAAAATAATAAAGGCAGTACAATCATCACTTAATTTGACACAGAGTTTGGATTAATTGCTGGACTATGGTCTGATATTTGTCCCACTTGAAACTAAATCTGAATATTGGTTATTTGAATGTGAATATCTTAACTTTGATATTTGAATTGAAACCTGAATGTTTTGAATTGAACACTGAATTATTGAATTGAAAAACTGAATTCGAATTACATAAATTGTATATTTTTAATTTGATTCTGAATTTTTCGATCATAATGTTTTTGTTAAGAACTATATCCCAATAAACTTGAATGTAGGACTTTAAAATGCGTTTTTAATTCCTCAAAAAAAAGGTCTCCTCACCAAAAATTCAATACTGCATATGCTCAAATTCAGTTTACTAAGTAAAAATTCAAGACTCAGTGACAGACATACGGGAGCTTTAGGGTGCCTCAAGGATGTGCAATGGATTCCAATCACCTTCCACCTATCACATCAACCCCCCATCCTTCAGCAGATCCACTGGCTTCCAGTCAATCAACAAATCATTTTCAAAATTCTTCTATATATTTTCAAATCTATGGCTGGCGACCAGTTCAGGGTGTAGTGCGCCTTTCGCCCGTAGTCAGCTGGGATAGGCTCCAGCACCCTCCCGTGACCCTGTACCGGATAAGCGGTGTGGATAATGACATGACACATGACTTTCAAATCTCTTCACAACCTCGCCCCTCCCTACCTTTCAGACATCATCCATATTCCCACTCCATCCCGCGCTCTCCGGTCTTCATCCTCCTCACTCCACCCCTTGCCTGCCACCATGGGGGACAGAGCCTTCAGCGATTCGGTTCTCCAGCTCTGGAACTCTCTCCACCTGACCTCTGTAATTGCACCACCCTCCCTGTGTTTAAAACTAAACTCAAAACCAATCTGTTCCGCCTTAATTACTCTCTCCAATTCCAGATATGTCCCTCATCCACTTTATTGTATTTTATCCTGCTTGATTTACGTGTTGGTGTTTCTACCCGTATTTGTGTTTTTACTTTCGTATTTTACTCTGTACAGCGGCCTTGAGTGTCCTGAAAGATGCTTCCAAAAAAAAAAAAAATATATATATATATATATATATATAAACACACACACACACACACACACACACACACACACATATATATGTTGTTTGTTTTTTTTTCATGGTGGAAAAAAATTTAATCTAAATAACTCTAATGAATTTGTCTTTTATCATGGTGGTCTGTAGGATGAATTGGATCAAGAGCCTGCCAAGTGCACCATGGTGGTGTTTGTTGTCCGGGAGGAAGAGGATCTTCAGCCACCACATTACATCGGGGCAGTTATTGTAGGTGTGAAGGTTCTTTGTCAGTTGCCATCTCTTGCACATAGATGTGTGATGCTGTTTGGCCTCATCTCTCCACTAAACCTGTCTTACCTAAGTAAGTTAAAACACGCTTTTGATGCACCACAAAAAAATACTCATGGAGATAGAACCAAACAAATTGACACGAATAGTGTGCGGTTTGAGTGTCAAACTAAATATTTGATAGCCCAAAAAAAAAACATTTCAGAATGTCCTTTTTAACCGTTTGTAGGTTGTATTCAGAGAAAAAAACTACAGCATTTTTCTAAAACAAAATTACATCAATTTAATGTCTTTATTCCAAAGTAACAAATATATATATATATATATATATATATATATATATATATATATATGTGTATATATATGTGTATATATATATATATACACAGACCAGTTGTCCTTTCATTTTACCATGAAGAGTCCTGAGACCTCTATGGCCCTGGTTAGACGACCACCCACCGCTGTGTTGTTGGGAATAAATGTGCAACATTGTTCACCGAACATAGCACAAACACCACCTCTCTCATCCAACAATACATCAACAGTCATCCTGTTTCGGAATGCCATTAGAGATTGGTTGATAGCCGTTCATGCACAGTTTCAAACCCACTTTGCGTCCAATTACCTAATTTTTGCACGTTGTGATGATGCAGTTGACCTGTCTGCGTTCTTTGTTCTTCGTTCGAGGACTCAAATCCTGTTACTTGATCTGTTAATTTACACTTACTTACTTACTTACACTAAGGAGAACACCGATGGCTTCCATGTATGTTGAATCATTTTTTTTTTTTTTTTTGCCGTGATACTCTGCTTTCTCTTTTTTAACGTCACCGATGTCCTGTCATGACATTGGACAGTTCACACAGTTTATTAACAAACAATATAAAACATACCATTTACGATCAATCAATTACATTTTGTGAAATGGCACTCTCCAGAAACTACCAATAATCTATAAGCAGGGCCTAGTTATGAAAAACACATACAGATATGCACTAAGTCTCAAAACCTTTTACATTTTTGGGTGATTTATCAAATGATCTATCATATCCACACCACCACCAGATTTCCCCTCTTGATAGTGATTGAAGTTTATTTCAACCACTATCAAAACCAGACACAGTGGTGGTGAAAAGATTCCTAACCGCTTAGCTCTGTCAGCAACATTAATGCTATTTAAATTTTCAAGAGCAACTATCATAGAAAACATGTTCATCTACATCAACTCTAGTCACAGGATACACGCTGACCCAATCCATACATGTATTATCAAGATAAGCATTAATATAATATCAATAATACAATTTCATTTGCTTATTTTGGATATCTCGTTGTCCAATTGCTATCTTTTCACGAAAGTACAGACTTTCTCCTGTAACTTTGTTCTGTGGACCAATAGTTGCCCACTTGAGTATTACTCATGGTTCCAACTCAAATCTATCAACATGTCGTCCAAGCTCCACAAATATGTCCCATCACTTTTTTTTTTTCAATTATCTGCTTGGTGTTTGCAAATCCATTTTGATTAGTAATTGGGATTCTTACTGTTGGTATTGTACTATAGTCACATCATAGTTTGTTTATGTAACTCTGGGTTGTTCCCACATATAACACAACAACAAAAATATCAGAATAAAATTGTATACATCCAACATAGAACAGCTGCTTTTAACCACTTCAGGGTCATTTTGTCTGAAATATCCCCTCTACTTAGTCTGGTGTCTTATGAAATAAGACCACCCTATCATCAGACTTCCGCTCATCTCCTTTGTAGGAGATTTCAACCAAAATGACCTTTTTACATGTGTCAAATGAACCAATGTTGACTCTTCTACTATATTTACAGCTGTGAGAGCTGTCAATAAAACTAAACATGGCATTCCCCCTCGGGTAATTACATATGTCTTATCTTCAAACTTCTTTCAAGCATCCAGTCTCCTGGCTCCACTAGTTTAGTGCCCTGCTAGGAGACAGAAAGATCCTCACCACTCTAAATTTGTGCCTGTCTTTGTTTTTCTAACACTTTTCACATGTAGTCAGCTAAAGTTGCTTCAGCATCTATTTCCCATTTGTTCTTAAATTTGAGGTATTCTATAAGGCCTTCCAAACAATGTTTTACAACGTCTCGGTCCTAAATACAATGAAATACAATACAGTGCAACTCTCTGTATATAACTCAAATTAACTCACATAAACACATTTACAGTAGATACCAGAAAAACAACAGAACAGCAACAGTCTCATGCTGAGTCAAAGGCCCGAATATTCATCTTCAAGCGAGGTTTAAAAGTGGACAGAGAGGCGACTCGCATAACATTCAATGGAAAGTCACAGTGCTTGTCGTTTTTACAAACAGTTTTACTAATTTCCATACACTGTGTCCACTGCCTCCCCGTTTCCTCAATGCATAGCCTTTTCACTTTTTTTTTTTTTGTTCATTCTTTTCACCAATCCAGAGCTTTGAGGGTGGTAAGCACAATTATCTTTCAAATCAACGTGAAACATTCCTATCTCTTTCACAAGTTAGTTAACAAAATGGGTACTATTATCACTGTTTATTATTTTCAGGAATACCATATCTCGGAATGATATCCTTACAAAGTACTTTTGCCACTGTCAATGCATCTGGATTTGTTGGTTAGAAAGAGTTCTAACCATTTCGAATTCACATCTATGATGACCAAACATTTATTTTATTTTTTTTCTTCACTTTGGTTTTTATCAAATAAGTCCATATGAATAATTTGAAATGGATATTGTGGTGTAGGAAAGCGTCCTCTGCGTGGACTCAAATTACCTTGTGAATTGTGTTTCGCACACGTTAAACATGCCCTACAAAAATGTTTCGAATAAGCATTAAAGCCGTAAGCCGTATAATAACGTAATATCTGATGCACCATTTCCCCTGTTGAGACATGTGTTATCCCATGACTCAATATAGCAGCCCATTTGTAAAGATTATTGTTTGGTCATACAGAGATCACGTAGCGATGTTACACCATTTTCCTCCAAAGCCTTTGTTTAACTTTGGGACTTCTATCACTAAAACGTGTATGTCCGCAACAGCTTCTTTAGCTGTATTGTCTGCAATGTGTATTCAAGGAAAACACTTATGCAATGTATGCGCTACACATTTTAAGACGACTATATGTGTAAATAGTAACACAATTTACTCTCTTTAGTTTACACGCTTTTGTTTAAGATACTAATTCTGTTGCATGAGCTGAGTAATTTGAGGAGTAACTGCTAAGTTCTTTTTCCCAGTGTCATTTGATACAACTACAGTATTTTATTTATTTATTTATTTATTTATTTCCATCTACAAATAGCACTTCTCCGTTTTCTGAAGGCGAATCTTTTTGATGCCTTTACTTTTGGTTACTTTTTTCTACTAACTCATAACAATCTAGTTTTGTACCATCCTCCTGACATAATAATGACAGCCGGGTTTAATGTTGTACATCTCTCTATAATCAGATGTGGTTTTGATAACAATGTATTCATACACTATAAATGTCCCGCCGGTGACAAAAACGTCATGTTCATCAGCAAAAGCAATGCAGAAACCGCACGTGGTACTCTCAAAACCAGAGGATGGAACAAAACTATGGTTGCACTTGTTTCTGCAATTTCCAGATTGTGGGACTAATAAAAGACCATCTTTATCTTAATCTTATATCTACAGCAATAGATACTGCATTAACTGTTCTCATGCAGTGCTTCAATGCACATTCTACGTTGTCTAGTTTGGAATAGAAGTATGCGATTGGTTTCATCTTATCTCCATGTTTCTACACTAAAACTAAGGCCTTTTGCATCTGGACAAAGGGTCAGTGCCATACTTAATACGAACACTTGTTTCCTTTCACAAAAGCTGAATATGCTTTATCAGTCCAGTGTAAGGACAATGTCATTTAGAGGTTTTCCTCATTCATCATTTTACTCAGTGGCACAGTAATTTCTGCATAATTTGGAACTCAGACTTTACAATAATTTGTTAATCTTAAGCATGTTAATTTTATTTTTATTTCCTATTTTTCTAACTTTATGACTCATTTTACTTCAACCAGTTCTACCTCAAAGTGAACAAGTACACATCAATGTTATTTGTAGTCTCTAATTTCTTCTCTGCTTTAATTCCTTGGATGTTAAGATGGCGGCGCGCATGGACGCAGCGGCTAACAGCTCCCCCTCACAGTGCTCCTTATTACTTTTTATTAGTGTTTGCTTGCTCTTATTGGCATCAACTGAGGCACAACATCGATATACCCGCCAGGACATCGTGAACATTGGATATCGATGCGAAATAACCATCACAGAGGAATTTTGCTATGATCGCAAAATTCCGAACGAACTGGCGAGGCTGCCCGGCTCACCGTGGCTGGTCATCGGGACCGGGAGGCGGCGCAGGCGACGCAGAGAGAGGAAGCAGAAGCGAGGCTGCAGGTCCGGTGTCTTGCAACGGCTGCGACGGCAGCCCCATAGGCAACCACTACCGAGTCTGCACCTCACCAACGCCAGATCCGTGGTCCACAAAATCGACGACCTGGGATTACAAATCCTGGGAAACCGCTATGTGCGCGATAGCAGTGTGATCGTCGTCACGGAAACCTGGCTGCACGCAGACGTCCCCGACGCTAGCATCCAGCTGGCCGGGCGCTCGCTACATCGCGCGGATCGGACGAGGGACACCGGTAAGAGGAGGGGCGGGGGGCTCTGTGTTTACGTGCATGAGAACTGGTGCGGCGATAGCACGATCGTCGAGAAGCACTCTTCCCCCGACATCGAGTTCATGTCCGTTAAATGCCGGCCTTATTTTCTCCCGAGGGAGCTAACGGTAGTGATTCTCACAGCTGTTTACATCCCTCCCGACGCTAGCACTAGCACGGCGCTCTCGCTACTCGCGTGCGTCATCAATAAACATCAGCGGGCGCACCCTGATGGCGGTCACATTGTAGCGGGAGACTTTAATAAGGCCAATTTAAAGACTGTACTCCCAGAGTTTCACCAGCATGTCAAGTGCCCGACGAGGGGAGACAACACTCTCGACCATGTGTACTCGAACATC
Organism: Idiotropiscis lumnitzeri; assembly: GCF_059441095.1. Classification (NCBI taxonomy): domain Eukaryota; kingdom Metazoa; phylum Chordata; class Actinopteri; order Syngnathiformes; family Syngnathidae; genus Idiotropiscis; species Idiotropiscis lumnitzeri. The sequence goes on along the minus strand of NW_028283740.1, from coordinate 304,860 downwards.
AAGCACGCATACAGAGCCCTCCCACTCGCCCCCCTCGGCCAGTCAGACCACCTGTCCTTGCAGCTCGCACCTGCGTACACCCCTCTCAGGCGCAGATTCAGGCCTACCACAAAGACTGTGAAAACCTGGCGTGACGACGCCATGAGTGAATTACAGGACTGCTTTCATGACACAAACTGGGACCTCTTTGATCATCAGGACCTTGATGTCTACACGCATTGTGTACTGGACTACATCAAGTTCTGCATGGAAACTGTGTCCCAACAAAAGACTATACGGACCTTCCCAAATGCGAAGCCCTGGATGTCCAGCAGGGTTCGCGCTCTCCTCAAGGCCCGTGACGCTGCCTTCAGGTCAGGCGACAAAGCCCAGTACAGGGTGGCTCGTGCTGACCTGAGCAAAGGCATCAAGCTAGCAAAGGCAACCTACAAGGGGAGGCTGGAGGCCCACCTTGCCAGTAACAGACCACGGGAGGTGTGGCAGGGTCTACGGAGCATCACCAACTTCCGTGGCAGCAGCACGACCTCTGTAGACCCGAGTGCATCGCTGGCAGAGGAGCTTAACTGCTTCTTCGCTCGCTTTGACTCGCCCCAACCATCACACCCCCGCACTTCAAGCTCCAACTCCCCCCCACTCATCGTAGAGGAACACGGTCAACCCCAGGAAAAGCTACTGGACCCGACGGAATACCAGGCAAGGTCCTCAGAGCATGTGCCCACCAACTGTCACATGTTTTCTGCAGGATCTTCAACCGCTCCCTGGCTCAGGCAGTCATCCCCTCCTGCTTGAAAACCTCCACCATTATTCCTGTCCCCAAAAAGTCACCAGCCGTCCACCTGAATGACTACCGTCCTGTTGCTCTCACACCAGTCATTATGAAGTGCTTCGAGAGGCTGGTTCTCCAGCACATCAGGGACTGCCTTCCTCCCACTCTGGACCCCTACCAGTTTGCATACCGGGCTAACAGATCCACTGAGGACGCCATCGACACTGCTCTGCATGTTGTACTGGGCCACCTGGAACAACAGCGGAGCTATGCAAGGATGCTCTTTGTGGACTACAGCTCGGCATTCAACACGATCATCCCAGACATCCTCGTCGCCAAACTGGACACTCTCGGCCTCCCTGCCCTCACACGCATCTGGATTAAGGACTTTCTGACCAACAGACCCCAGACTGTGTTGCTCGGCCCCTACACGTCCTCCACCCTCATGCTGAGCACCGGTTCCCCCCAAGGATGCGTGCTGAGCCCTCTCCTGTACGCCCTCTACACCTACGACTGCAGCCCGGCCCACGGCAACAACACCATCGTCAAGTTTGCTGACGACACGACAGTGGTCGGTCTGATCTCGGAAGGTTACGAGACAGCCTACAGAGAGGAGGTAAAGAGACTGACAACTTGGTGCAAGGACAACAGACTGCACCTTAACTCTGCTAAAACAAAGGAGATTGTCGTCGACTTCAGGAGGAACAAGACGCTGCCGCCCCCCCTCTGCATCGAAGGCGTGTGTGTGGAGAGGGTCCACACGTTCAAGTTCCTGGGAGTACAGATCTCCGATGACCTTTCTTGGAGTCACAACACCACAGCAGTGGTAAAGAAGGTCCGCCAACGTCTGCACTTCCTGAGAGTCCTCAGGAAATTCAACCTGGACAGGAAGCTGCTGCTGGCCTTCTACCACTCGTCCATCGAGAGCCTGCTGACGTACTCTGTCTCCACCTGGTACAGCGGCTGCACTGAGGCGGACAGAGTGAGGCTCCAGAGGACAGTCAAAACAGCGCAAAGGATTATTGGCTGCCCTCTCCCCTCGCTGTCGGACATCTACACCGCCCGGTGCCTCAGAAGGGCTCTCAACATCGTCAAAGACAATACCCACCCAAACTCACACCTGTTCGACCTGTTGCCCTCTGGCAGGCGCTACAGATGCATCAAATCAAGGACCAATAGACTGAGAAACAGTTTCTTTCCGAGAGCCATCTCCATACTGAACTCTCACACACACACGAGACCACCCTAACCTTGCAAAACAGCATTGTGATGTGTTTCTATATGCCCTATTCAGTCTTATTTATTTATCTAATTTATATATTTGTCTGTATTATTGTTGTATTGCACTGGAGAGGGGAGCCCTCTAATCTCGTTGCACACTTGAGTACAATGACAATAAAGGGATTTCTATTTCTATTTCTATTTCTATTTCTAATGTAAATACTAGCCCTTCTTATCAAATTACCATCTTTTTTTTCCGTGTCATTTCCATCTGTGCATTTCATTCCAGTTACTAACTACAGTTACCTTAATAGAAAGATCATCAACTGAAGTATGAAACATAACATATTTATTTCTTCAAATCATCCTTACAGCAGAACCTAATTCTTATCCTTATTCATTTGTTCAAGTCACACCTTCTTCAATCACCAAACTCTCTCTCTGACTTCCTCCCCCTACTTGGGAACGAGCGTCTAACTTCAAAGAGCTGTTAACTCTTTGTTACAGCACACTCATGAGTTACGATTACACCAATACCCATTGCCCTCTGTCAAACTTTCCTCACTCCTTTTTTTTTTTTAATTTTCCAAATTCACTGTAGCCTTACCAAAGCCACTCAAAACTATCAAGGTATCAAATCAAAAACTACAAAATCAGGAAACACCTATGCTCCTACAAGGGTTTCTCATGCTCACTTCTTCATTCAATTAAGATTTCACAACACCTACTCCTCTCTTTCTGAAAAAGACACAAGTATACAATTAAGTAAAACCCATCATCAGAATGATATACCTTGTCTGTCGGATCATGTAAGTATAAATTATGCCATCAATAATCTTTTTCTGTAAATTAATCACATCCCCACAACTTGGGCTCTCATTGTTCTGTAAAAGTAAACCTAATTTCAATTCATGCAACCAACTCAGTGTCCTTCTGGGTCCCTCAACCACACAGGTTCTAATTCTTTTACTCTAGACAGTTTTCCACTTGCAAATCTGACTATGACACATTTCTCTTGCTCTATCATTTGGAATTAATTTATTACAAGCAATCCTACATGCACCAGTGTCACATAAAAAGGTAATTGGTGACCCATTTACCAATAAGGTTATTTCAGCTCAGTTATTTCATCAAAGGCCAATATCTCTTGTAAATTTAGGAGGACCTCTTCATCTAGAAACTCATCTGTTCCTTGATCAGCCTCTAAATCCTGTTTAGATGCTTCCTATCCTAGTCATGCTGAAGGTTGCTTTTTCTCAGGGCAATCTCTTGCTATATGGCCTTCTTTACCACAACGCCAGCAGCCTGATGTATTTTGCCTGTTTGCTCCTCTTCCTATTCTTCCTCCTCTCTGTCGTCTGCCCCTTTGTCCTCTAAAGCTACCTAGGCCCTTTCCACCTCGATAAAAGACCTCCTGTCCTACCTGTCCTACCTGACCTGTCCTGTCTATAGACCTCTGCTTCTTTTTATTTTCTATCTTCTCAGCATGGAGGGCGTGATTTACATACTCCTCCAGGGTACCTGTTGGCAGGCAAAGGAAATGTTTATTTACCCACTTATGAATTACCTCTCTTGAGCCTGCATGTAAAGCATTCTTCAACTGCTGTTGAAATGGCCCATTTACATTACCATTTTCCTGTAGCCCGCTGTGATTTTTAAACACAGCTGTCATTCTCACTTTGTGTTGCTCAAAAGTCTCATCATCCTTTTGTTTTACTCTTCCTATTTCAGTGTAATTTGCTCTATCTGACTTTTCGCATTCCTTTCCTTTGCTTATTTTGTTTTCATTCTCTTTTTGTTTCCTGTATCCCTCTTCTCTTTTTAAGGCTACCCTCATCCAATATTCTGTTTCCTCAAAGCCATTTTTCTTCATCTTTTTGGGGTCTTTTTCGTCTTTCCTATGATTGATCCCTGCAATGCGGCTATTTTTTGTGTATTTAACTGACCATTAAAGCCATGTTCAGTTATCCATGTATCTAAATACTGAGTTTTATCAGGATCCTGTTTTTCGATGAACTTCCAATCTCTACACTGCAGCGTATCCCTGGGTTTTATTTTACTACCTAATATCCCCATTTTAGAAAATTTGGACCAGTTTGTCAACACCTAAGGTGTTCTAAAAACTGGTTTCTCATCAGTAGGACAGCAACTCAAATTTCCTGTTGTGGTAATTCTCAATTCAACCTTTTCAGGTGGAGAATTATTGCCTTTGCATCCACACCAGTCTGCTGTGTACAACCCTACTGTATTACATCGGATAAAATACCAAGTGGTATTTGTAATCCCCAATCACACCGTTCACTCACTTTACATACGGTTTGCGCAAACATTCACACACGGAATTTAAGTGTACACACAGACTCCGCCGTCCTACTTTCTCCACGGAATTTCTCGGACTCCGCCGTCATATACCTGCCATTGACTAGTATTCACAGGGTTTTTTTATTTCTCACTCCACTGTCCTTCATGGACCTGCCATCGACTAGTATGCACAGGATTTCTTATCTATACACAATTTCTTTCTCTTTTCTCTATCTTTCTTTCTTTCTCTTTTCTTATTTCATCTCTACTTCATGTCTTTCTTTGCTTTTTTTTCTTTTTTATGTTTTATTTTTATTTATTTATTCTTAATGCTCATTTATTTATTCTGAACACTTATTTATTTATTCTTAACGCGCAATGACCTCCAGTCAGTCACTTCCCCCCTAAAAAAAAATATCTCACCACTGTTGTCTTCCCTCCATTGGATCGCCGTCAACCGTCAGATCCCAGCTGGTGGGGTGAGGTCCAGTCCTGGAAAAGGATTTTTAGGCTCTCTCTAGTGAGCCTGCCATGGCCATGGTCTTTCTGGAGTTCACCACACCCGCTGGAATCCTCAGGTATCTTGGCTTCCCGCTCGAAGGACCAAAATAATGTCAGGTTCAATCACCTAAGCATTCACTGAACAAAGGCAAAATGAATGAAAGGAAGACAAGAGTTGATCTTTTACTCGCGAGGAGAACGAACGGAGGTGTGCTCAGTTACATCTCCAACTTCGTTCTGGAGCACACTCCGCCGAGCCCTCTATTTTATTTGGGAAGTCCCTAAACAATACAATGTATTTGCACTAAGGAACGAAGGGGGGAGCACCAGCAGGAACATGTAAACATTTCAGACACAAGAGGAAAGACAGACATCAATGGCAGTCATTTACTGATTGAAAAGGCAGATATGCCTTTTAGTGCTCTGGCACTAAAGTCTCAGTCCTTTTGGTTCAGAGGTGTGTCTCGGCACACCTCCTTTGATGTTGTAGACGTTGATCCTGTCTTCAGGCATCCGCTTCTCTTGAAGTCTTCTCATCCATATGGTCAAACATAGGTCACACTGTGGAACAATTCTTTTGCAATACTAATAGAGTAAAATATGGGATAAAATATATCTTCAACCTAACAATAGTGTAAACTGACATACTGAAGACTGGACAGTCATTAATTTGATTGTCCAGTCTTTCCCTCATGAGATAATGCTTCACTTAGAAAATGTGTACAGCGCGAGCTGAAAATGCATTTGCAGTACTAAACTACCACATTTCTATAACAGCTTAATTCAACGTTTCCAATGTAAATTTCTTCCTTTATATAGTGTAAACTGACATACTGAAGACTGGACAGTCATTAATTTGATTGTCCAGTATTTCCCTTATGAGATATTGCCTCACTTTGCAAATGTGCACAGCGCAAGCTGAAAATGCATTTGCAGCACAATAAAAACCCAAACTTCTATAACAGCTAAACCAAACGTTTCCAATGAAAGATTCCACCTTTATATCGTGGAAAAAGACATCCTGAAGCCTGGACAGTCATTAATTTGATTGTCCAGTATTTCCCTTATGAGATAATGCCTCACATAGCAGAATCATAAAAACATGGACGTGATGGTAAACTGTCCATTGTGCCGATAGATGGTATTCTCATGAGGTTAGGCTTGCTATGGAGAGTGGCATGGGGGTTGTGTCTCATGGTTGGAATGGGAAAGATGTCAATTTGGGACACATCGTCAGTAGTGTTCCATCAAATCACTGGGTGTTTCGGCCTTTATCACTAGACACCCTCATCGATGGTGGCCAGCGGCCGGTTGATCACGCCCGCGCTTATGTCCCATGCCCAATTAACTGTGGTGGATGGTTCTGCCCTGGGTACTCAAGTGGGATGACGCAGATTAGTGGTGGGATGGGGAGGGGGGACGGGGGTCATGTTGCTGATCTATGAGCCCAGTAGGGGTCCTTCCTCTTCATCCAGATCCACTGGCTGCTTCTTTCAGCCGCTTTAGAGAGCGATCTGACTGTGTGCCGCAGAGCCTGTCCATGGATTCCCAGGTCTTTCAGCAGCTTGATGGTTGATGAGGCCAGAAACCCTCTGCATCCAACTTCGACGGGATAGACCTTGGCTTTCCACCCTCGTTGTTGTGCGTCCGCCGCCAGTTCAGTGTAGCGCAACTTCTTACGCTCATAGGCCTCTTCAACTGCATTTTCCCACGGGACTGTGAGCTCTGCAATGTAGACAGTCTTCAATGAATGGGACCACAGCACTAAGTCTGGCCTTAGGGTGGTGGTTGCAATCTCTGCTGGGAAGATTAGTTGCTGACCTATATCGACCAGCATCTTCCAATCCCGAGCCTTGGTTAGCTGACCAACTTCTGGCTTGAGAAAAGGATGGTTGGGCTTTTCCTGTCCCTCTCGGACAAATTTTGGTGCTGTAATGGTAGTGGTGGCTCTTAAGGGCAAGGAGTTGATGGTAGTTCTCCTGCTTTCAAGCACTGCTGCCAAGCTCTTGAGGACCTGGTTGTGCCTCCAGGTATAGCGGCCTTGTGTGAGGCTGGTCTTACAACCAGTCAGGATGTGTTTGAGAGTTGCTGGTGTTGGGCAGAGGGCACAGGTTGGATCTTCGCCATACCACTGGTGGAGGTTTTTTGGGGATGGCAGCACGTCATTGGTAGCTCTGATGATGAAGCTGATGTTGCTAGCTTCCATCTCCCAGAGATCCCTCCAGCCAAGCTTTCTTTTCTCCAGGCCTTCCCACCTCATCCACTGTCCCTGCTTGGCAAGCGAGACAGCCTTTGCAGACCTTTCAGCCTCTTCCTGGCGGCGCACCTCCTCCACGACCATTTTTTTCCTCTCTGCGGTTGAGGCCTTACACCAAGTTGGTTTGCTTGCTGTAAGGCCAAAGCCTCCTCTTCCCCTCTGGACGTGTCCCACAATATCGCTGTGCCTCAGGGCTGCTGTGGCATGCTGCACTGCACTGGATGGTGTCCATTTCCGTGCAGTTGACAGGGGTGGTGCCGTTTCACTGATGGTCCGGTCTCTGGAGTCCGTCAGCGTCATCTGTAGTCTCACTTTAGAGCACTTGTATTCTTCAGTGAGACTTGTGATGGGCAGTTCGAGGACTCCTTTGCCATAGAGGCTGATGTTATTCAGACAGCGTGGGACACCAAGCCACTGTTTCACATATACTGTGATGGCTCGCTCCATCTTCTCCACAGTTGTTAGTGGGACCTCGTAGACAGTGAGTGGCCACATCACGAGAGGGAGAAGCCCAAATTGCAGACACCAGAGCTTGAGCTTCCCTGGTAGTGGAGTCTTGTTGATGTTGTTCAGGTCGTTGATGATATCCTGTCTTAGCTGCTGCACCTGGTTTTTATCCTTAAGACTTGAGTCATACCATCTGCCCAGGCTTTTGACAGGTTGTTCTGCCACCGTTGGTATTGGTTCGTCACCAATGCAGAACTTCACGTCTTTTAGCTCTCCCTTGATTATCGAGATGCTACGTGACTTGTTCGGCTTGATTTTCATCCGGGCCCAGCTGATGTTTTCCTGCAGCTTACCAAGTAGCCGCCTGGTGCAAGCTGCAGTGGTGGTCAGAGTGGTCATGTCGTCCATATATACTCGGACGGTGGAAGGCGGATCCCGTTCCTGGTTCGCTCACCCCGCCACCCATTTTGAGGCCCTGATGATGACCTCCATGGCCATTGTAAAGGCCAGGGGTGAGATCGTGCAACCTGCCATGATGCCTACTTCTACTTGCTGCCATGATGTTTTGAAGTCGGGTGTTGTGAAGCACAGCTGCAGGTCTTCAAAGTAGAATTTTACCAAGGTAGTGATGGATGTTGGAACGCGGAAGAAGTTGAAGGACTCCCAGAGAAGGCTATGCGGAACTGAACCAAAGGCATTGGCTAGGTCGAGAAAGATGACATGAAGATCCCCTTTGTTCTTCTTCGCTGCTTGAATCTGATGCCAGATCATACTGGTGTGCTCCAAGCAGCCAGAGAATCCAGAAATTCCAGCCTTTTGTACGGATGTGTCAATGTACTCGTTTTTTCTCCAGGTAGGTGGTGTGTGTCAAGACGCTGAAAAAGATTTTCCCTTCAACGTTGAGAAGGCTGATTGGCCGAAATTGACTGATATCAGCGTCCTTCTCTTTTGGAATTAGTACACCTCCAGCCCTTCGCCATGCCTTTGGTATTATCCCCTTCTGCCAGACGATTCTCATTAGCCTCCAAAGATAGCGTAGGACATCTGGTGAGTTCTTGTAGAGCTTATATGACACTCCATTTGGTCCTGGTGCAGATCCTGATCTTGCACGCCCACCATGTTCTCCACTTCTTTCCATTTTGGAGGGCCGGTCTCGATGTTGACCTCTGGTGGTCGAATGGGGGGGATATCATGTGGGATGGCTAGCTGTTCATGCCTTTTCGTGTCTTGGTAGACCTTTTCCAGGTGCTCTTCAAGTTCCTTCTTTGAAGTTTGCAGGAACCCGCTTTTGTCCTTAGCGAAGAGATCTTTGACAAACTTGAAGGGATTTTTATAGAACAGGGTTCTTGTGTGTTCCTTCTTCCTGCGAAGTTTCCTCAAGTTCTCTGCTCTTCGTAAGGTTTTCAACCGGAGCTTGATGTCCCCATGGAGCAGCATGAGACCTTCTCTCTCTGGATCAGAGGCTTTTCTCCACTGTTTCCGCAGGTCCCTTCTTTCCCTGATCAGTCTCTCTATCTCTTGTTGCCTCCTAGGTTTGGTTGGTGGTGGTATTTTGTTGGTGGTTTTCCAGCTGTTCACTCCAAAGCGCTCCTCTCCATAGTGGTAGATGATGTCACCGATGTGTTCCAGCTTTCTCTCTGCAGTGCCCACTTGTTGCTCCAACATTTTCACCAGGTCGTTATTGACGGTTTCCCACTCTCTCTTCTCAATAGTTTTGGGCCACCTCACACTCTGTCTGTGCCCTTTGATCTTGTTCTCTTTGGGAGGTCTCTGTGGCTGAGTGGGTTCTACCTCCTGCAATTCTGTGTTTATAATACCCTCCTCAGTGACAGGGGGGCTGATGCTCTGCGAACTTTGGGTTTTTTCCCGTCGCTGTGCTTCACTCGACTGATTTGACGCATTACTTCGTAAGAAGTATTGGTCAATGCGAGGCCCTTGACTCGGCTTTCCCAAACACCACTTCTTTCCTTGGTGGATCTTCAACCCTGTAACTGATGTTACTTTTGCCCAGCCACAGGTGCAGACCTGAAGTGAGTGTCCTGCTGCCATTGTCTCATGCACCGTGTTCTTGCTCGTAGTCATGTTTGTTCCTAGGTCTGTAACCGTGTGGTCAGTCATTGAGCCATCTTGCGCCCCCGCTCTCGCAGGCTGTAGGGGTGTCATTCTTTGTAGACTTTCTGTAGCACTTGGCGGGTGTCTCCAACAAACTGAACACAGTGTCAGAGACTGCCAGCATGGGTAGCTAGCCCATGTCAGCCCCAGTGGGGTCTATTCCCTCCTGTCAGCAGTCTCTCCAGGCTGTCACACAGACTTTTTCTAAGTGTTGCTGTATCTCATGAAGGAAATACTGGACAAAGAAATTAATGACTTCCCAGGCTTCAGGATGCATTTTTACACTATATAAATGTGGAAATTTACATTGGAAACGTTTGGTTTAGCTGTTAATGAAGTTTCGTTTTTTTAGTGCTGCAAATTCATTGTCTGCTGGCGCTGTACACATTTTCTAAGTGTTGCAATATCTCATGAAGGAAATACTGGACAATCAAATTAATGACTTTCCAGGCTTCAGGATGCCTTTCTACACTATATAAAGGTGGAAATTTACATTGGAAACGTTTGGTTTAGCTGTTATAAAAGTTTGTTTTTTTAGTGCTGTAAATGCATTCTCAGCTCGCGCTGTACACATTTGCTATGTGAGGCATTATCTCATAAGGGAAATACTGGACAATCAAATTAATGACTTCCCAGGCTTCAGGATGCCTTTTTACACTATATAAAGGTGGAAATTTACATTGGAAACGTTTGGTTTAGCTGTTATAAAAGTTTGGTTTTTTAGTGCTGTAAATGCATTTTCAGCTCGCGCTGTACACATTTGCTATGTGAGGCATTATCTCAAAAGGGAAATACTGGACAATCAAATTAATGACTTCCCAGGCTTCAGGATGCCTTTTTACACTATATAAAGGTGGAAATTTACATTGGAAACGTTTGGTTTAGCTGTTATAAAAGTTTGGTTTTTTAGTGCTGTAAATGCATTTTCAGCTCGCGCTGTACACATTTGCTATGGTGAGGCATTATCTCATAAGGGAAATACTGGACAATCAAATTAATGACTTCCCAGGCTTCAGGATGTCTTTTTACACTATATAAAGGTGGAAATTTACATTGGAAACGTTTGGTTTAGCTGTTATAAAAGTTTGTTTTTTTTGTGCTGTAAATGCATTTTCAGCTCACGCTGTACACATTTGCTATGAGAGGCATTATCTCATAAGGGAAATATTGGACAATCAAATTAATGACTGCCCAGGCTTCAGGATGCCTTTCTACACTATATAAAGGTGGAAATTTACATTGGAAACGTTTGGTTTAGCTGTTAATGAAGTTTCGTTTTTTTAGTGCTGCAAATTCATTGTCTGCTGGCGCTGTACACTTTTTCTAAGTGTTGCAATATCTCATGAAGGAAATACTGGACAATCAAATTAATGACTTTCCAGGCTTCAGGATGCCTTTCTACACTATATAAAGGTGGAAATTTACATTGGAAACGTTTGGTTTAGCTGTTATAAAAGTTTGGTTTTTTAGTGCTGTAAATGCATTTTCAGCTCGCGCTGTACACATTTGCTATGAGAGGCATTATCTCATAAGGGAAATATTGGACAATCAAATTAATGACTGCCCAGGCTTCAGGATGTCTTTTTACACTATATAAAGGTGAAAATTTACATTGGAAACGTTTAGTTTAGCTGTTATAAAAGTTTGTTTTTTTAGTGCTGTAAATGCATTTTCAGCTCGCGCTGTACACATTTGCTATGTGAGGCATTATCTCATAAGGGAAATACTGGACAATCAAATTAATGACTTCCCAGGCTTCAGGATGCCTTTTTACACTATATAAATGTGGAAATTTACATTGGAAACGTTTGGTTTAGCTGGAAATGAAGTTTCGTTTTTTTAGTGCTGCAAATTCATTGTCTGCTGGCGCTGTACACTTTTTCTAAGTGTTGCAATATCTCATGAAGGAAATACTGGACAATCAAATTCATGACTTTCCAGGCTTCAGGATGCCTTTCTACACTATATAAAGGTGGAAATTTACATTGGACACGTTTGGTTTAGCTGTTATAAAAGTTTGGTTTTTTAGTGCTGTAAATGCATTTTCAGCTCGCACTGTACACATTTGCTATGTGAGGCATTATCTCATAAGGGAAATACTGGACAATCAAATTAATGACTTCCCAGGCTTCAGGATGCCTTTTTACACTATATAAAGGTGGAAATGTACATTGGAAACGTTTGGTTTAGCTGTTATAAAAGTTTGGTTTTTTAGTGCTGTAAATGCATTTTCAGCTCGCGCTGTACTCATTTGCTATGTGAGGCATTATCTCATAAGGGAAATACTGGACAATCAAATTAATGACTTCCCAGGGTTCAGGATGCCTTTTTACACTATATAAATGTGGAAATTTACATTGGAAACGTTTGGTTTAGCTGTTAATGAAGTTTCGTTTTTTTAGTGCTGAAAATTCATTGTCTGCTGGCGCTGTACACTTTTTCTAAGTGTTGCAATATCTCATGAAGGAAATACTGGACAATCAAATTAATGACTTTCCAGGCTTCAGGATGCCTTTCTACACTATATAAAGGTGGAAATTTACATTGGAAACGTTTGGTTTAGCTGTTATAAAAGTTTGGTTTTTTAGTGCTGTAAATGCTATGTGAGGCATTATCTCATAAGGGAAATATTGGACAATCAAATTAATGACTGCCCAGGCTTCAGGATGTCTTTTTTACACTATATAAAGGTGGAAATTTACATTGGAAACGTTTAGTTTAGCTGTTATAAAAGTTAGTTTTTTTAGTGCTGTAAATGCATTTTCAGCTCGCGCTGTACACATTTGCTATGTGAGGCATTATCTCATAAGGGAAATACTGGACAATCAAATTAATGACTTCCCAGGCTTCAGGATGCCTTTTTACACTATATAAATGTGGAAATTTACATTGGAAACGTTTGGTTTAGCTGTTAATGAAGTTTCGTTTTTTTAGTGCTGCAAATTCATTGTCTGCTGGCGCTGTACACTTTTTCTAAGTGTTGCAATATCTCATGAAGGAAATACTGGACAATCAAATTAATGACTTCCCAGGCTTCAGGATGCCTTTTTACACTATATAAATGTGGAAATTTACATAGGAAACGTTTGGTTTAGCTGTTAATGAAGTTTCGTTTTTTTAGTGCTGCAAATTCATTGTCTGCTGTCGCTGTACACTTTTTCTAAGTGTTGCAATATCTCATGAAGGAAATACTGGACAATCAAATTAATGACTTTCCAGGCTTCAGGATGCCTTTTTACACTATATAAAGGTGTAAATTTACATTGGAAACGTTTGGTTTAGCTGTTATAAACGTTTGTTTTTTTAGTGCTGTAAATGCATTTTCAGCTCGCGCTGTACACATTTGCTATGTGAGGCATTATCCCATAAGGGCAATACTGGACAATCAAATTAATGACTTACCAGGCTTCAGGAGACCTTTTTACACTATATAGAGGTGGAAATTTACATTGGAAACGTTTAGTTTAGCTGTTATAAAAGTTTGTTTTTTTAGTGCTGTAAATGCATTTTCAGCTCGCGCTGTACACATTTGCTATGTGAGGCATTATCTCATAAGGGAAATAATGGACAATCAAATTAATGACTTCCCAGGCTTCAGGATGCCTTTTTACACTATATAAATGTGGAAATTTACATTGGAAACGTTTGGTTTAGCTGTTAATGAAGTTTCGTTTTTTTAGTGCTGCAAATTCATTGTCTGCTGGCGCTGTACACTTTTTCTAAGTGTTGCATTTTCTCATGAAGGAAATACTGGACAATCAAATTAATGACTTTCCAGGCTTCAGGATGCCTTTTTACACTATATAAAGGTGGAAATTTACATTGTAAACGTTTGGTTTAGCTGTTATAAAAGTTTGTTTTTTTAGTGCTGTAAATGCATTTTCAGCTCGCGCTGTACACATTTGCTATGTGAGACATTATCTCATAATGGAAATGCTGGACAATCAAATTAATGACTTCCCAGGCTTCAGGAGACCTTTTTACACTATATAATTGTGGAAATTTACATTGGAAACGTTTGGTTTAGCTGTTATAAAAGTTTGGTTTTTTAGTGCTGTAAATGCATTTTCAGCTCGCGCTGTACACATTTGCTATGAGAGGCATTATCTCATAAGGAAAATATTGGACAATCAAATTAATGACTGCCCAGGCTTCAGGATATCTTTTTACACTATATAAAGGTGGAAATTTACATTGGAAACGTTTGGTTTAGCTGTTAATGAAGTTTCGTTTTTTTAGTGCTGCAAATTCATTGTCTGCTGGCGCTGTACACTTTTTCTAAGTGTTGCAATATCTCATGAAGGAAATACTGGACAATCAAATTAATGACTTTCCAGGCTTCAGGATGCCTTTCTACACTATATAAAGGTGGAAATTTACATTGGAAACGTTTGGTTTAGCTGTTATAAAAGTTTGGTTTTTTAGTGCTGTAAATGCATTTTCAGCTCGCGCTGTACACATTTGCTATGAGAGGCATTATCTCATAAGGGAAATATTGGACAATCAAATTAATGACTGCCCAGGCTTCAGGATGTCTTTTTACACTATATAAAGGTGAAAATTTACATTGGAAACGTTTAGTTTAGCTGTTATAAAAGTTTGTTTTTTTAGTGCTGTAAATGCATTTTCAGCTCGCGCTGTACACATTTGCTATGTGAGGCATTATCTCATAAGGGAAATACTGGACAATCAAATTAATGACTTCCCAGGCTTCAGGATGCCTTTTTACACTATATAAATGTGGAAATTTACATTGGAAACGTTTGGTTTAGCTGTAAATGAAGTTTCGTTTTTTTAGTGCTGCAAATTCATTGTCTGCTGGCGTTGTACACTTTTTCTAAGTGTTGCAATATCTCATGTAGGAAATACTGGACAATCAAATTAATGACTTTCCAGGCTTCAGGATGCCTTTCTACACTATATAAAGGTGGAAATTTACATTGGAAACGTTTGGTTTAGCTGTTATAAAAGTTTGGTTTTTTAGTGCTGTAAATGCATTTTCAGCTCGCGCTGTACACATTTGCTATGAGAGGCATTATCTCATAAGGGAAATATTGGACAATCAAATTAATGACTGCCCAGGCTTCAGGATGTTTTTTTTACACTATATAAAGGTGGAAATTTACATTGGAAACGTTTGGTTTAGCTGTTATAAAAGTTTGGTTTTTTAGTGCTGTAAATGCATTTTCAGCTCGCGCTGTACACATTTTCTATGAGAGGCATTATCTCATAAGGGAAATATTGGACAATCAAATTAATGACTGCCCAGGCTTCAGGATGTCTTTTTACACTATATAAAGGTGGAAATTTACATTGGAAACGTTTAGTTTAGCTGTTATAAAAGTTTGTTTTTTTAGTGCTGTAAATGCATTTTCAGCTCGCGCTGTACACATTTGCTATGTGAGGCATTATCTCATAAGGGAAATACTGGACAATCAAATTAATGACTTCCCAGGCTTCAGGATGCCTTTTTACACTATATAAATGTGGAAATTTACATTGGAAACGTTTGGTTTAGCTGTTATAAAAGTTTGTTTTTTTCGTGCTGTAAATGCATTTTCAGCACTAAAAAACCATACTTTTATAACAGCTAAACCAAACGTTTCCAATGTAAATTTCCACCTTTATATAGTGTAAAAAGACATCCTGAAGCCTGGGCAGTCATTAATTTGATTGTCCAATATTTCCCTTATGAGATAATGCCTCTCATAGCAAATGTGTACAGCGCGAGCTGAAAATGCATTTACAGCACTAAAAAACCAAACTTTTATTACAGCTAAACCAAACGTTTCCAATGTAAATTTCCACCTTTATATAGTGTAAAAAGGCATCCTGAAGCCTGGAAAGTCATTAATTTGATTGTCCAGTATTTCCTTCATGAGATATTGCAACACTTAGAAAAAGTGTACAGCGCCAGCAGACAATGAATTTTCAGCACTAAAAAACGAAACTTCATTAACAGCTAAACCAAACGTTTCCAATGTAAATTTCCACATTTATAGAGTGTAAAAAGGCATCCTGAAGCCTGGGAAGTCATTAATTTGATTGTCCAGTATTTCCCTTATGAGATAATGCCTCACATAGCAAATGTGTACAGTGCGAGCTGAAAATGCATTTTCAGCACTAAAAAACCAAACTTTTATAACAGCTAAACCAAACGTTTCCAATGTAAATTTCCACCTTTATATAGTGTAAAAAGACATCCTGAAGCCTGGGCAGTCATTCATTTGATTGTCCAATATTTCCCTTATGAGATAATGCCTCTCATAGCAAATGTGTACAGCGCGAGCTGAAAATGCATTTACAGCACTAAAAAACCAAACTTTTATAACAGCTAAACCAAACGTTTCCAATGTACATTTCCACCTTTATATAGTGTAGAAAGGCATCCTGAAGCCTGGAAAGTCATTAATTTGATTGTCCAGTATTTCCTTCATGAGATATTGCAACACTTAGAAAAAGTGTACAGCGCCAGCAGACAATGAATTTTCAGCACTAAAAAAACGAAACTTCATTAACAGCTAAACTAAACGTTTCCAATGTAAATTTCCACCTTTATATAGTGTAAAAAGACATCCTGAAGCCTGGGCAGTCATTAATTTGATTGTCCAATATTTCCATTATGAGATAATGCCTCTCATAGCAAATGTGTACAGCGCGAGCTGAAAATGCATATACAGCACTAAAAAACCAAACTTTTATAACAGCTAAACCAAACGTTTCCAATGTAAATTTCCACCTTTAGATAGTGTAAAAAGACATCCTGAAGCCTGGGCAGTCATTAATTTGATTGTCCAGTATTTCCCTTATGAGATAATGCCTCACATAGCAAATGTGTACAGTGCGAGCTGAAAATGCATTTTCAGCACTAAAAAACCAAACTTTTATAACAGCTAAACCAAACGTTTCCAATGTAAATTTCCACCTTTAGATAGTGTAAAAAGACATCCTGAAGCCTGGGCAGTCATTAATTTGATTGTCCAGTATTTCCCTTATGAGATAATGCCTCACATAGCAAATGTGTACAGTGCGAGCTGAAAATGCATTTTCAGCACTAAAAAAAACAAACTTTTATAACAGCTAAACCAAACGTTTCCAATGTAAATTTCCACCTTTATATAGTGTAAAAAGACATCCTGAAGCCTGGGCAGTCATTAATTTGATTGTCCAATATTTCCCTTATGAGATAATGCCTCTCATAGCAAATGTGTACAGCGCGAGCTGAAAATGCATTTACAGCACTAAAAAACCAAACTTTTATAACAGCTAAACCAAACGTTTCCAATGTAAATTTCCACCTTTATATAGTGTAGAAAGGCATCCTGAAGCCTGGAAAGTCATTAATTTGATTGTCCAGTATTTCCTTCATGAGATATTGCAACACTTAGAAAAAGTGTACAGCGCCAGCAGACAATGAATTTTCAGCACTAAAAAAACGAAACTTCATTAACAGCTAAACCAAACGTTTCCAATGTAAATTTCCACATTTATAGAGTGTAAAAAGGCATCCTGAAGCCTGGGAAGTCATTAATTTGATTGTCCAGTATTTCCCTTATGAGATAATGCCTCACATAGCAAATGTGTACAGTGCGAGCTGAAAATGCATTTTCAGCACTAAAAAAACAAACTTTTATAACAGCTAAACCAAACGTTTCCAATGTAAATTTCCACCTTTATATAGTGTAAAAAGACATCCTGAAGCCTGGGCAGTCATTAATTTGATTGTCCAGTATTTCCCTTATGAGATAATGCCTCACATAGCAAATGTGGACAGTGCGAGCTGAAAATGCATTTTCAGCACTAAAAAAACCAAACTTTTATAACAGCTAAACCAAACGTTTCCAATGTAAATTTCCACCTTTATATAGTGTAAAAAGACATCCTGAAGCCTGGGCAGTCATTAATTTGATTGTCCAGTATTTCCCTTATGAGATAATGCCTCACACAGCAAATGTGTACAGTGCGAGCTGAAAATGCATTTTCAGCACTAAAAAAACCAAACTTTTATAACAGCTAAACCAAACGTTTCCAATGTAAATTTCCACCTTTATATAGTGTAAAAAGACATCCTGAAGCCTGGGCAATCATTAATTTGATTGTCCAATATTTCCCTTCTGAGATAATGCCTCTCATAGCAAATGTGTACAGCGCGAGCTGAAAATGCATTTACAGCACTAAAAAAACAAACTTTTATAACAGCTAAACCAAACGTTTCCAATGTACATTTCCACCTTTATATAGTGTAGAAAGGCATCCTGAAGCCTGGAAAGTAATTAATTTGATTGTCCAGTATTTCCTTCATGAGATATTGCAACACATAGAAAAAGTGTACAGCGCCAGCAGACAAAAATTTTCAGCACTAAAAAAACGAAACTTCATTAACAGCTAAACTAAACGTTTCCAATGTAAATTTCCACCTTTATATAGTGTAGAAAGGCATCCTGAAGCCTGGAAAGTCATTAATTTGATTGTCCAGTATTTCCTTCATGAGATATTGCAACACTTAGAAAAAGTGTACAGCGCCAGCAGACAATGAATTTTCAGCACTAAAAAAACGAAACTTCATTAACAGCTAAACTAAACGTTTCCAATGTAAATTTCCACCCTTATATAGTGTAAAAAGACATCCTGAAGCCTGGGCAGTCATTAATTTGATTGTCCAATATTTCCCTTATGAGATAATGCTTCTCATAGCAAATGTGTACAGCGCGAGCTGAAAATGCATTTACAGCACTAAAAAACCAAACTTTTATAACAGCTAAACCAAACGTTTCCAATGTAAATTTCCACCTTTATATAGTGTAGAAAGGCATCCTGAAGCCTGGAAAGTCATTAATTTGATTGTCCAGTATTTCCTTCATGAGATATTGCAACACTTAGAAAAAGTGTACAGCGCCAGCAGACAATGAATTTTCAGCACTAAAAAAACGAAACTTCATTAACAGCTAAACCAAACGTTTCCAATGTAAATTTCCACATTTATAGAGTGTAAAAAGGCATCCTGAAGCCTGGGAAGTCATTAATTTGATTGTCCAGTATTTCCCTTATGAGATAATGCCTCACATAGCAAATGTGTACAGTGCGAGCTGAAAATGCATTTTCAGCACTAAAAAACCAAACTTTTATAACAGCTAAACCAAACGTTTCCAATGTAAATTTCCACCTTTATATAGTGTAAAAAGACATCCTGAAGCCTGGGCAGTCATTAATTTGATTGTCCAGTATTTCCCTTATGAGATAATGCCTCACACAGCAAATGTGTACAGTGCGAGCTGAAAATGCATTTTCAGCACTAAAAAAACCAAACTTTTATAACAGCTAAACCAAACGTTTCCAATGTAAATTTCCACCTTTATATAGTGTAAAAAGACATCCTGAAGCCTGGGCAGTCATTAATTTGATTGTCCAATATTTCCCTTCTGAGATAATGCCTCTCATAGCAAATGTGTACAGCGCGAGATGAAAATGCATTTACAGCACTAAAAAACCAAACTTTTATAACAGCTAAACCAAACGTTTCCAATGTACATTTCCACCTTTATATAGTGTAGAAAGGCATCCTGAAGCCTGGAAAGTCATTAATTTGATTGTCCAGTATTTCCTTCATGAGATATTGCAACACTTAGAAAAAGTGTACAGCGCCAGCAGACAATGAATTTTCAGCACTAAAAAAACGAAACTTCATTAACAGCTAAACTAAACGTTTCCAATGTAAATTTCCACCCTTATATAGTGTAAAAATACATCCTGAAGCCTGGGCAGTCATTAATTTGATTGGCCAATATTTCCCTTATGAGATAATGCCTCTCATAGCAAATGTGTACAGCGCGAGCTGAAAATGCATTTACAGCACTAAAAAAACAAACTTTTATAACAGCTAAACCAAACGTTTCCAATGTAAATTTCCACCTTTATATAGTGTAGAAAGGCATCCTGAAGCCTGGAAAGTCATTAATTTGATTGTCCAGTATTTCCTTCATGAGATATTGCAACACTTAGAAAAAGTGTACAGCGCCAGCAGACAATGAATTTTCAGCACTAAAAAAACGAAACTTCATTAACAGCTAAACCAAACGTTTCCAATGTAAATTTCCACATTTATAGAGTGTAAAAAGGCATCCTGAAGCCTGGGAAGTCATTAATTTGATTGTCCAGTATTTCCCTTATGAGATAATGCCTCACATAGCAAATGTGTACAGTGCGAGCTGAAAATGCATTTTCAGCACTAAAAAAACAAACTTTTATAACAGCTAAACCAAACGTTTCCAATGTAAATTTCCACCTTTATATAGTGTAAAAAGACATCCTGAAGCCTGGGCAGTCATTAATTTGATTGTCCAGTATTTCCCTTATGAGATAATGCCTCACATAGCAAATGTGTACAGTGCGAGCTGAAAATGCATTTTCAGCACTAAAAAAACCAAACTTTTATAACAGCTAAACCAAACGTTTCCAATGTAAATTTCCACCTTTATATAGTGTAAAAAGACATCCTGAAGCCTAGGCAGTCATTAATTTGATTGTCCAATATTTCCCTTATGAGACAATGCCTCTCATAGCAAATGTGTACAGCGCGAGCTGAAAATGCATTTTCAGCACTAAAAAAACAAACTTTTATAACAGCTAAACCAAACGTTTCCAATGTACATTTCCACCTTTATATAGTGTAGAAAGGCATCCTGAAGCCTGGAAAGTCATTGATTTGATTGTCCAGTATTTCCTTCATGAGATATTGCAACACTTAGAAAAAGTGTACAGCGCCAGCAGACAATGAATTTTCAGCACTAAAAAAACGAAACTTCATTAACAGCTAAACTAAACGTTTCCAATGTAAATTTCCAACTTTATATAGAGTAAAAAGACATCCTGAAGCCTGGGCAGCCATTAATTTGATTGTCCAATATTTCCCTTATGAGATAATGCTTCTCATAGCAAATGTGTACAGCGCGAGCTGAAAATGCATTTACAGCACTAAAAAACCAAACTTTTATAACAGCTAAACCAAACGTTTCCAATGTAAATTTCCACCTTTATATAGTGTAGAAAGGCATCCTGAAGCCTGGAAAGTCATTAATTTGATTGTCCAGTATTTCCTTCATGAGATATTGCAACACTTAGAAAAAGTGTACAGCGCCAGCAGACAATGAATTTTCAGCACTAAAAAAACGAAACTTCATTAACAGCTAAACCAAACGTTTCCAATGTAAATTTCCACATTTATAGAGTGTAAAAAGGCATCCTGAAGCCTGGGAAGTCATTAATTTGATTGTCCAGTATTTCCCTTATGAGATAATGCCTCACATAGCAAATGTGTACAGTGCGAGCTGAAAATGCATTTTCAGCACTAAAAAACCAAACTTTTATAACAGCTAAACCAAACGTTTCCAATGTAAATTTCCACCTTTATATAGTGTAAAAAGACATCCTGAAGCCTGGGCAGTCATTAATTTGATTGTCCAGTATTTCCCTTATGAGATAATGCCTCACACAGCAAATGTGTACAGTGCGAGCTGAAAATGCATTTTCAGCACTAAAAAAACCAAACTTTTATAACAGCTAAACCAAACGTTTCCAATGTAAATTTCCACCTTTATATAGTGTAAAAAGACATCCTGAAGCCTGGGCAGTCATTAATTTGATTGTCCAATATTTCCCTTCTGAGATAATGCCTCTCATAGCAAATGTGTACAGCGCGAGATGAAAATGCATTTACAGCACTAAAAAACCAAACTTTTATAACAGCTAAACCAAACGTTTCCAATGTACATTTCCACCTTTATATAGTGTAGAAAGGCATCCTGAAGCCTGGAAAGTCATTAATTTGATTGTCCAGTATTTCCTTCATGAGATATTGCAACACTTAGAAAAAGTGTACAGCGCCAGCAGACAATGAATTTTCAGCACTAAAAAAACGAAACTTCATTAACAGCTAAACTAAACGTTTCCAATGTAAATTTCCACCCTTATATAGTGTAAAAATACATCCTGAAGCCTGGGCAGTCATTAATTTGATTGGCCAATATTTCCCTTATGAGATAATGCCTCTCATAGCAAATGTGTACAGCGCGAGCTGAAAATGCATTTACAGCACTAAAAAAACAAACTTTTATAACAGCTAAACCAAACGTTTCCAATGTAAATTTCCACCTTTATATAGTGTAGAAAGGCATCCTGAAGCCTGGAAAGTCATTAATTTGATTGTCCAGTATTTCCTTCATGAGATATTGCAACACTTAGAAAAAGTGTACAGCGCCAGCAGACAATGAATTTTCAGCACTAAAAAAACGAAACTTCATTAACAGCTAAACCAAACGTTTCCAATGTAAATTTCCACATTTATAGAGTGTAAAAAGGCATCCTGAAGCCTGGGAAGTCATTAATTTGATTGTCCAGTATTTCCCTTATGAGATAATGCCTCACATAGCAAATGTGTACAGTGCGAGCTGAAAATGCATTTTCAGCACTAAAAAAACAAACTTTTATAACAGCTAAACCAAACGTTTCCAATGTAAATTTCCACCTTTATATAGTGTAAAAAGACATCCTGAAGCCTGGGCAGTCATTAATTTGATTGTCCAGTATTTCCCTTATGAGATAATGCCTCACATAGCAAATGTGTACAGTGCGAGCTGAAAATGCATTTTCAGCACTAAAAAAACCAAACTTTTATAACAGCTAAACCAAACGTTTCCAATGTAAATTTCCACCTTTATATAGTGTAAAAAGACATCCTGAAGCCTAGGCAGTCATTAATTTGATTGTCCAATATTTCCCTTATGAGACAATGCCTCTCATAGCAAATGTGTACAGCGCGAGCTGAAAATGCATTTTCAGCACTAAAAAAACAAACTTTTATAACAGCTAAACCAAACGTTTCCAATGTACATTTCCACCTTTATATAGTGTAGAAAGGCATCCTGAAGCCTGGAAAGTCATTGATTTGATTGTCCAGTATTTCCTTCATGAGATATTGCAACACTTAGAAAAAGTGTACAGCGCCAGCAGACAATGAATTTTCAGCACTAAAAAAACGAAACTTCATTAACAGCTAAACTAAACGTTTCCAATGTAAATTTCCAACTTTATATAGAGTAAAAAGACATCCTGAAGCCTGGGCAGCCATTAATTTGATTGTCCAATATTTCCCTTATGAGATAATGCCTCTCGTAGCAAATGTGTACAGCGCGAGCTGAAAATGCATTTACAGCACTAAAAAACCAAACTTTTATAACAGCTAAACCAAACGTTTCCAATGTAAATTTCCACCTTTATATAGTGTAAAAAGACATCCTGAAGCCTGGGCAGTCATTAATTTGATTGTCCAATATTTCCCTTATGAGATAATGCCTCTCATAGCAAATGTGTACAGCGCGAGCTGAAAATGCATTAACAGCACTAAAAAACCAAACTTTTATAACAGCTAAACCAAACGTTTCCAATGTAAATTTCCACCTTTATATAGTGTAGAAAGGCATCCTGAAGCCTGGAAAGTCATTAATTTGATTGTCCAGTATTTCCTTCATGAGATATTGCAACACTTAGAAAAAGTGTACAGCGCCAGCAGACAATGAATTTTCAGCACTAAAAAAAACGAAACTTCATTAACAGCTAAACTAAACGTTTCCAATGTAAATTTCCACCTTTATATAGTGTAAAAAGACATCCTGAAGCCTGGGCAGTCATTAATTTGATTGTCCAATATTTCCCTTATGAGATAATGCCTCTCATAGCAAATGTGTACAGCGCGAGCTGAAAATGCATTTACAGCACTAAAAAACCAAACTTTTATAACAGCTAAACCAAACGTTTCCAATGTAAATTTCCACCTTTATATAGTGTAGAAAGGCATCCTGAAGCCTGGAAAGTCATTAATTTGATTGTCCAGTATTTCCTTCATGAGATATTGCAACACTTAGAAAAAGTGTACAGCGCCAGCAGACAATGAATTTTCAGCACTAAAAAAACGAAACTTCATTAACAGCTAAACCAAACGTTTCCAATGTAAATTTCCACATTTATAGAGTGTAAAAAGGCATCCTGAAGCCTGGGAAGTCATTAATTTGATTGTCCAGTATTTCCCTTATGAGATAATGCCTCACATAGCAAATGTGTACAGTGCGAGCTGAAAATGCATTTTCAGCACTAAAAAACCAAACTCTTATAACAGCTAAACCAAACGTTTCCAATGTAAATTTCCACCTTTTTATAGTGTAAAAAGACATCCTGAAGCCTGGGCAGTCATTAATTTGATTGTCCAATATTTCCCTTTTGAGATAATGCCTCTCATAGCAAATGTGTACAGCGCGAGCTGAAAATGCATTTACAGCACTAAAAAACCAAACTTTTATAACAGCTAAACCAAACGTTTCCAATGTACATTTCCACCTTTATATAGTGTAGAAAGGCATCCTGAAGCCTGGAAAGTCATTAATTTGATTGTCCAGTATTTCCTTCATGAGATATTGCAACACTTAGAAAAAGTGTACAGCGCCAGCAGACAATGAATTTTCAGCACTAAAAAAACGAAACTTCATTAACAGCTAAACTAAACGTTTCCGATGTAAATTTCCACCCTTATATAGTGTAAAAAGACATCCTGAAGCCTGGGCAGTCATTAATTTGATTGTCTAATATTTCCCTTATGAGATAATGCCTCTCATAGCAAATGTGTACAGCGCGAGCTGAAAATGCATTTACAGCACTAAAAAACCAAACTTTTATAACAGCTAAACCAAACGTTTCCAATGTACATTTCCACCTTTATATAGTGTAGAAAGGCATCCTGAAGCCTGGAAAGTCATTAATTTGATTGTCCAGTATTTCCTTCATGAGATATTGCAACACTTAGAAAAAGTGTACAGCGCCAGCAGACAATGAATTTTCAGCACTAAAAAAACGAAACTTCATTAACAGCTAAACCAAACGTTTCCAATGTAAATTTCCACATTTATAGAGTGTAAAAAGGCATCCTGAAGCCTGGGAAGTCATTAATTTGATTGTCCAGTATTTCCCTTATGAGATAATGCCTCTCATAGCAAATGTGTACAGCGCGAGCTGAAAATGCATTTACAGCACTAAAAAACCAAACTTTTATAACAGCTAAACCAAACGTTTCCAATGTACATTTCCACCTTTATATAGTGTAGAAAGGCATCCTGAAGCCTGGAAAGTCATTAATTTGATTGTCCAGTATTTCCTTCATGAGATATTGCAACACTTAGAAAAAGTGTACAGCGCCAGCAGACAATGAATTTTCAGCACTAAAAAAACGAAACTTCATTAACAGCTAAACTAAACGTTTCCAATGTAAATTTCCACCTTTATATAGTGTAAAAAGACATCCTGAAGCCTGGGCAGTCATTAATTTGATTGTCCAATATTTCCATTATGAGATAATGCCTCTCATAGCAAATGTGTACAGCGCGAGCTGAAAATGCATATACAGCACTAAAAAACCAAACTTTTATAACAGCTAAACCAAACGTTTCCAATGTAAATTTCCACCTTTATATAGTGTAGAAAGGCATCCTGAAGCCTGGAAAGTCATTAAATTGATTGTCCAGTATTTCCTTCATGAGAAATTGCAACACTTAGAAAAAGTGTACAGCGCCAGCAGACAATGAATTTTCAGTACTAAAAAAACGAAACTTCATTAACAGCTAAACTAAACGTTTCCAATGTAAATTTCCACCCTTATATAGTGTAAAAATACACCCTGAAGCCTGGGCAGTCATTAATTTGATTGTCCAATATTTCCCTTATGAGATAATGCCTCTCATAGCAAATGTGTACAGCGCGAGCTGAAAATGCATTTACAGCACTAAAAAACCAAACTTTTATAACAGCTAAACCAAACGTTTCCAATGTAAATTTCCACCTTTATATAGTGTAAAAAGACATCCTGAAGCCTGGGCAGTCATTAATTTGATTGTCCAGTATTTCCCTTATGAGATAATGCCTCACATAGCAAAAGTGTACAGTGCGAGCTGAAAATGCATTTTCAGCACTAAAAAAACCAAACTTTTATAACAGCTAAACCAAACGTTTCCAATGTAAATTTCCACCTTTATATAGTGTAAAAAGACATCCTGAAGCCTGGGCAGTCATTAATTTGATTGTCCAATATTTCCCTTCTGAGATAATGCCTCTCATAGCAAATGTGTACAGCGCGAGCTGAAAATGCATTTACAGCACTAAAAAACCAAACTTTTATAACAGCTAAACCAAACGTTTCCAATGTACATTTCCACCTTTATATAGTGTAGAAAGGCATCCTGAAGCCTGGAAAGTCATTAATTTGATTGTCCAGTATTTCCTTCATGAGATATTGCAACACTTAGAAAAAGTGTACAGCGCCAGCAGACAATGAATTTTCAGCACTAAAAAAACGAAACTTCATTAACAGCTAAACTAAACGTTTCCAATGTAAATTTCCACCCTTATATAGTGTAAAAATACATCCTGAAGCCTGGGCAGTCATTAATTTGATTGTCCAATATTTCCCTTATGAGATAATGCCTCTCATAGCAAATGTGTACAGCGCGAGCTGAAAATGCATTTACAGCACTAAAAAACCAAACTTTTATAACAGCTAAACCAAACGTTTCCAATGTAAATTTCCACCTTTATATAGTGTAGAAAGGCATCCTGAAGCCTGGAAAGTCATTAATTTGATTGTCCAGTATTTCCTTCATGAGATATTGCAACACTTAGAAAAAGTGTACAGCGCCAGCAGACAATGAATTTTCAGCACTAAAAAAACGAAACTTCATTAACAGCTAAACCAAACGTTTCCAATGTAAATTTCCACATTTATAGAGTGTAAAAAGGCATCCTGAAGCCTGGGAAGTCATTAATTTGATTGTCCAGTATTTCCCTTATGAGATAATGCCTCACATAGCAAATGTGTACAGTGCGAGCTGAAAATGCATTTTCAGCACTAAAAAAACAAACTTTTATAACAGCTAAACCAAACGTTTCCAATGTAAATTTCCACCTTTATATAGTGTAAAAAGACATCCTGAAGCCTGGGCAGTCATTAATTTGATTGTCCAGTATTTCCCTTATGAGATAATGCCTCACATAGCAAATGTGTACAGTGCGAGCTGAAAATGCATTTTCAGCACTAAAAAAACCAAACTTTTATAACAGCTAAACCAAACGTTTCCAATGTACATTTCCACCTTTATATAGTGTAGAAAGGCATCCTGAAGCCTGGAAAGTCATTGATTTGATTGTCCAGTATTTCCTTCATGAGATATTGCAACACTTAGAAAAAGTGTACAGCGCCAGCAGACAATGAATTTTCAGCACTAAAAAAACGAAACTTCATTAACAGCTAAACTAAACGTTTCCAATGTAAATTTCCAACTTTATATAGAGTAAAAAGACATCCTGAAGCCTGGGCAGCCATTAATTTGATTGTCCAATATTTCCCTTATGAGATAATGCCTCTCATAGCAAATGTGTACAGCGCGAGCTGAAAATGCATTTACAGCACTAAAAAACCAAACTTTTATAACAGCTAAACCAAACGTTTCCAATGTAAATTTCCACCTTTATATAGTGTAAAAAGACATCCTGAAGCCTGGGCAGTCATTAATTTGATTGTCCAATATTTCCCTTATGAGATAATGCCTCTCATAGCAAATGTGTACAGCGCGAGCTGAAAATGCATTTACAGCACTAAAAAACCAAACTTTTATAACAGCTAAACCAAACGTTTCCAATGTAAATTTCCACCTTTATATAGTGTAGAAAGGCATCCTGAAGCCTGGAAAGTCATTAATTTGATTGTCCAGTATTTCCTTCATGAGATATTGCAACACTTAGAAAAAGTGTACAGCGCCAGCAGACAATGCATTTTCAAGCACTAAAAAAAACGAAACTTCATTAACAGCTAAACTAAACGTTTCCAATGTAAATTTCCACCTTTATATAGTGTAAAAAGACATCCTGAAGCCTGGGCAGTCATTAATTTGATTGTCCAATATTTCCTTTATGAGATAATGCCTCTCATAGCAAATGTGTACAGCGCGAGCTGAAAATGCATTTACAGCACTAAAAAACCAAACTTTTATAACAGCTAAACCAAACGTTTCCAATGTAAATTTCCACCTTTATATAGTGTAGAAAGGCATCCTGAAGCCTGGAAAGTCATTAATTTGATTGTCCAGTATTTCCTTCATGAGATATTGCAACACTTAGAAAAAGTGTACAGCGCCAGCAGACAATGAATTTTCAGCACTAAAAAAACGAAACTTCATTAACAGCTAAACTAAACGTTTCCGATGTAAATTTCCACCCTTATATAGTGTAAAAAGACATCCTGAAGCCTGGGCAGTCATTAATTTGATTGTCTAATATTTCCCTTATGAGATAATGCCTCTCATAGCAAATGTGTACAGCGCGAGCTGAAAATGCATTTACAGCACTAAAAAACCAAACTTTTATAACAGCTAAACCAAACGTTTCCAATGTACATTTCCACCTTTATATAGTGTAGAAAGGCATCCTGAAGCCTGGAAAGTCATTAATTTGATTATCCAGTATTTCCTTCATGAGTTATTGCAACACTTAGAAAAAGTGTACAGCGCCAGCAGACAATGAATTTTCAGCACTAAAAAAACGAAACTTCATTAACAGCTAAACCAAACGTTTCCAATGTAAATTTCCACATTTATAGAGTGTAAAAAGGCATCCTGAAGCCTGGGAAGTCATTAATTTGATTGTCCAGTATTTCCCTTATGAGATAATGCCTCACATAGCAAATGTGTACAGTGCGAGCTGAAAATGCATTTTCAGCACTAAAAAACCAAACTTTTATAACAGCTAAACCAAACGTTTCCAATGTAAATTTCCACCTTTATATAGTGTAAAAAGACATCCTGAAGCCTGGGCAGTCATTAATTTGATTGTCCAGTATTTCCCTTATGAGATAATGCCTCACACAGCAAATGTGTACAGTGCGAGCTGAAAATGCATTTTCAGCACTAAAAAAACCAAACTTTTATAACAGCTAAACCAAACGTTTCCAATGTAAATTTCCACCTTTATATAGTGTAAAAAGACATCCTGAAGCCTGGGCAGTCATTAATTTGATTGTCCAATATTTCCCTTCTGAGATAATGCCTCTCATAGCAAATGTGTACAGCGCGAGCTGAAAATGCATTTACAGCACTAAAAAACCAAACTTTTATAACAGCTAAACCAAACGTTTCCAATGTACATTTCCACCTTTATATAGTGTAGAAAGGCATCCTGAAGCCTGGAAAGTCATTAATTTGATTGTCCAGTATTTCCTTCATGAGATATTGCAACACTTAGAAAAAGTGTACAGCGCCAGCAGACAATGAATTTTCAGCACTAAAAAAACGAAACTTCATTAACAGCTAAACTAAACGTTTCCAATGTAAATTTCCACCCTTATATAGTGTAAAAAGACATCCTGAAGCCTGGGCAGTCATTAATTTGATTGTCCAATATTTCCCTTATGAGATAATGCCTCTCATAGCAAATGTGTACAGCGCGAGCTGAAAATGCATTTACAGCACTAAAAAACCAAACTTTTATAACAGCTAAACCAAACGTTTCCAATGTAAATTTCCACCTTTATATAGTGTAGAAAGGCATCCTGAAGCCTGGAAAGTCATTAATTTGATTGTCCAGTATTTCCTTCATGAGATATTGCAACACTTAGAAAAAGTGTACAGCGCCAGCAGACAATGAATTTTCAGCACTAAAAAAACGAAACTTCATTAACAGCTAAACCAAACGTTTCCAATGTAAATTTCCACATTTATAGAGTGTAAAAAGGCATCCTGAAGCCTGGGAAGTCATTAATTTGATTGTCCAGTATTTCCCTTATGAGATAATGCCTCACATAGCAAATGTGTACAGTGCGAGCTGAAAATGCATTTTCAGCACTAAAAAACCAAACTTTTATAACAGCTAAACCAAACGTTTCCAATGTAAATTTCCACCTTTATATAGTGTAAAAAGACATCCTGAAGCCTGGGCAGTCATTAATTTGATTGTCCAGTATTTCCCTTATGAGATAATGCCTCACACAGCAAATGTGTACAGTGCGAGCTGAAAATGCATTTTCAGCACTAAAAAAACCAAACTTTTATAACAGCTAAACCAAACGTTTCCAATGTAAATTTCCACCTTTATATAGTGTAAAAAGACATCCTGAAGCCTGGGCAGTCATTAATTTGATTGTCCAATATTTCCCTTCTGAGATAATGCCTCTCATAGCAAATGTGTACAGCGCGAGCTGAAAATGCATTTACAGCACTAAAAAACCAAACTTTTATAACAGCTAAACCAAACGTTTCCAATGTACATTTCCACCTTTATATAGTGTAGAAAGGCATCCTGAAGCCTGGAAAGTCATTAATTTGATTGTCCAGTATTTCCTTCATGAGATATTGCAACACTTAGAAAAAGTGTACAGCGCCAGCAGACAATGAATTTTCAGCACTAAAAAAACGAAACTTCATTAACAGCTAAACCAAACGTTTCCAATGTAAATTTCCACATTTATAGAGTGTAAAAAGGCATCCTGAAGCATGGGAAGTCATTAATTTGATTGTCCAGTATTTCCCTTATGAGATAATGCCTCACATAGCAAATGTGTACAGTGCGAGCTGAAAATGCATTTTCAGCACTAAAAAACCAAACTTTTATAACAGCTAAACCAAACGTTTCCAATGTAAATTTCCACCTTTATATAGTGTAAAAAGACATCCTGAAGCCTGGGCAGTCATTAATTTGATTGTCCAGTATTTCCCTTATGAGATAATGCCTCACACAGCAAATGTGTACAGTGCGAGCTGAAAATGCATTTTCAGCACTAAAAAAACCAAACTTTTATAACAGCTAAACCAAACGTTTCCAATGTAAATTTCCACCTTTATATAGTGTAAAAAGACATCCTGAAGCCTGGGCAGTCATTAATTTGATTGTCCAATATTTCCCTTCTGAGATAATGCCTCTCATAGCAAATGTGTACAGCGCGAGCTGAAAATGCATTTACAGCACTAAAAAACCAAACTTTTATAACAGCTAAACCAAACGTTTCCAATGTACATTTCCACCTTTATAGAGTGTAGAAAGGCATCCTGAAGCCTGGAAAGTCATTAATTTGATTGTCCAGTATTTCCTTCATGAGATATTGCAACACTTAGAAAAAGTGTACAGCGCCAGCAGACAATGAATTTTCAGCACTAAAAAAACGAAACTTCATTAACAGCTAAACTAAACGTTTCCAATGTAAATTTCCACCCTTATATAGTGTAAAAAGACATCCTGAAGCCTGGGCAGTCATTAATTTGATTGTCCAATATTTCCCTTATGAGATAATGCCTCTCATAGCAAATGTGTACAGCGCGAGCTGAAAATGCATTTACAGCACTAAAAAACCAAACTTTTATAACAGCTAAACCAAACGTTTCCAATGTAAATTTCCACCTTTATATAGTGTAGAAAGGCATCCTGAAGCCTGGAAAGTCATTAATTTGATTGTCCAGTATTTCCTTCATGAGATATTGCAACACTTAGAAAAAGTGTACAGCGCCAGCAGACAATGAATTTTCAGCACTAAAAAAACGAAACTTCATTAACAGCTAAACCAAACGTTTCCAATGTAAATTTCCACATTTATAGAGTGTAAAAAGGCATCCTGAAGCCTGGGAAGTCATTAATTTGATTGTCCAGTATTTCCCTTATGAGATAATGCCTCACATAGCAAATGTGTACAGTGCGAGCTGAAAATGCATTTTCAGCACTAAAAAAACAAACTTTTATAACAGCTAAACCAAACGTTTCCAATGTAAATTTCCACCTTTATATAGTGTAAAAAGACATCCTGAAGCCTGGGCAGTCATTAATTTGATTGTCCAGTATTTCCCTTATGAGATAATGCCTCACACAGCAAATGTGTACAGTGCGAGCTGAAAATGCATTTTCAGCACTAAAAAAAACAAACTTTTATAAGAGCTAAACCAAACGTTTCCAATGTAAATTTCCACCTTTATATAGTGTAAAAAGACATCCTGAAGCCTGGGCAGTCATTAATTTGATTGTCCAATATTTCCCTTCTGAGATAATGCCTCTCATAGCAAATGTGTACAGCGCGAGCTGAAAATGCATTTACAGCACTAAAAAACCAAACTTTTATAACAGCTAAACCAAACGTTTCCAATGTACATTTCCACCTTTATATAGTGTAGAAAGGCATCCTGAAGCCTGGAAAGTCATTAATTTGATTGTCCAGTATTTCCTTCATGAGATATTGCAACACTTAGAAAAAGTGTACAGCGCCAGCAGACAATGAATTTTCAGCACTAAAAAAACGAAACTTCATTAACAGCTAAACTAAACGTTTCCAATGTAAATTTCCACCCTTATATAGTGTAAAAAGACATCCTGAAGCCTGGGCAGTCATTAATTTGATTGTCCAATATTTCCCTTATGAGATAATGCCTCTCATAGCAAATGTGTACAGCGCGAGCTGAAAATGCATTTACAGCACTAAAAAACCAAACTTTTATAACAGCTAAACCAAACGTTTCCAATGTAAATTTCCACCTTTATATAGTGTAGAAAGGCATCCTGAAGCCTGGAAAGTCATTGATTTGATTGTCCAGTATTTCCTTCATGAGATATTGCAACACTTAGAAAAAGTGTACAGCGCCAGCAGACAATGAATTTTCAGCACTAAAAAAACGAAACTTCATTAACAGCTAAACCAAACGTTTCCAATGTAAATTTCCACATTTATAGAGTGTAAAAAGGCATCCTGAAGCCTGGGAAGTCATTAATTTGATTGTCCAGTATTTCCCTTATGAGATAATGCCTCACATAGCAAATGTGTACAGTGCGAGCTGAAAATGCATTTTCAGCACTAAAAAAACAAACTTTTATAACAGCTAAACCAAACGTTTCCAATGTAAATTTCCACCTTTATATAGTGTAAAAAGACATCCTGAAGCCTGGGCAGTCATTAATTTGATTGTCCAGTATTTCCCTTATGAGATAATGCCTCACACAGCAAATGTGTACAGTGCGAGCTGAAAATGCATTTTCAGCACTAAAAAAAACAAACTTTTATAAGAGCTAAACCAAACGTTTCCAATGTAAATTTCCACCTTTATATAGTGTAAAAAGACATCCTGAAGCCTGGGCAGTCATTAATTTGATTGTCCAATATTTCCCTTCTGAGATAATGCCTCTCATAGCAAATGTGTACAGCGCGAGCTGAAAATGCATTTACAGCACTAAAAAACCAAACTTTTATAACAGCTAAACCAAACGTTTCCAATGTACATTTCCACCTTTATATAGTGTAGAAAGGCATCCTGAAGCCTGGAAAGTCATTAATTTGATTGTCCAGTATTTCCTTCATGAGATATTGCAACACTTAGAAAAAGTGTACAGCGCCAGCAGACAATGAATTTTCAGCACTAAAAAAACGAAACTTAATTAACAGCTAAACTAAACGTTTCCAATGTAAATTTCCACCCTTATATAGTGTAAAAAGACATCCTGAAGCCTGGGCAGTCATTAATTTGATTGTCCAATATTTCCCTTATGAGATAATGCCTCTCATAGCAAATGTGTACAGCGCGAGCTGAAAATGCATTTACAGCACTAAAAAACCAAACTTTTATAACAGCTAAACCAAACGTTTCCAATGTAAATTTCCACCTTTATATAGTGTAGAAAGGCATCCTGAAGCCTGGAAAGTCATTGATTTGATTGTCCAGTATTTCCTTCATGAGATATTGCAACACTTAGAAAAAGTGTACAGCGCCAGCAGACAATGAATTTTCAGCACTAAAAAAACGAAACTTCATTAACAGCTAAACCAAACGTTTCCAATGTAAATTTCCACATTTATAGAGTGTAAAAAGGCATCCTGAAGCCTGGGAAGTCATTAATTTGATTGTCCAGTATTTCCCTTATGAGATAATGCCTCACATAGCAAATGTGTACAGTGCGAGCTGAAAATGCATTTTCAGCACTAAAAAACCAAACTTTTATAACAGCTAAACCAAACGTTTCCAATGTAAATTTCCACCTTTATATAGTGTAAAAAGACATCCTGAAACCTGGGCAGTCATTAATTTGATTGTCCAGTATTTCCCTTATGAGATAATGCCTCACACAGCAAATGTGTACAGTGCGAGCTGAAAATGCATTTTCAGCACTAAAAAAACCAAACTTTTATAACAGCTAAACCAAACGTTTCCAATGTAAATTTCCACCTTTATATAGTGTAAAAAGACATCCTGAAGCCTGGGCAGTCA
The DNA here is from genome assembly GCF_059441095.1 of Idiotropiscis lumnitzeri. Lineage (NCBI taxonomy): Eukaryota > Metazoa > Chordata > Actinopteri > Syngnathiformes > Syngnathidae > Idiotropiscis > Idiotropiscis lumnitzeri. Next base: position 270,941 of record NW_028283740.1, on the reverse strand, counting down.
TTAATTTGATTGTCCAATATTTCCCTTCTGAGATAATGCCTCTCATAGCAAATGTGTACAGCGCGAGCTGAAAATGCATTTACAGCACTTAAAAAACCAAACTTTTATAACAGCTAAACCAAACGTTTCCAATGTACATTTCCACCTTTATATAGTGTAAAAAGACATCCTGAAGCCTGGGCAGTCATTAATTTGATTGTCCAATATTTCCCTTCTGAGATAATGCCTCTCATAGCAAATGTGTACAGCGCGAGCTGAAAATGCATTTACAGCACTAAAAAACCAAACTTTTATAACAGCTAAACCAAACGTTTCCAATGTACATTTCCACCTTTATATAGTGTAGAAAGGCATCCTGAAGCCTGGAAAGTCATTAATTTGATTGTCCAGTATTTCCTTCATGAGATATTGCAACACTTAGAAAAAGTGTACAGCGCCAGCAGACAATGAATTTTCAGCACTAAAAAAACGAAACTTAATTAACAGCTAAACTAAACGTTTCCAATGTAAATTTCCACCCTTATATAGTGTAAAAAGACATCCTGAAGCCTGGGCAGTCATTAATTTGATTGTCCAATATTTCCCTTATGAGATAATGCCTCTCATAGCAAATGTGTACAGCGCGAGCTGAAAATGCATTTTCAGCACTAAAAAACCAAACTTTTATAACAGCTAAACCAAACGTTTCCAATGTAAATTTCCACCTTTATATAGTGTAGAAAGGCATCTTGAATCCTGGAAAGTCATTAATTTGATTGTCCAGTATTTCCTTCATGAGATATTGCAACACTTAGAAAAAGTGTACAGCGCCAGCAGACAATGAATTTTCAGCACTAAAAAAACGAAACTTCATTAACAGCTAAACCAAACGTTTCCAATGTAAATTTCCACATTTATAGAGTGTAAAAAGGCATCCTGAAGCCTGGGAAGTCATTAATTTGATTGTCCAGTATTTCCCTTATGAGATAATGCCTCACATAGCAAATGTGTACAGTGCGAGCTGAAAATGCATTTTCAGCACTAAAAAACCAAACTTTTATAACAGCTAAACCAAACGTTTCCAATGTAAATTTCCACCTTTATATAGTGTAAAAAGACATCCTGAAGCCTGGGCAGTCATTAATTTGATTGTCCAGTATTTCCCTTATGAGATAATGCCTCACATAGCAAATGTGTACAGTGCGAGCTGAAAATGCATTTTCAGCACTAAAAAAACCAAACTTTTATAACAGCTAAACCAAACGTTTCCAATGTAAATTTCCACCTTTATATAGTGTAAAAAGACATCCTGAAGCCTGGGCAGTCATTAATTTGATTGTCCAATATTTCCCTTCTGAGATAATGCCTCTCATAGCAAATGTGTACAGCGCGAGCTGAAAATGCATTTACAGCACTAAAAAACCAAACTTTTATAACAGCTAAACCAAACGTTTCCAATGTACATTTCCACCTTTATATAGTGTAGAAAGGCATCCTGAAGCCTGGAAAGTCATTAATTTGATTGTCCAGTATTTCCTTCATGAGATATTGCAACACTTAGAAAAAGTGTACAGCGCCAGCAGACAATGAATTTTCAGCACTAAAAAAACGAAACTTCATTAACAGCTAAACCAAACGTTTCCAATGTAAATTTCCACCTTTATATAGTGTAAAAAGACATCCTGAAGCCTGGGCAGTCATTAATTTGATTGTCCAGTATTTCCCTTATGAGATAATGCCTCACATAGCAAATGTGTACAGTGCGAGCTGAAAATGCATTTTCAGCACTAAAAAAACCAAACTTTTATAACAGCTAAACCAAACGTTTCCAATGTAAATTTCCACCTTTATATAGTGTAAAAAGACATCCTGAAGCCTGGGCAGTCATTAATTTGATTGTCCAATATTTCCCTTCTGAGATAATGCCTCTCATAGCAAATGTGTACAGCGCGAGCTGAAAATGCATTTACAGCACTAAAAAACCAAACTTTTATAACAGCTAAACCAAACGTTTCCAATGTACATTTCCACCTTTATATAGTGTAGAAAGGCATCCTGAAGCCTGGAAAGTCATTAATTTGATTGTCCAGTATTTCCTTCATGAGATATTGCAACACTTAGAAAAAGTGTACAGCGCCAGCAGACAATGAATTTTCAGCACTAAAAAAACGAAACTTCATTAACAGCTAAACTAAACGTTTCCAATGTAAATTTCCACCCTTATATAGTGTAAAAAGACATCCTGAAGCCTGGGCAGTCATTAATTTGATTGTCCAATATTTCCCTTATGAGATAATGCTTCTCATAGCAAATGTGTACAGCGCGAGCTGAAAATGCATTTACAGCACTAAAAAACCAAACATTTATAACAGCTAAACCAAACGTTTCCAATGTAAATTTCCACCTTTATATAGTGTAGAAAGGCATCCTGAAGCCTGGAAAGTCATTAATTTGATTGTCCAGTATTTCCTTCATGAGATATTGCAACACTTAGAAAAAGTGTACAGCGCCAGCAGACAATGAATTTTCAGCACTAAAAAAACGAAACTTCATTAACAGCTAAACCAAACGTTTCCAATGTAAATTTCCACATTTATAGAGTGTAAAAAGGCATCCTGAAGCCTGGGAAGTCATTAATTTGATTGTCCAGTATTTCCCTTATGAGATAATGCCTCACATAGCAAATGTGTACAGTGCGAGCTGAAAATGCATTTTCAGCACTAAAAAACCAAACTTTTATAACAGCTAAACCAAACGTTTCCAATGTAAATTTCCACCTTTATATAGTGTAAAAAGACATCCTGAAGCCTGGGCAGTCATTAATTTGATTGTCCAGTATTTCCATTATGAGATAATGCCTCACACAGCAAAAGTGTACAGTGCGAGCTGAAAATGCATTTTCAGCACTAAAAAAACCAAACTTTTATAACAGCTAAACCAAACGTTTCCAATGTAAATTTCCACCTTTATATAGTGTAAAAAGACATCCTGAAGCCTGGGCAGTCATTAATTTGATTGTCCAATATTTCCCTTATGAGATAATGCCTCTCATAGCAAATGTGTACAGTGCGAGCTGAAAATGCATTTTCAGCACTAAAAAACCAAACTTTTATAACAGCTAAACCAAACGTTTCCAATGTAAATTTCCACCTTTATATAGTGTAAAAAGACATCCTGAAGCCTGGGCAGTCATTAATTTGATTGTCCAGTATTTCCCTTATGAGATAATGCCTCACACAGCAAATGTGTACAGTGCGAGCTGAAAATGCATTTTCAGCACTAAAAAAACCAAACTTTTATAACAGCTAAACCAAACGTTTCCAATGTAAATTTCCACCTTTATATAGTGTAAAAAGACATCCTGAAGCCTGGGCAGTCATTAATTTGATTGTCCAATATTTCCCTTCTGAGATAATGCCTCTCATAGCAAATGTGTACAGCGCGAGCTGAAAATGCATTTACAGCACTAAAAAACCAAACTTTTATAACAGCTAAACCAAACGTTTCCAATGTACATTTCCACATTTATATAGTGTAGAAAGGCATCCTGAAGCCTGGAAAGTCATTAATTTGATTGTCCAGTATTTCCTTCATGAGATATTGCAACACTTAGAAAAAGTGTACAGCGCCAGCAGACAATGAATTTTCAGCACTAAAAAAACGAAACTTCATTAACAGCTAAACTAAACGTTTCCAATGTAAATTTCCACCCTTATATAGTGTAAAAAGACATCCTTAAGCCTGGGCAGTCATTAATTTGATTGTCCAATATTTCCCTTATGAGATAATGCCTCTCATAGCAAATGTGTACAGCGCGAGCTGAAAATGCATTTACACCACTAAAAAAACAAACTTTTATAACAGCTAAACTAAACGTTTCCAATGTAAATTTCCACCTTTATATAGTGTAGAAAGGCATCCTGAAGCCTGGAAAGTCATTAATTTGATTGTCCAGTATTTCCTTCATGAGATATTGCAACACTTAGAAAAAGTGTACAGCGCCAGCAGACAATGAATTTTCAGCACTAAAAAAACGAAACTTCATTAACAGCTAAACTAAACGTTTCCAATGTAAATTTCCACCTTTATATAGTGTAAAAATGAAGCCTGGGCAGCCATTAATTTGATTGTCCAATATTTCCCTTATGAGATAATGCCTCTCATAGCAAATGTGTACAGCGCGAGCTGAAAATGCATTTACAGCACTAAAAAACCAAACTTTTATAACAGCTAAACCAAACGTTTCCAATGTAAATTTCCACCTTTATATAGTGTAGAAAGGCATCCTGAAGCCAGGGCAGTCATTAATTTGATTGTCCAATATTTCCCTTATGAGATAATGCCTCTCATAGCAAATGTGTACAGCGCGAGCTGAAAATGCATTTACAGCACTAAAAAACCAAACTTTTATAACAGCTAAACCAAACGTTTCCAATGTAAATTTCCACCTTTATATAGTGTAGAAAGGCATCCTGAAGCCAGGAAAGTCATTAATTTGATTGTCCAGTATTTCCTTCATGAGATATTGCAACACTTAGAAAAAGTGTACAGCGCCAGCAGACAATGAATTTTCAGCACTAAAAAAACGAAACTTCATTAACAGCTAAACCAAACGTTTCCAATGTAAATTTCCACATTTATAGAGTGTAAAAAGGCATCCTGAAGCCTGGGAAGTCATTAATTTGATTGTCCAGTATTTCCCTTATGAGATAATGCCTCACATAGCAAATGTGTACAGTGCGAGCTGAAAATGCATTTTCAGCACTAAAAAACCAAACTTTTATAACAGCTAAACCAAACGTTTCCAATGTAAATTTCCACCTTTATATAGTGTAAAAAGACATCCTGAAGCCTGGGCAGTCATTAATTTGATTGTCCAGTATTTCCCTTATGAGATAATGCCTCACACAGCAAATGTGTACAGTGCGAGCTGAAAATGCATTTTCAGCACTAAAAAAACCAAACTTTTATAACAGCTAAACCAAACGTTTCCAATGTAAATTTCCACCTTTATATAGTGTAAAAAGACATCCTGAAGCCTGGGCAGTCATTAATTTGATTGTCCAATATTTCCCTTCTGAGATAATGCCTCTCATAGCAAATGTGTACAGCGCGAGATGAAAATGCATTTACAGCACTAAAAAACCAAACTTTTATAACAGCTAAACCAAACGTTTCCAATGTACATTTCCACCTTTATATAGTGTAGAAAGGCATCCTGAAGCCTGGAAAGTCATTAATTTGATTGTCCAGTATTTCCTTCATGAGATATTGCAACACTTAGAAAAAGTGTACAGCGCCAGCAGACAATGAATTTTCAGCACTAAAAAAACGAAACTTCATTAACAGCTAAACTAAACGTTTCCAATGTAAATTTCCACCCTTATATAGTGTAAAAATACATCCTGAAGCCTGGGCAGTCATTAATTTGATTGTCCAATATTTCCCTTATGAGATAATGCCTCTCATAGCAAATGTGTACAGCGCGAGCTGAAAATGCATTTACAGCACTAAAAAACCAAACTTTTATAACAGCTAAACCAAACGTTTCCAATGTAAATTTCCACCTTTATATAGTGTAGAAAGGCATCCTGAAGCCTGGAAAGTCATTAATTTGATTGTCCAGTATTTCCTTCATGAGATATTGCAACACTTAGAAAAAGTGTACAGCGCCAGCAGACAATGAATTTTCAGCACTAAAAAAACGAAACTTCATTAACAGCTAAACCAAACGTTTCCAATGTAAATTTCCACATTTATAGAGTGTAAAAAGGCATCCTGAAGCCTGGGAAGTCATTAATTTGATTGTCCAGTATTTCCCTTATGAGATAATGCCTCACATAGCAAATGTGTACAGTGCGAGCTGAAAATGCATTTTCAGCACTAAAAAAACAAACTTTTATAACAGCTAAACCAAACGTTTCCAATGTAAATTTCCACCTTTATATAGTGTAAAAAGACATCCTGAAGCCTGGGCAGTCATTAATTTGATTGTCCAGTATTTCCCTTATGAGATAATGCCTCACATAGCAAATGTGTACAGTGCGAGCTGAAAATGCATTTTCAGCACTAAAAAAACCAAACTTTTATAACAGCTAAACCAAACGTTTCCAATGTAAATTTTCACCTTTATATAGTGTAAAAAGACATCCTGAAGCCTAGGCAGTCATTAATTTGATTGTCCAATATTTCCCTTATGAGACAATGCCTCTCATAGCAAATGTGTACAGCGCGAGCTGAAAATGCATTTTCAGCACTAAAAAAACAAACTTTTATAACAGCTAAACCAAACGTTTCCAATGTACATTTCCACCTTTATATAGTGTAGAAAGGCATCCTGAAGCCTGGAAAGTCATTGATTTGATTGTCCAGTATTTCCTTCATGAGATATTGCAACACTTAGAAAAAGTGTACAGCGCCAGCAGACAATGAATTTTCAGCACTAAAAAAACGAAACTTCATTAACAGCTAAACTAAACGTTTCCAATGTAAATTTCCAACTTTATATAGAGTAAAAAGACATCCTGAAGCCTGGGCAGCCATTAATTTGATTGTCCAATATTTCCCTTATGAGATAATGCCTCTCGTAGCAAATGTGTACAGCGCGAGCTGAAAATGCATTTACAGCACTAAAAAAACAAACTTTTATAACAGCTAAACCAAACGTTTCCAATGTAAATTTCCACCTTTATATAGTGTAAAAAGACATCCTGAAGCCTGGGCAGTCATTAATTTGATTGTCCAATATTTCCCTTATGAGATAATGCCTCTCATAGCAAATGTGTACAGCGCGCGCTGAAAATGCATTTACAGCACTAAAAAACCAAACTTTTATAACAGCTAAACCAAACGTTTCCAATGTAAATTTCCACCTTTATATAGTGTAGAAAGGCATCCTGAAGCCTGGAAAGTCATTAATTTGATTGTCCAGTATTTCCTTCATGAGATATTGCAACACTTAGAAAAAGTGTACAGCGCCAGCAGACAATGAATTTTCAGCACTAAAAAAAACGAAACTTCATTAACAGCTAAACTAAACGTTTCCAATGTAAATTTCCACCTTTATATAGTGTAAAAAGACATCCTGAAGCCTGGGCAGTCATTAATTTGATTGTCCAATATTTCCCTTATGAGATAATGCCTCTCATAGCAAATGTGTACAGTGCGAGCTGAAAATGCATTTACAGCACTAAAAAACCAAACTTTTATAACAGCTAAACCAAACGTTTCCAATGTAAATTTCCACCTTTATATAGTGTAAAAAGACATCCTGAAGCCTGGGCAGTCATTAATTTGATTGTCCAATATTTCCCTTTTGAGATAATGCCTCTCATAGCAAATGTGTACAGCGCGAGCTGAAAATGCATTTACAGCACTAAAAAACCAAACTTTTATAACAGCTAAACCAAACGTTTCCAATGTACATTTCCACCTTTATATAGTGTAGAAAGGCATCCTGAAGCCTGGAAAGTCATTAATTTGATTGTCCAGTATTTCCTTCATGAGATATTGCAACACTTAGAAAAAGTGTACAGCGCCAGCAGACAATGAATTTTCAGCACTAAAAAAACGAAACTTCATTAACAGCTAAACTAAACGTTTCCGATGTAAATTTCCACCCTTATATAGTGTAAAAAGACATCCTGAAGCCTGGGCAGTCATTAATTTGATTGTCTAATATTTCCCTTATGAGATAATGCCTCTCATAGCAAATGTGTACAGCGCGAGCTGAAAATGCATTTACAGCACTAAAAAACCAAACTTTTATAACAGCTAAACCAAACGTTTCCAATGTACATTTCCACCTTTATATAGTGTAGAAAGGCATCCTGAAGCCTGGAAAGTCATTAATTTGATTGTCCAGTATTTCCTTCATGAGATATTGCAACACTTAGAAAAAGTGTACAGCGCCAGCAGACAATGAATTTTCAGCACTAAAAAAACGAAACTACATTAACAGCTAAACTAAACGTTTCCAATGTATATTTCCACCTTTATATAGTGTAAAAAGACATCCTGAAGCCTGGGCAGTCATTAATTTGATTGTCCAATATTTCCCTTATGAGATAATGCCTCTCATAGCAAATGTGTACAGCGCGAGCTGAAAATGCATTTACAGCACTAAAAAAACAAACTTTTATAACAGCTAAACCAAACGTTTCCAATGTAAATTTCCACCTTTATATAGTGTAAAAAGACATCCTGAAGCCTGGGCAGTCATTAATTTGATTGTCCAGTATTTCCCTTATGAGATAATGCCTCACATAGCAAATGTGGACAGTGCGAGCTGAAAATGCATTTTCAGCACTAAAAAAACCAAACTTTTATAACAGCTAAACCAAACGTTTCCAATGTAAATTTCCACCTTTATATAGTGTAAAAAGACATCCTGAAGCCTGGGCAGTCATTAATTTGATTGTCCAGTATTTCCCTTATGAGATAATGCCTCACACAGCAAATGTGTACAGTGCGAGCTGAAAATGCATTTACAGCACAAAAAAACCAAACTTTTATAACAGCTAAACCAAACGTTTCCAATGTAAATTTCCACCTTTATATAGTGTAAAAAGACATCCTGAAGCCTGGGCAGTCATTAATTTGATTGTCCAATATTTCCCTTCTGAGATAATGCCTCTCATAGCAAATGTGTACAGCGCGAGATGAAAATGCATTTACAGCACTAAAAAACCAAACTTTTATAACAGCTAAACCAAACGTTTCCAATGTACATTTCCACCTTTATATAGTGTAGAAAGGCATCCTGAAGCCTGGAAAGTCATTAATTTGATTGTCCAGTATTTCCTTCATGAGATATTGCAACACTTAGAAAAAGTGTACAGCGCCAGCAGACAATGAATTTTCAGCACTAAAAAAACGAAACTTCATTAACAGCTAAACTAAACGTTTCCAATGTAAATTTCCACCCTTATATAGTGTAAAAATACATCCTGAAGCCTGGGCAGTCATTAATTTGATTGTCCAATATTTCCCTTATGAGATAATGCCTCTCATAGCAAATGTGTACAGCGCGAGCTGAAAATGCATTTACAGCACTAAAAAACCAAACTTTTATAACAGCTAAACCAAACGTTTCCAATGTAAATTTCCACCTTTATATAGTGTAGAAAGGCATCCTGAAGCCTGGAAAGTCATTAATTTGATTGTCCAGTATTTCCTTCATGAGATATTGCAACACTTAGAAAAAGTGTACAGCGCCAGCAGACAATGAATTTTCAGCACTAAAAAAACGAAACTTCATTAACAGCTAAACCAAACGTTTCCAATGTAAATTTCCACATTTATAGAGTGTAAAAAGGCATCCTGAAGCCTGGGAAGTCATTAATTTGATTGTCCAGTATTTCCCTTATGAGATAATGCCTCACATAGCAAATGTGTACAGTGCGAGCTGAAAATGCATTTTCAGCACTAAAAAAACAAACTTTTATAACAGCTAAACCAAACGTTTCCAATGTAAATTTCCACCTTTATATAGTGTAAAAAGACATCCTGAAGCCTGGGCAGTCATTAATTTGATTGTCCAGTATTTCCCTTATGAGATAATGCCTCACATAGCAAATGTGTACAGTGCGAGCTGAAAATGCATTTTCAGCACTAAAAAAACCAAACTTTTATAACAGCTAAACCAAACGTTTCCAATGTAAATTTCCACCTTTATATAGTGTAAAAAGACATCCTGAAGCCTAGGCAGTCATTAATTTGATTGTCCAATATTTCCCTTATGAGACAATGCCTCTCATAGCAAATGTGTACAGCGCGAGCTGAAAATGCATTTTCAGCACTAAAAAAACAAACTTTTATAACAGCTAAACCAAACGTTTCCAATGTACATTTCCACCTTTATATAGTGTAGAAAGGCATCCTGAAGCCTGGAAAGTCATTGATTTGATTGTCCAGTATTTCCTTCATGAGATATTGCAACACTTAGAAAAAGTGTACAGCGCCAGCAGACAATGAATTTTCAGCACTAAAAAAACGAAACTTCATTAACAGCTAAACTAAACGTTTCCAATGTAAATTTCCAACTTTATATAGAGTAAAAAGACATCCTGAAGCCTGGGCAGCCATTAATTTGATTGTCCAATATTTCCCTTATGAGATAATGCCTCTCGTAGCAAATGTGTACAGCGCGAGCTGAAAATGCATTTACAGCACTAAAAAACCAAACTTTTATAACAGCTAAACCAAACGTTTCCAATGTAAATTTCCACCTTTATATAGTGTAAAAAGACATCCTGAAGCCTGGGCAGTCATTAATTTGATTGTCCAATATTTCCCTTATGAGATAATGCCTCTCATAGCAAATGTGTACAGCGCGAGCTGAAAATGCATTAACAGCACTAAAAAACCAAACTTTTATAACAGCTAAACCAAACGTTTCCAATGTAAATTTCCACCTTTATATAGTGTAGAAAGGCATCCTGAAGCCTGGAAAGTCATTAATTTGATTGTCCAGTATTTCCTTCATGAGATATTGCAACACTTAGAAAAAGTGTACAGCGCCAGCAGACAATGAATTTTCAGCACTAAAAAAAACGAAACTTCATTAACAGCTAAACTAAACGTTTCCAATGTAAATTTCCACCTTTATATAGTGTAAAAAGACATCCTGAAGCCTGGGCAGTCATTAATTTGATTGTCCAATATTTCCCTTATGAGATAATGCCTCTCATAGCAAATGTGTACAGCGCGAGCTGAAAATGCATTTACAGCACTAAAAAACCAAACTTTTATAACAGCTAAACCAAACGTTTCCAATGTAAATTTCCACCTTTATATAGTGTAGAAAGGCATCCTGAAGCCTGGAAAGTCATTAATTTGATTGTCCAGTATTTCCTTCATGAGATATTGCAACACTTAGAAAAAGTGTACAGCGCCAGCAGACAATGAATTTTCAGCACTAAAAAAACGAAACTTCATTAACAGCTAAACCAAACGTTTCCAATGTAAATTTCCACATTTATAGAGTGTAAAAAGGCATCCTGAAGCCTGGGAAGTCATTAATTTGATTGTCCAGTATTTCCCTTATGAGATAATGCCTCACATAGCAAATGTGTACAGTGCGAGCTGAAAATGCATTTTCAGCACTAAAAAACCAAACTTTTATAACAGCTAAACCAAACGTTTCCAATGTAAATTTCCACCTTTTTATAGTGTAAAAAGACATCCTGAAGCCTGGGCAGTCATTAATTTGATTGTCCAATATTTCCCTTTTGAGATAATGCCTCTCATAGCAAATGTGTACAGCGCGAGCTGAAAATGCATTTACAGCACTAAAAAACCAAACTTTTATAACAGCTAAACCAAACGTTTCCAATGTACATTTCCACCTTTATATAGTGTAGAAAGGCATCCTGAAGCCTGGAAAGTCATTAATTTGATTGTCCAGTATTTCCTTCATGAGATATTGCAACACTTAGAAAAAGTGTACAGCGCCAGCAGACAATGAATTTTCAGCACTAAAAAAACGAAACTTCATTAACAGCTAAACTAAACGTTTCCGATGTAAATTTCCACCCTTATATAGTGTAAAAAGACATCCTGAAGCCTGGGCAGTCATTAATTTGATTGTCTAATATTTCCCTTATGAGATAATGCCTCTCATAGCAAATGTGTACAGCGCGAGCTGAAAATGCATTTACAGCACTAAAAAACCAAACTTTTATAACAGCTAAACCAAACGTTTCCAATGTACATTTCCACCTTTATATAGTGTAGAAAGGCATCCTGAAGCCTGGAAAGTCATTAATTTGATTGTCCAGTATTTCCTTCATGAGATATTGCAACACTTAGAAAAAGTGTACAGCGCCAGCAGACAATGAATTTTCAGCACTAAAAAAACGAAACTTCATTAACAGCTAAACCAAACGTTTCCAATGTAAATTTCCACATTTATAGAGTGTAAAAAGGCATCCTGAAGCCTGGGAAGTCATTAATTTGATTGTCCAGTATTTCCCTTATGAGATAATGCCTCTCATAGCAAATGTGTACAGCGCGAGCTGAAAATGCATTTACAGCACTAAAAAACCAAACTTTTATAACAGCTAAACCAAACGTTTCCAATGTACATTTCCACCTTTATATAGTGTAGAAAGGCATCCTGAAGCCTGGAAAGTCATTAATTTGATTGTCCAGTATTTCCTTCATGAGATATTGCAACACTTAGAAAAAGTGTACAGCGCCAGCAGACAATGAATTTTCAGCACTAAAAAAACGAAACTTCATTAACAGCTAAACTAAACGTTTCCAATGTAAATTTCCACCTTTATATAGTGTAAAAAGACATCCTGAAGCCTGGGCAGTCATTAATTTGATTGTCCAATATTTCCATTATGAGATAATGCCTCTCATAGCAAATGTGTACAGCGCGAGCTGAAAATGCATATACAGCACTAAAAAACCAAACTTTTATAACAGCTAAACCAAACGTTTCCAATGTAAATTTCCACCTTTATATAGTGTAGAAAGGCATCCTGAAGCCTGGAAAGTCATTAAATTGATTGTCCAGTATTTCCTTCATGAGAAATTGCAACACTTAGAAAAAGTGTACAGCGCCAGCAGACAATGAATTTTCAGCACTAAAAAAACGAAACTTCATTAACAGCTAAACTAAACGTTTCCAATGTAAATTTCCACCCTTATATAGTGTAAAAATACATCCTGAAGCCTGGGCAGTCATTAATTTGATTGTCCAATATTTCCCTTATGAGATAATGCCTCTCATAGCAAATGTGTACAGCGCGAGCTGAAAATGCATTTACAGCACTAAAAAACCAAACTTTTATAACAGCTAAACCAAACGTTTCCAATGTAAATTTCCACCTTTATATAGTGTAAAAAGACATCCTGAAGCCTGGGCAGTCATTAATTTGATTGTCCAGTATTTCCCTTATGAGATAATGCCTCACATAGCAAAAGTGTACAGTGCGAGCTGAAAATGCATTTTCAGCACTAAAAAAACCAAACTTTTATAACAGCTAAACCAAACGTTTCCAATGTAAATTTCCACCTTTATATAGTGTAAAAAGACATCCTGAAGCCTGGGCAGTCATTAATTTGATTGTCCAATATTTCCCTTCTGAGATAATGCCTCTCATAGCAAATGTGTACAGCGCGAGCTGAAAATGCATTTACAGCACTAAAAAACCAAACTTTTATAACAGCTAAACCAAACGTTTCCAATGTACATTTCCACCTTTATATAGTGTAGAAAGGCATCCTGAAGCCTGGAAAGTGATTAATTTGATTGTCCAGTATTTCCTTCATGAGATATTGCAACACTTAGAAAAAGTGTACAGCGCCAGCAGACAATGAATTTTCAGCACTAAAAAAACGAAACTTCATTAACAGCTAAACTAAACGTTTCCAATGTAAATTTCCACCCTTATATAGTGTAAAAATACATCCTGAAGCCTGGGCAGTCATTAATTTGATTGTCCAATATTTCCCTTATGAGATAATGCCTCTCATAGCAAATGTGTACAGCGCGAGCTGAAAATGCATTTACAGCACTAAAAAACCAAACTTTTATAACAGCTAAACCAAACGTTTCCAATGTAAATTTCCACCTTTATATAGTGTAGAAAGGCATCCTGAAGCCTGGAAAGTCATTAATTTGATTGTCCAGTATTTCCTTCATGAGATATTGCAACACTTAGAAAAAGTGTACAGCGCCAGCAGACAATGAATTTTCAGCACTAAAAAAACGAAACTTCATTAACAGCTAAACCAAACGTTTCCAATGTAAATTTCCACATTTATAGAGTGTAAAAAGGCATCCTGAAGCCTGGGAAGTCATTAATTTGATTGTCCAGTATTTCCCTTATGAGATAATGCCTCACATAGCAAATGTGTACAGTGCGAGCTGAAAATGCATTTTCAGCACTAAAAAAACAAACTTTTATAACAGCTAAACCAAACGTTTCCAATGTAAATTTCCACCTTTATATAGTGTAAAAAGACATCCTGAAGCCTGGGCAGTCATTAATTTGATTGTCCAGTATTTCCCTTATGAGATAATGCCTCACATAGCAAATGTGTACAGTGCGAGCTGAAAATGCATTTTCAGCACTAAAAAAACCAAACTTTTATAACAGCTAAACCAAACGTTTCCAATGTACATTTCCACCTTTATATAGTGTAGAAAGGCATCCTGAAGCCTGGAAAGTCATTGATTTGATTGTCCAGTATTTCCTTCATGAGATATTGCAACACTTAGAAAAAGTGTACAGCGCCAGCAGACAATGAATTTTCAGCACTAAAAAAACGAAACTTCATTAACAGCTAAACTAAACGTTTCCAATGTAAATTTCCAACTTTATATAGAGTAAAAAGACATCCTGAAGCCTGGGCAGCCATTAATTTGATTGTCCAATATTTCCCTTATGAGATAATGCCTCTCATAGCAAATGTGTACAGCGCGAGCTGAAAATGCATTTACAAGCACTAAAAAACCAAACTTTTATAACAGCTAAACCAAACGTTTCCAATGTAAATTTCCACCTTTATATAGTGTAAAAAGACATCCTGAAGCCTGGGCAGTCATTAATTTGATTGTCCAATATTTCCCTTATGAGATAATGCCTCTCATAGCAAATGTGTACAGCGCGAGCTGAAAATGCATTTACAGCACTAAAAAACCAAACTTTTATAACAGCTAAACCAAACGTTTCCAATGTAAATTTCCACCTTTATATAGTGTAGAAAGGCATCCTGAAGCCTGGAAAGTCATTAATTTGATTGTCCAGTATTTCCTTCATGAGATATTGCAACACTTAGAAAAAGTGTACAGCGCCAGCAGACAATGCATTTTCAGCACTAAAAAAAACGAAACTTCATTAACAGCTAAACTAAACGTTTCCAATGTAAATTTCCACCTTTATATAGTGTAAAAAGACATCCTGAAGCCTGGGCAGTCATTAATTTGATTGTCCAATATTTCCTTTATGAGATAATGCCTCTCATAGCAAATGTGTACAGCGCGAGCTGAAAATGCATTTACAGCACTAAAAAACCAAACTTTTATAACAGCTAAACCAAACGTTTCCAATGTAAATTTCCACCTTTATATAGTGTAGAAAGGCATCCTGAAGCCTGGAAAGTCATTAATTTGATTGTCCAGTATTTCCTTCATGAGATATTGCAACACTTAGAAAAAGTGTACAGCGCCAGCAGACAATGAATTTTCAGCACTAAAAAAACGAAACTTCATTAACAGCTAAACTAAACGTTTCCGATGTAAATTTCCACCCTTATATAGTGTAAAAAGACATCCTGAAGCCTGGGCAGTCATTAATTTGATTGTCTAATATTTCCCTTATGAGATAATGCCTCTCATAGCAAATGTGTACAGCGCGAGCTGAAAATGCATTTACAGCACTAAAAAACCAAACTTTTATAACAGCTAAACCAAACGTTTCCAATGTACATTTCCACCTTTATATAGTGTAGAAAGGCATCCTGAAGCCTGGAAAGTCATTAATTTGATTATCCAGTATTTCCTTCATGAGATATTGCAACACTTAGAAAAAGTGTACAGCGCCAGCAGACAATGAATTTTCAGCACTAAAAAAACGAAACTTCATTAACAGCTAAACTAAACGTTTCCAATGTAAATTTCCACCTTTATATAGTGTAAAAAGACATCCTGAAGCCTGGGCAGTCATTAATTTGATTGTCCAATATTTCCATTATGAGATAATGCCTCTCATAGCAAATGTGTACAGCGCGAGCTGAAAATGCATATACAGCACTAAAAAACCAAACTTTTATAACAGCTAAACCAAACGTTTCCAATGTAAATTTCCACCTTTATATAGTGTAGAAAGGCATCCTGAAGCCTGGAAAGTCATTAAATTGATTGTCCAGTATTTCCTTCATGAGAAATTGCAACACTTAGAAAAAGTGTACAGCGCCAGCAGACAATGAATTTTCAGCACTAAAAAAACGAAACTTCATTAACAGCTAAACTAAACGTTTCCAATGTAAATTTCCACCCTTATATAGTGTAAAAATACATCCTGAAGCCTGGGCAGTCATTAATTTGATTGTCCAATATTTCCCTTATGAGATAATGCCTCTCATAGCAAATGTGTACAGCGCGAGCTGAAAATGCATTTACAGCACTAAAAAACCAAACTTTTATAACAGCTAAACCAAACGTTTCCAATGTAAATTTCCACCTTTATATAGTGTAAAAAGACATCCTGAAGCCTGGGCAGTCATTAATTTGATTGTCCAGTATTTCCCTTATGAGATAATGCCTCACATAGCAAAAGTGTACAGTGCGAGCTGAAAATGCATTTTCAGCACTAAAAAAACCAAACTTTTATAACAGCTAAACCAAACGTTTCCAATGTAAATTTCCACCTTTATATAGTGTAAAAAGACATCCTGAAGCCTGGGCAGTCATTAATTTGATTGTCCAATATTTCCCTTCTGAGATAATGCCTCTCATAGCAAATGTGTACAGCGCGAGCTGAAAATGCATTTACAGCACTAAAAAACCAAACTTTTATAACAGCTAAACCAAACGTTTCCAATGTACATTTCCACCTTTATATAGTGTAGAAAGGCATCCTGAAGCCTGGAAAGTCATTAATTTGATTGTCCAGTATTTCCTTCATGAGATATTGCAACACTTAGAAAAAGTGTACAGCGCCAGCAGACAATGAATTTTCAGCACTAAAAAAACGAAACTTCATTAACAGCTAAACTAAACGTTTCCAATGTAAATTTCCACCCTTATATAGTGTAAAAATACATCCTGAAGCCTGGGCAGTCATTAATTTGATTGTCCAATATTTCCCTTATGAGATAATGCCTCTCATAGCAAATGTGTACAGCGCGAGCTGAAAATGCATTTACAGCACTAAAAAACCAAACTTTTATAACAGCTAAACCAAACGTTTCCAATGTAAATTTCCACCTTTATATAGTGTAGAAAGGCATCCTGAAGCCTGGAAAGTCATTAATTTGATTGTCCAGTATTTCCTTCATGAGATATTGCAACACTTAGAAAAAGTGTACAGCGCCAGCAGACAATGAATTTTCAGCACTAAAAAAACGAAACTTCATTAACAGCTAAACCAAACGTTTCCAATGTAAATTTCCACATTTATAGAGTGTAAAAAGGCATCCTGAAGCCTGGGAAGTCATTAATTTGATTGTCCAGTATTTCCCTTATGAGATAATGCCTCACATAGCAAATGTGTACAGTGCGAGCTGAAAATGCATTTTCAGCACTAAAAAAACAAACTTTTATAACAGCTAAACCAAACGTTTCCAATGTAAATTTCCACCTTTATATAGTGTAAAAAGACATCCTGAAGCCTGGGCAGTCATTAATTTGATTGTCCAGTATTTCCCTTATGAGATAATGCCTCACATAGCAAATGTGTACAGTGCGAGCTGAAAATGCATTTTCAGCACTAAAAAAACCAAACTTTTATAACAGCTAAACCAAACGTTTCCAATGTACATTTCCACCTTTATATAGTGTAGAAAGGCATCCTGAAGCCTGGAAAGTCATTGATTTGATTGTCCAGTATTTCCTTCATGAGATATTGCAACACTTAGAAAAAGTGTACAGCGCCAGCAGACAATGAATTTTCAGCACTAAAAAAACGAAACTTCATTAACAGCTAAACTAAACGTTTCCAATGTAAATTTCCAACTTTATATAGAGTAAAAAGACATCCTGAAGCCTGGGCAGCCATTAATTTGATTGTCCAATATTTCCCTTATGAGATAATGCCTCTCATAGCAAATGTGTACAGCGCGAGCTGAAAATGCATTTACAAGCACTAAAAAACCAAACTTTTATAACAGCTAAACCAAACGTTTCCAATGTAAATTTCCACCTTTATATAGTGTAAAAAGACATCCTGAAGCCTGGGCAGTCATTAATTTGATTGTCCAATATTTCCCTTATGAGATAATGCCTCTCATAGCAAATGTGTACAGCGCGAGCTGAAAATGCATTTACAGCACTAAAAAACCAAACTTTTATAACAGCTAAACCAAACGTTTCCAATGTAAATTTCCACCTTTATATAGTGTAGAAAGGCATCCTGAAGCCTGGAAAGTCATTAATTTGATTGTCCAGTATTTCCTTCATGAGATATTGCAACACTTAGAAAAAGTGTACAGCGCCAGCAGACAATGCATTTTCAGCACTAAAAAAAACGAAACTTCATTAACAGCTAAACTAAACGTTTCCAATGTAAATTTCCACCTTTATATAGTGTAAAAAGACATCCTGAAGCCTGGGCAGTCATTAATTTGATTGTCCAATATTTCCTTTATGAGATAATGCCTCTCATAGCAAATGTGTACAGCGCGAGCTGAAAATGCATTTACAGCACTAAAAAACCAAACTTTTATAACAGCTAAACCAAACGTTTCCAATGTAAATTTCCACCTTTATATAGTGTAGAAAGGCATCCTGAAGCCTGGAAAGTCATTAATTTGATTGTCCAGTATTTCCTTCATGAGATATTGCAACACTTAGAAAAAGTGTACAGCGCCAGCAGACAATGAATTTTCAGCACTAAAAAAACGAAACTTCATTAACAGCTAAACTAAACGTTTCCGATGTAAATTTCCACCCTTATATAGTGTAAAAAGACATCCTGAAGCCTGGGCAGTCATTAATTTGATTGTCTAATATTTCCCTTATGAGATAATGCCTCTCATAGCAAATGTGTACAGCGCGAGCTGAAAATGCATTTACAGCACTAAAAAACCAAACTTTTATAACAGCTAAACCAAACGTTTCCAATGTACATTTCCACCTTTATATAGTGTAGAAAGGCATCCTGAAGCCTGGAAAGTCATTAATTTGATTATCCAGTATTTCCTTCATGAGATATTGCAACACTTAGAAAAAGTGTACAGCGCCAGCAGACAATGAATTTTCAGCACTAAAAAAACGAAACTTCATTAACAGCTAAACCAAACGTTTCCAATGTAAATTTCCACATTTATAGAGTGTAAAAAGGCATCCTGAAGCCTGGGAAGTCATTAATTTGATTGTCCAGTATTTCCCTTATGAGATAATGCCTCACATAGCAAATGTGTACAGTGCGAGCTGAAAATGCATTTTCAGCACTAAAAAACCAAACTTTTATAACAGCTAAACCAAACGTTTCCAATGTAAATTTCCACCTTTATATAGTGTAAAAAGACATCCTGAAGCCTGGGCAGTCATTAATTTGATTGTCCAGTATTTCCCTTATGAGATAATGCCTCACACAGCAAATGTGTACAGTGCGAGCTGAAAATGCATTTTCAGCACTAAAAAAACCAAACTTTTATGACAGCTAAACCAAACATTTCCAATGTAAATTTCCACCTTTATATAGTGTAAAAAGACATCCTGAAGCCTGGGCAGTCATTAATTTGATTGTCCAATATTTCCCTTCTGAGATAATGCCTCTCATAGCAAATGTGTACAGCGCGAGCTGAAAATGCATTTACAGCACTAAAAAACCAAACTTTTATAACAGCTAAACCAAACGTTTCCAATGTACATTTCCACCTTTATATAGTGTAGAAAGGCATCCTGAAGCCTGGAAAGTCATTAATTTGATTGTCCAGTATTTCCTTCATGAGATATTGCAACACTTAGAAAAAGTGTACAGCGCCAGCAGACAATGAATTTTCAGCACTAAAAAAACGAAACTTCATTAACAGCTAAACTAAACGTTTCCAATGTAAATTTCCACCCTTATATAGTGTAAAAAGACATCCTGAAGCCTGGGCAGTCATTAATTTGATTGTCCAATATTTCCCTTATGAGATAATGCCTCTCATAGCAAATGTGTACAGCGCGAGCTGAAAATGCATTTACAGCACTAAAAAACCAAACTTTTATAACAGCTAAACCAAACGTTTCCAATGTAAATTTCCACCTTTATATAGTGTAGAAAGGCATCCTGAAGCCTGGAAAGTCATTAATTTGATTGTCCAGTATTTCCTTCATGAGATATTGCAACACTTAGAAAAAGTGTACAGCGCCAGCAGACAATGAATTTTCAGCACTAAAAAAACGAAACTTCATTAACAGCTAAACCAAACGTTTCCAATGTAAATTTCCACATTTATAGAGTGTAAAAAGGCATCCTGAAGCCTGGGAAGTCATTAATTTGATTGTCCAGTATTTCCCTTATGAGATAATGCCTCACATAGCAAATGTGTACAGTGCGAGCTGAAAATGCATTTTCAGCACTAAAAAACCAAACTTTTATAACAGCTAAACCAAACGTTTCCAATGTAAATTTCCACCTTTATATAGTGTAAAAAGACATCCTGAAGCCTGGGCAGTCATTAATTTGATTGTCCAGTATTTCCCTTATGAGATAATGCCTCACACAGCAAATGTGTACAGTGCGAGCTGAAAATGCATTTTCAGCACTAAAAAAACCAAACTTTTATAACAGCTAAACCAAACGTTTCCAATGTAAATTTCCACCTTTATATAGTGTAAAAAGACATCCTGAAGCCTGGGCAGTCATTAATTTGATTGTCCAATATTTCCCTTCTGAGATAATGCCTCTCATAGCAAATGTGTACAGCGCGAGCTGAAAATGCATTTACAGCACTAAAAAACCAAACTTTTATAACAGCTAAACCAAACGTTTCCAATGTACATTTCCACCTTTATATAGTGTAGAAAGGCATCCTGAAGCCTGGAAAGTCATTAATTTGATTGTCCAGTATTTCCTTCATGAGATATTGCAACACTTAGAAAAAGTGTACAGCGCCAGCAGACAATGAATTTTCAGCACTAAAAAAACGAAACTTAATTAACAGCTAAACTAAACGTTTCCAATGTAAATTTCCACCCTTATATAGTGTAAAAAGACATCCTGAAGCCTGGGCAGTCATTAATTTGATTGTCCAATATTTCCCTTATGAGATAATGCCTCTCATAGCAAATGTGTACAGCGCGAGCTGAAAATGCATTTTCAGCACTAAAAAACCAAACTTTTATAACAGCTAAACCAAACGTTTCCAATGTAAATTTCCACCTTTATATAGTGTAGAAAGGCATCTTGAATCCTGGAAAGTCATTAATTTGATTGTCCAGTATTTCCTTCATGAGATATTGCAACACTTAGAAAAAGTGTACAGCGCCAGCAGACAATGAATTTTCAGCACTAAAAAAACGAAACTTCATTAACAGCTAAACCAAACGTTTCCAATGTAAATTTCCACATTTATAGAGTGTAAAAAGGCATCCTGAAGCCTGGGAAGTCATTAATTTGATTGTCCAGTATTTCCCTTATGAGATAATGCCTCACATAGCAAATGTGTACAGTGCGAGCTGAAAATGCATTTTCAGCACTAAAAAACCAAACTTTTATAACAGCTAAACCAAACGTTTCCAATGTAAATTTCCACCTTTATATAGTGTAAAAAGACATCCTGAAGCCTGGGCAGTCATTAATTTGATTGTCCAGTATTTCCCTTATGAGATAATGCCTCACATAGCAAATGTGTACAGTGCGAGCTGAAAATGCATTTTCAGCACTAAAAAAACCAAACTTTTATAACAGCTAAACCAAACGTTTCCAATGTAAATTTCCACCTTTATATAGTGTAAAAAGACATCCTGAAGCCTGGGCAGTCATTAATTTGATTGTCCAATATTTCCCTTCTGAGATAATGCCTCTCATAGCAAATGTGTACAGCGCGAGCTGAAAATGCATTTACAGCACTAAAAAACCAAACTTTTATAACAGCTAAACCAAACGTTTCCAATGTACATTTCCACCTTTATATAGTGTAGAAAGGCATCCTGAAGCCTGGAAAGTCATTAATTTGATTGTCCAGTATTTCCTTCATGAGATATTGCAACACTTAGAAAAAGTGTACAGCGCCAGCAGACAATGAATTTTCAGCACTAAAAAAACGAAACTTCATTAACAGCTAAACCAAACGTTTCCAAT
The DNA here is from genome assembly GCF_059441095.1 of Idiotropiscis lumnitzeri. NCBI lineage: Eukaryota > Metazoa > Chordata > Actinopteri > Syngnathiformes > Syngnathidae > Idiotropiscis > Idiotropiscis lumnitzeri. The sequence goes on along the minus strand of NW_028283740.1, from coordinate 248,991 downwards.
GTAAATTTCCACCTTTATATAGTGTAAAAAGACATCCTGAAGCCTGGGCAGTCATTAATTTGATTGTCCAGTATTTCCCTTATGAGATAATGCCTCACATAGCAAATGTGTACAGTGCGAGCTGAAAATGCATTTTCAGCACTAAAAAAACCAAACTTTTATAACAGCTAAACCAAACGTTTCCAATGTAAATTTCCACCTTTATATAGTGTAAAAAGACATCCTGAAGCCTGGGCAGTCATTAATTTGATTGTCCAATATTTCCCTTCTGAGATAATGCCTCTCATAGCAAATGTGTACAGCGCGAGCTGAAAATGCATTTACAGCACTAAAAAAACAAACTTTTATAACAGCTAAACCAAACGTTTCCAATGTACATTTCCACCTTTATATAGTGTAGAAAGGCATCCTGAAGCCTGGAAAGTCATTAATTTGATTGTCCAGTATTTCCTTCATGAGATATTGCAACACTTAGAAAAAGTGTACAGCGCCAGCAGACAATGAATTTTCAGCACTAAAAAAACGAAACTTCATTAACAGCTAAACTAAACGTTTCCAATGTAAATTTCCACCCTTATATAGTGTAAAAAGACATCCTGAAGCCTGGGCAGTCATTAATTTGATTGTCCAATATTTCCCTTATGAGATAATGCTTCTCATAGCAAATGTGTACAGCGCGAGCTGAAAATGCATTTACAGCACTAAAAAACCAAACATTTATAACAGCTAAACCAAACGTTTCCAATGTAAATTTCCACCTTTATATAGTGTAGAAAGGGATCCTGAAGCCTGGAAAGTCATTAATTTGATTGTCCAGTATTTCCTTCATGAGATATTGCAACACTTAGAAAAAGTGTACAGCGCCAGCAGACAATGAATTTTCAGCACTAAAAAAACGAAACTTCATTAACAGCTAAACCAAACGTTTCCAATGTAAATTTCCACATTTATAGAGTGTAAAAAGGCATCCTGAAGCCTGGGAAGTCATTAATTTGATTGTCCAGTATTTCCCTTATGAGATAATGCCTCACATAGCAAATGTGTACAGTGCGAGCTGAAAATGCATTTTCAGCACTAAAAAACCAAACTTTTATAACAGCTAAACCAAACGTTTCCAATGTAAATTTCCACCTTTATATAGTGTAAAAAGACATCCTGAAGCCTGGGCAGTCATTAATTTGATTGTCCAGTATTTCCATTATGAGATAATGCCTCACACAGCAAAAGTGTACAGTGCGAGCTGAAAATGCATTTTCAGCACTAAAAAAACCAAACTTTTATAACAGCTAAACCAAACGTTTCCAATGTAAATTTCCACCTTTATATAGTGTAAAAAGACATCCTGAAGCCTGGGCAGTCATTAATTTGATTGTCCAATATTTCCCTTATGAGATAATGTCTCTCATAGCAAATGTGTACAGTGCGAGCTGAAAATGCATTTTCAGCACTAAAAAACCAAACTTTTATAACAGCTAAACCAAACGTTTCCAATGTAAATTTCCACCTTTATATAGTGTAAAAAGACATCCTGAAGCCTGGGCAGTCATTAATTTGATTGTCCAGTATTTCCCTTATGAGATAATGCCTCACACAGCAAATGTGTACAGTGCGAGCTGAAAATGCATTTTCAGCACTAAAAAAACCAAACTTTTATAACAGCTAAACCAAACGTTTCCAATGTAAATTTCCACCTTTATATAGTGTAAAAAGACATCCTGAAGCCTGGGCAGTCATTAATTTGATTGTCCAATATTTCCCTTCTGAGATAATGCCTCTCATAGCAAATGTGTACAGCGCGAGCTGAAAATGCATTTACAGCACTAAAAAACCAAACTTTTATAACAGCTAAACCAAACGTTTCCAATGTAAATTTCCACCTTTATATAGTGTAGAAAGGCATCCTGAAGCCAGGAAAGTCATTAATTTGATTGTCCAGTATTTCCTTCATGAGATATTGCAACACTTAGAAAAAGTGTACAGCGCCAGCAGACAATGAATTTTCAGCACTAAAAAAACGAAACTTCATTAACAGCTAAACTAAACGTTTCCAATGTAAATTTCCACCCTTATATAGTGTAAAAAGACATCCTGAAGCCTGGGCAGTCATTAATTTGATTGTCCAATATTTCCCTTATGAGATAATGCCTCTCATAGCAAATGTGTACAGCGCGAGCTGAAAATGCATTTACAGCACTAAAAAACCAAACTTTTATAACAGCTAAACCAAACGTTTCCAATGTAAATTTCCACCTTTATATAGTGTAGAAAGGCATCCTGAAGCCTGGAAAGTCATTAATTTGATTGTCCAGTATTTCCTTCATGAGATATTGCAACACTTAGAAAAAGTGTACAGCGCCAGCAGACAATGAATTTTCAGCACTAAAAAAACGAAACTTCATTAACAGCTAAACCAAACGTTTCCAATGTAAATTTCCACATTTATAGAGTGTAAAAAGGCATCCTGAAGCCTGGGAAGTCATTAATTTGATTGTCCAGTATTTCCCTTATGAGATAATGCCTCACATAGCAAATGTGTACAGTGCGAGCTGAAAATGCATTTACAGCACTAAAAAAACAAACTATTTATAACAGCTAAACCAAACGTTTCCAATGTAAATTTCCACCTTTATATAGTGTAGAAAGGCATCTGAAGCCTGGAAAGTCATTAATTTGATTGTCCAGTATTTCCTTCATGAGATATTGCAACACTTAGAAAAAGTGTACAGCGCCAGCAGACAATGAATTTTCAGCACTAAAAAAACCAAACTTCATTAAAAGCTAAACTAAACGTTTCCAATGTAAATTTCCACCTTTATATAGTGTAAAAAGACATCCTGAAGCCTGGGCAGCCATTAATTTGATTGTCCAATATTTCCCTTATGAGATAATGCCTCTCATAGCAAATGTGTACAGCGCGAGCTGAAAATGCATTTACAGCACTAAAAAACCAAACTTTTATAACAGCTAAACCAAACGTTTCCAATGTAAATTTCCACCTTTATATAGTGTAGAAAGGCATCCTGAAGCCTGGAAAGTCATTAATTTGATTGTCCAGTATTTCCTTCATGAGATATTGCAACACTTAGAAAAAGTGTACAGCGCCAGCAGACAATGAATTTTCAGCACTAAAAAAAACGAAACTTCATTAACAGCTAAACCAAACGTTTCCAATGTAAATTTCCACCTTTATATAGTGTAGAAAGGCATCCTGAAGCCTGGAAAGTCATTAATTTGATTGTCCAGTATTTCCTTCATGAGATATTGCAACACTTAGAAAAAGTGTACAGCGCCAGCAGACAATGAATTTTCAGCACTAAAAAAACGAAACTTCATTAACAGCTAAACCAAACGTTTCCAATGTAAATTTCCACATTTATAGAGTGTAAAAAGGCATCCTGAAGCCTGGGAAGTCATTAATTTGATTGTCCAGTATTTCCCTTATGAGATAATGCCTCACATAGCAAATGTGTACAGTGCGAGCTGAAAATGCATTTTCAGCACTAAAAAACCAAACTTTTATAACAGCTAAACCAAACGTTTCCAATGTAAATTTCCACCTTTATATAGTGTAAAAAGACATCCTGAAGCCTGGGCAGTCATTAATTTGATTGTCCAATATTTCCCTTATGAGATAATGCCTCTCATAGCAAATGTGTACAGCGCGAGCTGAAAATGCATTTACAGCACTAAAAAACCAAACTTTTATAACAGCTAAACCAAACGTTTCAAATGTAAATTTCCACCTTTATATAGTGTAAAAGACATCCTGAAGCCTGGGCAGTCATTAATTTGATTGTCCAGTATTTCCCTTATGAGATAATGCCTCACATAGCAAATGTGGACAGTGCGAGCTGAAAATGCATTTTCAGCACTAAAAAAAACAAACTTTTATAACAGCTAAACCAAACGTTTCCAATGTAAATTTCCACCTTTATATAGTGTAAAAAGACATCCTGAAGCCTGGGCAGTCATTATTTGATTGTCCAATATTTCCCTTATGAGATAATGCCTCTCATAGCAAATGTGTACAGCGCGAGCTGAAAATGCATTTACAGCACTAAAAAACCAAACTTTTATAACAGCTAAACCAAACGTTTCCAATGTACATTTCCACCTTTATATAGTGTAGAAAGGCATCCTGAAGCCTGGAAAGTCATTAATTTGATTGTCCAGTATTTCCTTCATGAGATATTGCAACACTTAGAAAAAGTGTACAGCGCCAGCAGACAATGAATTTTCAGCACTAAAAAAACGAAACTTCATTAACAGCTAAACTAAACGTTTCCAATGTAAATTTCCACCCTTATATAGTGTAAAAAGACATCCTGAAGCCTGGGCAGTCATTAATTTGATTGTCCAATATTTCCCTTATGAGATAATGCCTCTCATAGCAAATGTGTACAGCGCGAGCTGAAAATGCATTTACAGCACTAAAAAACCAAACTTTTATAACAGCTAAACCAAACGTTTCCAATGTAAATTTCCACCTTTATATAGTGTAGAAAGGCATCCTGAAGCCTGGAAAGTCATTAATTTGATTGTCCAGTATTTCCTTCATGAGATATTGCAACACTTAGAAAAAGTGTACAGCGCCAGCAGACAATGAATTTTCAGCACTAAAAAAACGAAACTTCATTAACAGCTAAACCAAACGTTTCCAATGTAATTTTCCACATTTATAGAGTGTAAAAAGGCATCCTGAAGCCTGGGAAGTCATTAATTTGATTGTCCAGTATTTCCCTTATGAGATATTGCCTCACATAGCAAATGTGTACAGTGCGAGCTGAAAATGCATTTACAGCACTAAAAAAACAAACTATTTATAACAGCTAAACCAAACGTTTCCAATGTAAATTTCCACCTTTATATAGTGTAGAAAGGCATCCTGAAGCCTGGAAAGTCATTAATTTGATTGTCCAGTATTTCCTTCATGAGATATTGCAACACTTAGAAAAAGTGTACAGCGCCAGCAGACAATGAATTTTCAGCACTAAAAAAACGAAACTTCATTAACAGCTAAACTAAACGTTTCCAATGTAAATTTCCACCTTTATATAGTGTAAAAATACATCCTGAAGCCTGGGCAGCCATTAATTTGATTGTCCAATATTTCCCTTATGAGATAATGCCTCTCATAGCAAATGTGTACAGCGCGAGTTGAAAATGCATTTACAGCACTAAAAAAACAAACTTTTATAACAGCTAAACCAAACGTTTCCAATGTAAATTTCCACCTTTATATAGTGTAAAAAGACATCCTGAAGCCTGGGCAGTCATTAATTTGATTGTCCAATATTTCCCTTATGAGATAATGCCTCTCATAGCAAATGTGTACAGCGCGAGCTGAAAATGCATTTACAGCACTAAAAAAACAAACTTTTATAACAGCTAAACCAAACGTTTCCAATGTAAATTTCCACCTTTATATAGTGTAGAAAGGCATCCTGAAGCCTGGAAAGTCATTAATTTGATTGTCCAGTATTTCCTTCATGAGATATTGCAACACTTAGAAAAAGTGTACAGCGCCAGCAGACAATGAATTTTCAGCACTAAAAAAAACGAAACTTCATTAACAGCTAAACCAAACGTTTCCAATGTAAATTTCCACCTTTATATAGTGTAGAAAGGCATCCTGAAGCCTGGAAAGTCATTAATTTGATTGTCCAGTATTTCCTTCATGAGATATTGCAACACTTAGAAAAAGTGTACAGCGCCAGCAGACAATGAATTTTCAGCACTAAAAAAACGAAACTTCATTAACAGCTAAACCAAACGTTTCCAATGTAAATTTCCACATTTATAGAGTGTAAAAAGGCATCCTGAAGCCTGGGAAGTCATTAATTTGATTGTCCAGTATTTCCCTTATGAGATAATGCCTCACATAGCAAATGTGTACAGTGCGAGCTGAAAATGCATTTTCAGCACTAAAAAACCAAACTTTTATAACAGCTAAACCAAACGTTTCCAATGTAAATTTCCACCTTTATATAGTGTAAAAAGACATCCTGAAGCCTGGGCAGTCATTAATTTGATTGTCCAATATTTCCCTTATGAGATAATGCCTCTCATAGCAAATGTGTACAGCGCGAGCTGAAAATGCATTTACAGCACTAAAAAACCAAACTTTTATAACAGCTAAACCAAACGTTTCCAATGTAAATTTCCACCTTTATATAGTGTAAAAAGGCATCCTGAAGCCTGGAAAGTCTTTAATTTGATTGTCCAGTATTTCCTTCATGAGATATTGCAACACTTAGAAAAAGTGTACAGCGCCAGCAGACAATGAATTTCCAGCACTAAAAAAACGAAACTTCATTAACAGCTAAACTAAACGTTTCCAATGTAAATTTCCACCTTTATATAGTGTAAAAAGACATCCTGAAGCCTGGGCAGTCATTAATTTGATTGTCCAATATTTCCCTTATGAGATAATGCCTCTCATAGCAAATGTGTACAGCGCGAGCTGAAAATGCATTTACAGCACTAAAAAACCAAACTTTTATAACAGCTAAACCAAACGTTTCCAATGTAAATTTCCACCTTTATATAGTGTAGAAAGGCATCCTGAAGCCTGGAAAGTCATTAATTTGATTGTCCAGTATTTCCTTCATGAGATATTGCAACACTTAGAAAAAGTGTACAGCGCCAGCAGACAATGAATTTTCAGCACTAAAAAAACGAAACTTCATTAACAGCTAAACCAAACGTTTCCAATGTAAATTTCCACATTTATAGAGTGTAAAAAGGCATCCTGAAGCCTGGGAAGTCATTAATTTGATTGTCCAGTATTTCCCTTATGAGATAATGCCTCACATAGCAAATGTGTACAGTGCGAGCTGAAAATGCATTTTCAGCACTAAAAAACCAAACTTTTATAACAGCTAAACCAAACGTTTCCAATGTAAATTTCCACCTTTATATAGTGTAAAAAGACATCCTGAAGCCTGGGCAGTCATTAATTTGATTGTCCAGTATTTCCCTTATGAGATAATGCCTCACATAGCAAATGTGTACAGCGCGAGCTGAAAATGCATTTACAGCACTAAAAAAACAAACTTTTATAACAGCTAAACCAAACGTTTCCAATGTAAATTTCCACATTTATAGAGTGTAAAAATGCATCCTGAAGCCTGGGAAGTCATTAATTTGATTGTCCAGTATTTCCCTTATGAGATAATGCCTCACATAGCAAATGTGTACAGTGCGAGCTGAAAATGCATTTACAGCACTAAAAAAACAAACTATTTATAACAGCTAAACCAAACGTTTCCAATGTAAATTTCCACCTTTATATAGTGTAGAAAGGCATCTGAAGCCTGGAAAGTCATTAATTTGATTGTCCAGTATTTCCTTCATGAGATATTGCAACACTTAGAAAAAGTGTACAGCGCCAGCAGACAATGAATTTTCAGCACTAAAAAAACGAAACTTCATTAACAGCTAAACTAAACGTTTCCAATGTAAATGTCCACCTTTATATAGTGTAAAAAGACATCCTGAAGCCTGGGCAGCCATTAATTTGATTGTCCAATGTTTCCCTTATGAGATAATGCCTCTCATAGCAAATGTGTACAGCGCGAGCTGAAAATGCATTTACAGCACTAAAAAAACAAACTTTTATAACAGCTAAACCAAACGTTTCCAATGTAAATTTCCACCTTTATATAGTGTAAAAAGACATCCTGAAGCCTGGGCAGTCATTAATTTGATTGTCCAATATTTCCCTTATGAGATAATGCCTCTCATAGCAAATGTGTACAGCGCGAGCTGAAAATGCATTTACAGCACTAAAAAACCAAACTTTTATAACAGCTAAACCAAACGTTTCCAATGTAAATTTCCACCTTTATATAGTGTAGAAAGGCATCCTGAAGCCTGGAAAGTCATTAATTTGATTGTCCAGTATTTCCTTCATGAGATATTGCAACACTTAGAAAAAGTGTACAGCGCCAGCAGACAATGAATTTTCAGCACTAAAAAAAACGAAACTTCATTAACAGCTAAACCAAACGTTTCCAATGTAAATTTCCACCTTTATATAGTGTAGAAAGGCATCCTGAAGCCTGGAAAGTCATTAATTTGATTGTCCAGTATTTCCTTCATGAGATATTGCAACACTTAGAAAAAGTGTACAGCGCCAGCAGACAATGAATTTTCAGCACTAAAAAAACGAAACTTCATTAACAGCTAAACCAAACGTTTCCAATGTAAATTTCCACATTTATAGAGTGTAAAAAGGCATCCTGAAGCCTGGGAAGTCATTAATTTGATTGTCCAGTATTTCCCTTATGAGATAATGCCTCACATAGCAAATGTGTACAGTGCGAGCTGAAAATGCATTTTCAGCACTAAAAAACCAAACTTTTATAACAGCTAAACCAAACGTTTCCAATGTAAATTTCCACCTTTATATAGTGTAAAAAGACATCCTGAAGCCTGGGCAGTCATTAATTTGATTGTCCAATATTTCCCTTATGAGATAATGCCTCTCATAGCAAATGTGTACAGCGCGAGCTGAAAATGCATTTACAGCACTAAAAAACCAAACTTTTATAACAGCTAAACCAAACGTTTCAAATGTAAATTTCCACCTTTATATAGTGTAGAAAGGCATCCTGAAGCCTGGAAAGTCATTAATTTGATTGTCCAGTATTTCCTTCATGAGATATTGCAACACTTAGAAAAAGTGTACAGCGCCAGCAGACAATGAATTTTCAGCACTAAAAAAACGAAACTTCATTAACAGCTAAACTAAACGTTTCCAATGTAAATTTCCACCTTTATATAGTGTAAAAATACATCCTGAAGCCTGGGCAGCCATTAATTTGATTGTCCAATATTTCCCTTATGAGATAATGCCTCTCATAGCAAATGTGTACAGCGCGAGCTGAAAATGCATTTACAGCACTAAAAAAACAAACTTTTATAACAGCTAAACCAAACGTTTCCAATGTAAATTTCCACCTTTATATAGTGTAAAAAGACACCCTGAAGCCTGGGCAGTCATTAATTTGATTGTCCAATATTTCCCTTATGAGATAATGCCTCTCATAGCAAATGTGTACAGCGCGAGCTGAAAATGCATTTACAGCACTAAAAAAACAAACTTTTATAACAGCTAAACCAAACGTTTCCAATGTAAATTTCCACCTTTATATAGTGTAGAAAGGCATCCTGAAGCCTGGAAAGTCATTAATTTGATTGTCCAGTATTTCCTTCATGAGATATTGCAACACTTAGAAAAAGTGTACAGCGCCAGCAGACAATGAATTTTCAGCACTAAAAAAAACGAAACTTCATTAACAGCTAAACCAAACGTTTCCAATGTAAATTTCCACCTTTATATAGTGTAGAAAGGCATCCTGAAGCCTGGAAAGTCATTAATTTGATTGTCCAGTATTTCCTTCATGAGATATTGCAACACTTAGAAAAAGTGTACAGCGCCAGCAGACAATGAATTTTCAGCACTAAAAAAACGAAACTTCATTAACAGCTAAACCAAACGTTTCCAATGTAAATTTCCACATTTATAGAGTGTAAAAAGGCATCCTGAAGCCTGGGAAGTCATTAATTTGATTGTCCAGTATTTCCCTTAGGAGATAATGCCTCACATAGCAAATGTGTACAGTGCGAGCTGAAAATGCATTTTCAGCACTAAAAAAACAAACTTTTATAACAGCTAAACCAAACGTTTCCAATGTAAATTTCCACCTTTATATAGTGTAAAAAGACATCCTGAAGCCTGGGCAGTCATTAATTTGATTGTCCAATATTTCCCTTATGAGATAATGCCTCTCATAGCAAATGTGTACAGCGCGAGCTGAAAATGCATTTACAGCACTAAAAAACCAAACTTTTATAACAGCTAAACCAAACGTTTCAAATGTAAATTTCCACCTTTATATAGTGTAGAAAGGCATCCTGAAGCCTGGAAAGTCATTAATTTGATTGTCCAGTATTTCCTTCATGAGATATTGCAACACTTAGAAAAAGTGTACAGCGCCAGCAGACAATGAATTTTCAGCACTAAAAAAACGAAACTTCATTAACAGCTAAACCAAACGTTTCCAATGTAAATTTCCACATTTATAGAGTGTAAAAAGGCATCCTGAAGCCTGGGCAGTCATTAATTTGATTGTCCAGTATTTCCCTTATGAGATAATGCCTCACATAGCAAATGTGTACAGCGCGAGCTGAAAATGCATTTACAGCACTAAAAAACCAAACTTTTATAACAGCTAAACCAAACGTTTCCAATGTAAATTTCCACCTTTATATAGTGTAGAAAGGCATCCTGAAGCCTGGAAAGTCATTAATTTGATTGTCCAGTATTTCCTTCATGAGATATTGCAACACTTAGAAAAAGTGTACAGCGCCAGCAGACAATGAATTTTCAGCACTAAAAAAACGAAACTTCATTAACAGCTAAACCAAACGTTTCCAATGTAAATTTCCACATTTATAGAGTGTAAAAAGGCATCCTGAAGCCTGGGAAGTCATTAATTTGATTGTCCAGTATTTCCCTTATGAGATAATGCCTCACACAGCAAATGTGTACAGTGCGAGCTGAAAATGCATTTTCAGCACTAAAAAAAACAAACTTTTATAACAGCTAAACCAAACGTTTCCAATGTAAATTTCCACCTTTATATAGTGTAAAAAGACATCCTGAAGCCTGGGCAGTCATTAATTTGATTGTCCAATATTTCCCTTCTGAGATAATGCCTCTCATAGCAAATGTGTACAGCGCGAGCTGAAAATGCATTTACAGCACTAAAAAACCAAACTTTTATAACAGCTAAACCAAACGTTTCCAATGTACATTTCCACCTTTATATAGTGTAGAAAGGCATCCTGAAGCCTGGAAAGTCATTAATTTGATTGTCCAGTATTTCCTTCATGAGATATTGCAACACTTAGAAAAAGTGTACAGCGCCAGCAGACAATGAATTTTCAGCACTAAAAAAACGAAACTTCATTAACAGCTAAACTAAACGTTTCCAATGTAAATTTCCACCCTTATATAGTGTAAAAAGACATCCTGAAGCCTGGGCAGTCATTAATTTGATTGTCCAATATTTCCCTTATGAGATAATGCCTCTCATAGCAAATGTGTACAGCGCGAGCTGAAAATGCATTTACAGCACTAAAAAACCAAACTTTTATAACAGCTAAACCAAACGTTTCCAATGTAAATTTCCACCTTTATATAGTGTAGAAAGGCATCCTGAAGCCTGGAAAGTCATTAATTTGATTGTCCAGTATTTCCTTCATGAGATATTGCAACACTTAGAAAAAGTGTACAGCGCCAGCAGACAATGAATTTTCAGCACTAAAAAAACGAAACTTCATTAACAGCTAAACCAAACGTTTCCAATGTAAATTTCCACATTTATAGAGTGTAAAAAGGCATCCTGAAGCCTGGGAAGTCATTAATTTGATTGTCCAGTATTTCCCTTATGAGATAATGCCTCACATAGCAAATGTGTACAGTGCGAGCTGAAAATGCATTTTCAGCACTAAAAAAACGAAACTTCATTAACAGCTAAACCAAACGTTTCCAATGTAAATTTCCACCTTTATATAGTGTAAAAAGACATCCTGAAGCCTGGGCAGTCATTAATTTGATTGTCCAGTATTTCCCTTATGAGATAATGCCTTACACAGCAAATGTGTACAGTGCGAGCTGAAAATGCATTTTCAGCACTAAAAAAACCAAACTTTTATAACAGCTAAACCAAACGTTTCCAATGTAAATTTCCACCTTTATATAGTGTAAAAAGACATCCTGAAGCCTGGGCAGTCATTAATTTGATTGTCCAATATTTCCCTTCTGAGATAATGCCTCTCATAGCAAATGTGTACAGCGCGAGCTGAAAATGCATTTACAGCACTAAAAAACCAAACTTTTATAACAGCTAAACCAAACGTTTCCAATGTACATTTCCACCTTTATATAGTGTAGAAGGCATCCTGAAGCCTGGAAAGTCATTAATTTGATTGTCCAGTATTTCCTTCATGAGATATTGCAACACTTAGAAAAAGTGTACAGCGCCAGCAGACAATGAATTTTCAGCACTAAAAAAACGAAACTTAATTAACAGCTAAACTAAACGTTTCCAATGTAAATTTCCACCCTTATATAGTGTAAAAAGACATCCTGAAGCCTGGGCAGTCATTAATTTGATTGTCCAATATTTCCCTTATGAGATAATGCCTCTCATAGCAAATGTGTACAGCGCGAGCTGAAAATGCATTTTCAGCACTAAAAAACCAAACTTTTATAACAGCTAAACCAAACGTTTCCAATGTAAATTTCCACCTTTATATAGTGTAGAAAGGCATCTTGAAGCCTGGAAAGTCATTAATTTGATTGTCCAGTATTTCCTTCATGAGATATTGCAACACTTAGAAAAAGTGTACAGCGCCAGCAGACAATGAATTTTCAGCACTAAAAAAACGAAACTTCATTAACAGCTAAACCAAACGTTTCCAATGTAAATTTCCACATTTATAGAGTGTAAAAAGGCATCCTGAAGCCTGGGAAGTCATTAATTTGATTGTCCAGTATTTCCCTTATGAGATAATGCCTCACATAGCAAATGTGTACAGTGCGAGCTGAAAATGCATTTTCAGCACTAAAAAACCAAACTTTTATAACAGCTAAACCAAACGTTTCCAATGTAAATTTCCACCTTTATATAGTGTAAAAAGACATCCTGAAGCCTGGGCAGTCATTAATTTGATTGTCCAGTATTTCCCTTATGAGATAATGCCTCACATAGCAAATGTGTACAGTGCGAGCTGAAAATGCATTTTCAGCACTAAAAAAACCAAACTTTTATAACAGCTAAACCAAACGTTTCCAATGTAAATTTCCACCTTTATATAGTGTAAAAAGACATCCTGAAGCCTGGGCAGTCATTAATTTGATTGTCCAATATTTCCCTTCTGAGATAATGCCTCTCATAGCAAATGTGTACAGCGCGAGCTGAAAATGCATTTACAGCACTAAAAAACCAAACTTTTATAACAGCTAAACCAAACGTTTCCAATGTACATTTCCACCTTTATATAGTGTAGAAAGGCATCCTGAAGCCTGGAAAGTCATTAATTTGATTGTCCAGTATTTCCTTCATGAGATATTGCAACACTTAGAAAAAGTGTACAGCGCCAGCAGACAATGAATTTTCAGCACTAAAAAAACGAAACTTCATTAACAGCTAAACCAAACGTTTCCAATGTAAATTTCCACCTTTATATAGTGTAGAAAGGCATCCTGAAGCCTGGAAAGTCATTAATTTGATTGTCCAGTATTTCCTTCATGAGATATTGCAACACTTAGAAAAAGTGTACAGCGCCAGCAGACAATGAATTTTCAGCACTAAAAAAACGAAACTTCATTAACAGCTAAACTAAACGTTTCCAATGTAAATTTCCACCCTTATATAGTGTAAAAAGACATCCTGAAGCCTGGGCAGTCATTAATTTGATTGTCCAATATTTCCCTTATGAGATAATGCTTCTCATAGCAAATGTGTACAGCGCGAGCTGAAAATGCATTTACAGCACTAAAAAACCAAACTTTTATAACAGCTAAACCAAACGTTTCCAATGTAAATTTCCACCTTTATATAGTGTAGAAAGGCATCCTGAAGCCTGGAAAGTCATTAATTTGATTGTCCAGTATTTCCTTCATGAGATATTGCAACACTTAGAAAAAGTGTACAGCGCCAGCAGACAATGAATTTTCAGCACTAAAAAAACGAAACTTCATTAACAGCTAAACTAAACGTTTCCAATGTAAATTTCCACCTTTATATAGTGTAAAAAGACATCCTGAAGCCTGGGCAGTCATTAATTTGATTGTCCAATATTTCCCTTATGAGATAATGCCTCTCATAGCAAATGTGTACAGCGCGAGCTGAAAATGCATTTACAGCACTAAAAAACCAAACTTTTATAACAGCTAAACCAAACGTTTCCAATGTAAATTTCCACCTTTATATAGTGTAGAAAGGCATCCTGAAGCCTGGAAAGTCATTAATTTGATTGTCCAGTATTTCCTTCATGAGATATTGCAACACTTAGAAAAAGTGTACAGCGCCAGCAGACAACGAATTTTCAACACTAAAAAAAACGAAACTTCATTAACAGCTAAACCAAACGTTTCCAATGTAAATTTCCACATTTATAGAGTGTAAAAAGGCATCCTGAAGCCTGGGAAGTCATTAATTTGATTGTCCAGTATTTCCCTTATGAGATAATGCCTCTCATTGCAAATGTGTACAGCGCGAGCTGAAAATGCATTTTCAGCACTAAAAAACCAAACTTTTATAACACCTAAACCAAACGTTTCCAATGTAAATTTCCTCCTTTATATAGTGTAAAAAGACATCCTGAAGCCTGGGCAGTCATTAATTTGATTGTCCAATATTTCCCTTATGAGATAATGCCTCTCATAGCAAATGTGTACAGCGCGAGCTGAAAATGCATTTACAGCACTAAAAAACCAAACTTTTATAACAGCTAAACCAAACGTTTCCAATGTAAATTTCCACCTTTATATAGTGTAGAAAGGCATCCTGAAGCCTGGAAAGTCATTAATTTGATTGTCCAGTATTTCCTTCATGAGATATTGCAACATTTAGAAAAAGTGTACAGCGCCAGCAGACAATGAATTTTCAGCACTAAAAAAACGAAACTTCATTAACAGCTAAACTAAACGTTTCCAATGTAAATTTCCACCTTTATATAGTGTAAAAAGACATCCTGAAGCCCGGGCAGCCATTAATTTGATTGTCCAATATTTCCCTTATGAGATAATGCCTCTCATAGCAAATGTGTACAGCGCGAGCTGAAAATGCATTTACAGCACTAAAAAACCAAACTTTTATAACAGCTAAACCAAACGTTTCCAATGTAAATTTCCACCTTTATATAGTGTAAAAAGACATCCTGAAGCCTGGGCAGTCATTAATTTGATTGTCCAATATTTCCCTTATGAGATAATGCCTCTCATAGCAAATGTGTACAGCGCGAGCTGAAAATGCATTTACAGCACTAAAAAACCAAACTTTTATAACAGCTAAACCAAACGTTTCCAATGTAAATTTCCACCTTTATATAGTGTAGAAAGGCATCCTGAAGCCTGGAAAGTCATTAATTTGATTGTCCAGTATTTCCTTCATGAGATATTGCAACACTTAGAAAAAGTGTACAGCGCCAGCAGACAATGAATTTTCAGCACTAAAAAAACGAAACTTCATTAACAGCTAAACTAAATGTTTCCAATGTAAATTTCCACCTTTATATAGTGTAAAAAGACATCCTGAAGCCTGGGCAGTCATTAATTTGATTGTCCAATATTTCCCTTATGAGATAATGCCTCTCATAGCAAATGTGTACAGCGCGAGCTGAAAATGCATTTACAGCACTAAAAAACCAAACTTTTATAACAGCTAAACCAAACGTTTCCAATGTAAATTTCCACCTTTATATAGTGTAAAAAGGCATCCTGAAGCCTGGAAAGTCTTTAATTTGATTGTCCAGTATTTCCTTCATGAGATATTGCAACACTTAGAAAAAGTGTACAGCGCCAGCAGACAATGAATTTTCAGCACTAAAAAACCGAAACTTCATTAACAGCTAAACTAAACGTTTCCAATGTAAATTTCCACCTTTATATAGTGTAAAAAGACATCCTGAAGCCTGAGCAGCCATTAATTTGATTGTCCAATATTTCCCTTATGAGATAATGCCTCTCATAGCAAATGTGTACAGCGCGAGCTGAAAATGCATTTACAGCACTAAAAAACCAAACTTTTATAACAGCTAAACCAAACGTTTCCAATGTAAATTTCCACCTTTATAGAGTGTAAAAAGACATCCTGAAGCCTGGGCAGTCATTAATTTGATTGTCCAATATTTCCCTTATGAGATAATGCCTCTCATAGCAAATGTGTACAGCGCGAGCTGAAAATGCATTTACAGCACTAAAAAACCAAACTTTTATAACAGCTAAACCAAACGTTTCCAATGTAAATTTCTACCTTTATATAGTGTAGAAAGGCATCCTGAAGCCTGGAAAGTCATTAATTTGATTGTCCAGTATTTCCTTCATGAGATATTGCAACACTTAGAAAAGTGTACAGCGCCAGCAGACAATGTTTTTTCAGCACTAAAAAAACGAAACTTCATTAACAGCTAAACCAAACGTTTCCAATGTAAATTTCCACATTTATAGAGTGTAAAAAGGCATCCTGAAGCCTGGGAAGTCATTAATTTGATTGTCCAGTATTTCCCTTATGATATAATGCCTCACATAGCAAATGTGTACAGCGCGAGCTGAAAATGCATTTACAGCACTAAAAAACCAAACTTTTATAACAGCTAAACCAAACGTTTCCAATGTAAATTTCCACCTTTATATAGTGTAGAAAGGCATCCTGAAGCCTGGAAAGTGATTAATTTGATTGTCCAGTATTTCCTTCATGAGATATTGCAACACTTAGAAAAAGTGTACAGCGCCAGCAGACAATGAATTTTCAGCACTAAAAAACCGAAACTTCATTAACAGCTAAACTAAACGTTTCCAATGTAAATTTCCACCTTTATATAGTGTAAAAAGACATCCTGAAGCCTGGGCAGTCATTAATTTGATTGTCCAATATTTCCCTTATGAGATAATGCCTCTCATAGCAAATGTGTACAGCGCGAGCTGAAAATGCATTTACAGCACTAAAAAACCAAACTTTTATAACAGCTAAACCAAACGTTTCCAATGTAAATTTCCACCTTTATATAGTGTAGAAAGGCATCCTGAAGCCTGGAAAGTCATTAATTTGATTGTCCAGTATTTCCTTCATGAGATATTGCAACACTTAGAAAAAGTGTACAGCGCCAGCAGACAATGAATTTTCAGCACTAAAAAAACGAAACTTCATTAACAGCTAAACTAAATGTTTCCAATGTAAATTTCCACCTTTATATAGTGTAAAAAGACATCCTGAAGCCTGGGCAGTCATTAATTTGATTGTCCAATATTTCCCTTATGAGATAATGCCTCTCATAGCAAATGTGTACAGCGCGAGCTGAAAATGCATTTACAGCACTAAAAAACCAAACTTTTATAACAGCTAAACCAAACGTTTCCAATGTAAATTTCCACCTTTATATAGTGTAAAAAGGCATCCTGAAGCCTGGAAAGTCTTTAATTTGATTGTCCAGTATTTCCTTCATGAGATATTGCAACACTTAGAAAAAGTGTACAGCGCCAGCAGACAATGAATTTTCAGCACTAAAAAACCGAAACTTCATTAACAGCTAAACTAAACGTTTCCAATGTAAATTTCCACCTTTATATAGTGTAAAAAGACATCCTGAAGCCTGAGCAGCCATTAATTTGATTGTCCAATATTTCCCTTATGAGATAATGCCTCTCATAGCAAATGTGTACAGCGCGAGCTGAAAATGCATTTACAGCACTAAAAAACCAAACTTTTATAACAGCTAAACCAAACGTTTCCAATGTAAATTTCCACCTTTATAGAGTGTAAAAAGACATCCTGAAGCCTGGGCAGTCATTAATTTGATTGTCCAATATTTCCCTTATGAGATAATGCCTCTCATAGCAAATGTGTACAGCGCGAGCTGAAAATGCATTTACAGCACTAAAAAACCAAACTTTTATAACAGCTAAACCAAACGTTTCCAATGTAAATTTCTACCTTTATATAGTGTAGAAAGGCATCCTGAAGCCTGGAAAGTCATTAATTTGATTGTCCAGTATTTCCTTCATGAGATATTGCAACACTTAGAAAAGTGTACAGCGCCAGCAGACAATGTTTTTTCAGCACTAAAAAAACGAAACTTCATTAACAGCTAAACCAAACGTTTCCAATGTAAATTTCCACATTTATAGAGTGTAAAAAGGCATCCTGAAGCCTGGGAAGTCATTAATTTGATTGTCCAGTATTTCCCTTATGATATAATGCCTCACATAGCAAATGTGTACAGCGCGAGCTGAAAATGCATTTACAGCACTAAAAAACCAAACTTTTATAACAGCTAAACCAAACGTTTCCAATGTAAATTTCCACCTTTATATAGTGTAGAAAGGCATCCTGAAGCCTGGAAAGTGATTAATTTGATTGTCCAGTATTTCCTTCATGAGATATTGCAACACTTAGAAAAAGTGTACAGCGCCAGCAGACAATGAATTTTCAGCACTAAAAAACCGAAACTTCATTAACAGCTAAACTAAACGTTTCCAATGTAAATTTCCACCTTTATATAGTGTAAAAAGACATCCTGAAGCCTGGGCAGTCATTAATTTGATTGTCCAATATTTCCCTTATGAGATAATGCCTCTCATAGCAAATGTGTACAGCGCGAGCTGAAAATGCATTTACAGCACTAAAAAACCAAACTTTTATAACAGCTAAACCAAACGTTTCCAATGTAAATTTCCACCTTTATATAGTGTAGAAAGGCATCCTGAAGCCTGGAAAGTCATTAATTTGATTGTCCAGTATTTCCTTCATGAGATATTGCAACACTTAGAAAAAGTGTACAGCGCCAGCAGACAATGAATTTCCAGCACTAAAAAAACGAAACTTCATTAACAGCTAAACTAAACGTTTCCAATGTAAATTTCCACCTTTATATAGTGTAAAAAGACATCCTGAAGCCTGGGCAGTCATTAATTTGATTGTCCAATATTTCCCTTATGAGATAATGCCTCTCATAGCAAATGTGTACAGCGCGAGCTGAAAATGCATTTACAGCACTAAAAAACCAAACTTTTATAACAGCTAAACCAAACGTTTCCAATGTAAATTTCCACCTTTATATAGTGTAGAAAGGCATCCTGAAGCCTGGAAAGTCATTAATTTGATTGTCCAGTATTTCCTTCATGAGATATTGCAACACTTAGAAAAAGTGTACAGCGCCAGCAGACAATGAATTTTCAGCACTAAAAAAACGAAACTTCATTAACAGCTAAACCAAACGTTTCCAATGTAAATTTCCACATTTATAGAGTGTAAAAAGGCATCCTGAAGCCTGGGAAGTCATTAATTTGATTGTCCAGTATTTCCCTTATGAGATAATGCCTCACATAGCAAATGTGTACAGTGCGAGCTGAAAATGCATTTTCAGCACTAAAAAACCAAACTTTTATAACAGCTAAACCAAACGTTTCCAATGTAAATTTCCACCTTTATATAGTGTAAAAAGACATCCTGAAGCCTGGGCAGTCATTAATTTGATTGTCCAGTATTTCCCTTATGAGATAATGCCTCACATAGCAAATGTGTACAGCGCGAGCTGAAAATGCATTTACAGCACTAAAAAAACAAACTTTTATAACAGCTAAACCAAACGTTTCCAATGTAAATTTCCACATTTATAGAGTGTAAAAATGCATCCTGAAGCCTGGGAAGTCATTAATTTGATTGTCCAGTATTTCCCTTATGAGATAATGCCTCACATAGCAAATGTGTACAGTGCGAGCTGAAAATGCATTTTCAGCACTAAAAAACCAAACTTTTATAACAGCTAAACCAAACGTTTCCAATGTAAATTTCCACCTTTATATAGTGTAAAAAGACATCCTGAAGCCTGGGCAGTCATTAATTTGATTGTCCAATATTTCCCTTATGAGATAATGCCTCTCATAGCAAATGTGTACAGCGCGAGCTGAAAATGCATTTACAGCACTAAAAAACCAAACTTTTATAACAGCTAAACCAAACGTTTCCAATGTAAATTTCCACCTTTATATAGTGTAGAAAGGCATCCTGAAGCCTGGAAAGTCATTAATTTGATTGTCCAGTATTTCCTTCATGAGATATTGCAACACTTAGAAAAAGTGTACAGCGCCAGTAGACAATGAATTTTCAGCACTAAAAAAACGATACTTCATTAACAGCTAAACTAAACGTTTCCAATGTAAATTTCCACCTTTATATAGTGTAAAAAGACATCCTGAAGCCTGGGCAGTCATTAATATGATTGTCCAATATTTCCCTTATGAGATAATGCCTCTCATAGCAAATGTGTACAGCGCGAGCTGAAAATGCATTTACAGCACTAAAAAACCAAACTTTTATAACAGCTAAACCAAACGTTTCCAATGTAAATTTCCACCTTTATATAGTGTAGAAAGGCATCCTGGAGCCTGGAAAGTCATTAATTTGATTGTCCAGTATTTCCTTCATGAGATATTGCAACACTTAGAAAAAGTGTACAGCGCCAGCAGACAATGAATTTTCAGCACTAAAAAAACCAAACTTTTATAACAGCTAAACCAAACGTTTCCAATGTAAATTTCCACCTTTATATAGTGTAAAAAGGCATCCTGAAGCCTGGGAAGTCATTAATTTGATTGTCCAGTATTTCCCTTATGAGATAATGCCTCACATAGCAAATGTGTACAGTGCGAGCTGAAAATGCATTTTCAGCACTAAAAAAACAAACTTATATAACACCTAAACCAAACGTTTCCAATGTAAATTTCCACCTTTATATAGTGTAAAAAGACATCCTGAAGCCTGGGCAGTCATTAATTTGATTGTCCAATATTTCCCTTATGAGATAATGCCTCTCATAGCAAATGTGTACAGCGCGAGCTGAAAATGCATTTACAGCACTAAAAAACCAAACTTTTATAACAGCTAAACCAAACGTTTCCAATGTAAATTTCCACCTTTATATAGTGTAAAAAGACATCCTGAAGCCTGGGCAGTCATTAATTTGATTGTCCAATATTTCCCTTATGAGATAATGCCTCTCATAGCAAATGTGTACAGCGCGAGCTGAAAATGCATTTTCAGCACTAAAAAACCAAACTTTTATAACAGCTAAACCAAACGTTTCAAATGTAAATTTCCACCTTTATATAGTGTAAAAAGACATCCTGAAGCCTGGGCAGTCATTAATTTGATTGTCCAATATTTCCCTTATGAGATAATGCCTCTCATAGCAAATGTGTACAGTGCGAGCTGAAAATGCATTTACAGCACTAAAAAAACAAACTTTTATAACAGCTAAACCAAACGTTTCCAATGTAAATTTCCACCTTTATATAGTGTAAAAAGACATCCTGAAGCCTGGGCAGTCATTAATTTGATTGTCCAATATTTCCCTTATGAGATAATGCCTCTCATAGGAAATGTGTACAGTGCGAGCTGAAAATGCATTTACAGCACTAAAAAAACAAACTTTTATAACAGCTAAACCAAACGTTTCCAATGTAAATTTCCACTTTTTTAGTGTAAAAAGACATCCTGAAGCCTGGGCAGTCATTAATTTGATTGTCCAATATTTCCCTTATGAGATAATGCCTCTCATAGCAAATGTGTACAGCGCGAGCTGAAAATGCATTTACAGCACTAAAAAACCAAACTTTTATAACAGCTAAACCAAACGTTTCCAATGTAAATTTCCACCTTTATATAGTGTAGAAAGGCATCCTGAAGCCTGGAAAGTCATTAATTTGATTGTCCAGTATTTCCTTCATGAGATATTGCAACACTTAGAAAAAGTGTACAGCGCCAGCAGACAATGAATTTTCAGCACTAAATAAACGAAACTTCATTAACAGCTAAAGTAAACGTTTCCAATGTAAATTTCCACCTTTATATAGTGTAAAAAGACATCCTGAAGCCTGGGCAGTCATTAATTTGATTGTCCAATATTTCCCTTATGAGATAATGCCTCTCATAGCAAATGTGTACAGTGCGAGCTGAAAATGCATTTACAGCACTAAAAAAACAAACTTTTATAACAGCTAAACCAAACGTTTCCAATGTAAATTTCCACCTTTATATAGTGTAAAAAGACATCCTGAAGCCTGGGCAGTCATTAATTTGATTGTCCAATATTTCCCTTATGAGATAATGCCTCTCATAGCAAATGTGTACAGCGCGAGCTGAAAATGCATTTACAGCACTAAAAAACCAAACTTTTATAACAGCTAAACCAAACGTTTCCAATGTAAATTTCCACCTTTATATAGTGTAGAAAGGCATCCTGAAGCCTGGAAAGTCATTAATTTGATTGTCCAGTATTTCCTTCATGAGATATTGCAACACTTAGAAAAAGTGTACAGCGCCAGCAGACAATGAATTTTCAGCACTAAAAAAAACGAAACTTCATTAACAGCTAAACCAAACGTTTCCAATGTAAATTTCCACATTTATAGAGTGTAAAAAGGCATCCTGAAGCCTGGGAAGTCATTAATTTGATTGTCCAGTATTTCCCTTATGAGATAATGCCTCACATAGCAAATGTGTACAGTGCGAGCTGAAAATGCATTTACAGCACTAAAAAAACAAACTTTTATAACAGCTAAACCAAACGTTTCCAATGTAAATTTCCACCTTTATATAGTGTAGAAAGGCATCCTGAAGCCTGGAAAGTCATTAATTTGATTGTCCAGTATTTCCTTCATGAGATATTGCAACACTTAGAAAAAGTGTACAGCGCCAGCAGACAATGAATTTTCAGCACTAAATAAACGAAACTTCATTAACAGCTAAAGTAAACGTTTCCAATGTAAATTTCCACCTTTATATAGTGTAAAAAGACATCCTGAAGCCTGGGCAGTCATTAATTTGATTGTCCAATATTTCCCTTATGAGATAATGCCTCTCATAGCAAATGTGTACAGTGCGAGCTGAAAATGCATTTACAGCACTAAAAAAACAAACTTTTATAACAGCTAAACCAAACGTTTCCAATGTAAATTTCCACCTTTATATAGTGTAAAAAGACATCCTGAAGCCTGGGCAGTCATTAATTTGATTGTCCAATATTTCCCTTATGAGATAATGCCTCTCATAGCAAATGTGTACAGCGCGAGCTGAAAATGCATTTACAGCACTAAAAAACCAAACTTTTATAACAGCTAAACCAAACGTTTCCAATGTAAATTTCCACCTTTATATAGTGTAGAAAGGCATCCTGAAGCCTGGAAAGTCATTAATTTGATTGTCCAGTATTTCCTTCATGAGATATTGCAACACTTAGAAAAAGTGTACAGCGCCAGCAGACAATGAATTTTCAGCACTAAAAAAAACGAAACTTCATTAACAGCTAAACCAAACGTTTCCAATGTAAATTTCCACATTTATAGAGTGTAAAAAGGCATCCTGAAGCCTGGGAAGTCATTAATTTGATTGTCCAGTATTTCCCTTATGAGATAATGCCTCACATAGCAAATGTGTACAGTGCGAGCTGAAAATGCATTTACAGCACTAAAAAAACAAACTTTTATAACAGCTAAACCAAACGTTTCCAATGTAAATTTCCACCTTTATATAGTGTAGAAAGGCATCCTGAAGCCTGGAAAGTCATTAATTTGATTGTCCAGTATTTCCTTCATGAGATATTGCAACACTTAGAAAAAGTGTAC
This sequence comes from Idiotropiscis lumnitzeri, assembly GCF_059441095.1. Lineage (NCBI taxonomy): Eukaryota > Metazoa > Chordata > Actinopteri > Syngnathiformes > Syngnathidae > Idiotropiscis > Idiotropiscis lumnitzeri. The sequence continues at coordinate 225,572 of NW_028283740.1, read as the reverse complement.
AGCGCCAGCAGACAATGAATTTTCAGCACTAAATAAACGAAACTTCATTAACAGCTAAAGTAAACGTTTCCAATGTAAATTTCCACCTTTATATAGTGTAAAAAGACATCCTGAAGCCTGGGCAGTCATTAATTTGATTGTCCAATATTTCCCTTATGAGATAATGCCTCTCATAGCAAATGTGTACAGTGCGAGCTGAAAATGCATTTACAGCACTAAAAAAACAAACTTTTATAACAGCTAAACCAAACGTTTCCAATGTAAATTTCCACCTTTATATAGTGTAAAAAGACATCCTGAAGCCTGGGCAGTCATTAATTTGATTGTCCAATATTTCCCTTATGAGATAATGCCTCTCATAGCAAATGTGTACAGCGCGAGCTGAAAATGCATTTACAGCACTAAAAAAACAAACTTTTATAACAGCTAAACCAAACGTTTCCAATGTAAATTTCCACCTTTATATAGTGTAGAAAGGCATCCTGAAGCCTGGAAAGTCATTAATTTGATTGTCCAGTATTTCCTTCATGAGATATTGCAACACTTAGAAAAAGTGTACAGCGCCAGCAGACAATGAATTTTCAGCACTAAAAAAAACGAAACTTCATTAACAGCTAAACCAAACGTTTCCAATGTAAATTTCCACATTTATAGAGTGTAAAAAGGCATCTTGAAGCCTGGGAAGTCATTAATTTGATTGTCCAGTATTTCCCTTATGAGATAATGCCTCTCATTGCAAATGTGTACAGCGCGAGCTGAAAATGCATTTTCAGCACTAAAAAACCAAACTTTTATAACACCTAAACCAAACGTTTCCAATGTAAATTTCCTCCTTTATATAGTGTAAAAAGACATCCTGAAGCCTGGGCAGTCATTAATTTGATTGTCCAATATTTCCCTTATGAGATAATGCCTCTCATAGCAAATGTGTACAGCGCGAGCTGAAAATGCATTTACAGCACTAAAAAAACCAAACTTTTATAACAGCTAAACCAAACGTTTCCAATGTAAATTTCCACCTTTATATAGTGTAGAAAGGCATCCTGAAGCCTGGAAAGTCATTAATTTGATTGTCCAGTATTTCCTTCATGAGATATTGCAACATTTAGAAAAAGTGTACAGCGCCAGCAGACAATGAATTTTCAGCACTAAAAAAACGAAACTTCATTAACAGCTAAACTAAACGTTTCCAATGTAAATTTCCACCTTTATATAGTGTAAAAAGACATCCTGAAGCCCGGGCAGCCATTAATTTGATTGTCCAATATTTCCCTTATGAGATAATGCCTCTCATAGCAAATGTGTACAGCGCGAGCTGAAAATGCATTTACAGCACTAAAAAACCAAACTTTTATAACAGCTAAACCAAACGTTTCCAATGTAAATTTCCACCTTTATATAGTGTAAAAAGACATCCTGAAGCCTGGGCAGTCATTAATTTGATTGTCCAATATTTCCCTTATGAGATAATGCCTCTCATAGCAAATGTGTACAGCGCGAGCTGAAAATGCATTTACAGCACTAAAAAAACAAACTTTTATAACAGCTAAACCAAACGTTTCCAATGTAAATTTCCACCTTTATATAGTGTAGAAAGGCATCCTGAAGCCTGGAAAGTCATTAATTTGATTGTCCAGTATTTCCTTCATGAGATATTGCAACACTTAGAAAAAGTGTACAGCGCCAGCAGACAATGAATTTTCAGCACTAAAAAAACGAAACTTCATTAACAGCTAAACTAAATGTTTCCAATGTAAATTTCCACCTTTATATAGTGTAAAAAGACATCCTGAAGCCTGGGCAGTCATTAATTTGATTGTCCAATATTTCCCTTATGAGATAATGCCTCTCATAGCAAATGTGTACAGCGCGAGCTGAAAATGCATTTACAGCACTAAAAAACCAAACTTTTATAACAGCTAAACCAAACGTTTCCAATGTAAATTTCCACCTTTATATAGTGTAAAAAGGCATCCTGAAGCCTGGAAAGTCTTTAATTTGATTGTCCAGTATTTCCTTCATGAGATATTGCAACACTTAGAAAAAGTGTACAGCGCCAGCAGACAATGAATTTCCAGCACTAAAAAAACGAAACTTCATTAACAGCTAAACTAAACGTTTCCAATGTAAATTTCCACCTTTATATAGTGTAAAAAGACATCCTGAAGCCTGGGCAGTCATTAATTTGATTGTCCAATATTTCCCTTATGAGATAATGCCTCTCATAGCAAATGTGTACAGCGCGAGCTGAAAATGCATTTACAGCACTAAAAAACCAAACTTTTATAACAGCTAAACCAAACGTTTCCAATGTAAATTTCCACCTTTATATAGTGTAGAAAGGCATCCTGAAGCCTGGAAAGTCATTAATTTGATTGTCCAGTATTTCCTTCATGAGATATTGCAACACTTAGAAAAAGTGTACAGCGCCAGCAGACAATGAATTTTCAGCACTAAAAAAACGAAACTTCATTAACAGCTAAACCAAACGTTTCCAATGTAAATTTCCACATTTATAGAGTGTAAAAAGGCATCCTGAAGCCTGGGAAGTCATTAATTTGATTGTCCAGTATTTCCCTTATGAGATAATGCCTCACATAGCAAATGTGTACAGTGCGAGCTGAAAATGCATTTTCAGCACTAAAAAACCAAACTTTTATAACAGCTAAACCAAACGTTTCCAATGTAAATTTCCACCTTTATATAGTGTAAAAAGACATCCTGAAGCCTGGGCAGTCATTAATTTGATTGTCCAGTATTTCCCTTATGAGATAATGCCTCACATAGCAAATGTGTACAGCGCGAGCTGAAAATGCATTTACAGCACTAAAAAAACAAACTTTTATAACAGCTAAACCAAACGTTTCCAATGTAAATTTCCACATTTATAGAGTGTAAAAATGCATCCTGAAGCCTGGGAAGTCATTAATTTGATTGTCCAGTATTTCCCTTATGAGATAATGCCTCACATAGCAAATGTGTACAGTGCGAGCTGAAAATGCATTTTCAGCACTAAAAAACCAAACTTTTATAACAGCTAAACCAAACGTTTCCAATGTAAATTTCCACCTTTATATAGTGTAAAAAGACATCCTGAAGCCTGGGCAGTCATTAATTTGATTGTCCAATATTTCCCTTATGAGATAATGCCTCTCATAGCAAATGTGTACAGCGCGAGCTGAAAATGCATTTACAGCACTAAAAAACCAAACTTTTATAACAGCTAAACCAAACGTTTCCAATGTAAATTTCCACCTTTATATAGTGTAGAAAGGCATCCTGAAGCCTGGAAAGTCATTAATTTGATTGTCCAGTATTTCCTTCATGAGATATTGCAACACTTAGAAAAAGTGTACAGCGCCAGCAGACAATGAATTTTCAGCACTAAAAAAAACGAAACTTCATTAACAGCTAAACCAAACGTTTCCAATGTAAATTTCCACATTTATAGAGTGTAAAAAGGCATCTTGAAGCCTGGGAAGTCATTAATTTGATTGTCCAGTATTTCCCTTATGAGATAATGCCTCTCATTGCAAATGTGTACAGCGCGAGCTGAAAATGCATTTTCAGCACTAAAAAACCAAACTTTTATAACACCTAAACCAAACGTTTCCAATGTAAATTTCCTCCTTTATATAGTGTAAAAAGACATCCTGAAGCCTGGGCAGTCATTAATTTGATTGTCCAATATTTCCCTTATGAGATAATGCCTCTCATAGCAAATGTGTACAGCGCGAGCTGAAAATGCATTTACAGCACTAAAAAACCAAACTTTTATAACAGCTAAACCAAACGTTTCCAATGTAAATTTCCACCTTTATATAGTGTAGAAAGGCATCCTGAAGCCTGGAAAGTCATTAATTTGATTGTCCAGTATTTCCTTCATGAGATATTGCAACATTTAGAAAAAGTGTACAGCGCCAGCAGACAATGAATTTTCAGCACTAAAAAAACGAAACTTCATTAACAGCTAAACTATACGTTTCCAATGTAAATTTCCACCTTTATATAGTGTAAAAAGACATCCTGAAGCCCGGGCAGCCATTAATTTGATTGTCCAATATTTCCCTTATGAGATAATGCCTCTCATAGCAAATGTGTACAGCGCGAGCTGAAAATGCATTTACAGCACTAAAAAACCAAACTTTTATAACAGCTAAACCAAACGTTTCCAATGTAAATTTCCACCTTTATATAGTGTAAAAAGACATCCTGAAGCCTGGGCAGTCATTAATTTGATTGTCCAATATTTCCCTTATGAGATAATGCCTCTCATAGCAAATGTGTACAGCGCGAGCTGAAAATGCATTTACAGCACTAAAAAAACAAACTTTTATAACAGCTAAACCAAACGTTTCCAATGTAAATTTCCACCTTTATATAGTGTAGAAAGGCATCCTGAAGCCTGGAAAGTCATTAATTTGATTGTCCAGTATTTCCTTCATGAGATATTGCAACACTTAGAAAAAGTGTACAGCGCCAGCAGAAAATGAATTTTCAGCACTAAAAAAACGAAACTTCATTAACAGCTAAACTAAATGTTTCCAATGTAAATTTCCACCTTTATATAGTGTAAAAAGACATCCTGAAGCCTGGGCAGTCATTAATTTGATTGTCCAATATTTCCCTTATGAGATAATGCCTCTCATAGCAAATGTGTACAGCGCGAGCTGAAAATGCATTTACAGCACTAAAAAACCAAACTTTTATAACAGCTAAACCAAACGTTTCCAATGTAAATTTCCACCTTTATATAGTGTAAAAAGGCATCCTGAAGCCTGGAAAGTCTTTAATTTGATTGTCCAGTATTTCCTTCATGAGATATTGCAACACTTAGAAAAAGTGTACAGCGCCAGCAGACAATGAATTTCCAGCACAAAAAAAACGAAACTTCATTAACAGCTAAACTAAACGTTTCCAATGTAAATTTCCACCTTTATATAGTGTAAAAAGACATCCTGAAGCCTGGGCAGTCATTAATTTGATTGTCCAGTATTTCCCTTATGAGATAATGCCTCACATAGCAAATGTGGACAGTGCGAGCTGAAAATGCATTTTCAGCACTAAAAAAACCAAACTTTTATAACAGCTAAACCAAACGTTTCCAATGTAAATTTCCACCTTTATATAGTGTAAAAAGACATCCTGAAGCCTGGGCAGTCATTAATTTGATTGTCCAATATTTCCCTTATGAGATAATGCCTCACATAGCAAATGTGGACAGTGCGAGCTGAAAATGCATTTTCAGCACTAAAAAAACCAAACTTTTATAACAGCTAAACCAAACGTTTCCAATGTAAATTTCCACCTTTATATAGTGTAGAAAGGCATCCTGAAGCCTGGAAAGTCATTAATTTGATTGTCCAGTATTTCCTTCATGAGATATTGCAACACTTAGAAAAAGTGTACAGCGCCAGCAGACAATGAATTTTCAGCACTAAAAAAACGAAACTTCATTAACAGCTAAACTAAACGTTTCCAATGTAAATTTCCACCTTTATATAGTGTAAAAATACATCCTGAAGCCTGGGCAGCCATTAATTTGATTGTCCAATATTTCCCTTATGAGATAATGCCTCTCATAGCAAATGTGTACAGCGCGAGCTGAAAATGCATTTACAGCACTAAAAAAACAAACTTTTATAACAGCTAAACCAAACGTTTCCAATGTAAATTTCCACCTTTATATAGTGTAAAAAGACACCCTGAAGCCTGGGCAGTCATTAATTTGATTGTCCAATATTTCCCTTATGAGATAATGCCTCTCATAGCAAATGTGTACAGCGCGAGCTGAAAATGCATTTACAGCACTAAAAAAACAAACTTTTATAACAGCTAAACCAAACGTTTCCAATGTAAATTTCCACCTTTATATAGTGTAGAAAGGCATCCTGAAGCCTGGAAAGTCATTAATTTGATTGTCCAGTATTTCCTTCATGAGATATTGCAACACTTAGAAAAAGTGTACAGCGCCAGCAGACAATGAATTTTCAGCACTAAAAAAAACGAAACTTCATTAACAGCTAAACCAAACGTTTCCAATGTAAATTTCCACCTTTATATAGTGTAGAAAGGCATCCTGAAGCCTGGAAAGTCATTAATTTGATTGTCCAGTATTTCCTTCATGAGATATTGCAACACTTAGAAAAAGTGTACAGCGCCAGCAGACAATGAATTTTCAGCACTAAAAAAACGAAACTTCATTAACAGCTAAACCAAACGTTTCCAATGTAAATTTCCACATTTATAGAGTGTAAAAAGGCATCCTGAAGCCTGGGAAGTCATTAATTTGATTGTCCAGTATTTCCCTTAGGAGATAATGCCTCACATAGCAAATGTGTACAGTGCGAGCTGAAAATGCATTTTCAGCACTAAAAAAACAAACTTTTATAACAGCTAAACCAAACGTTTCCAATGTAAATTTCCACATTTATAGAGTGTAAAAAGGCATCCTGAAGCCTGGGAAGTCATTAATTTGATTGTCCAGTATTTCCCTTAGGAGATAATGCCTCACATAGCAAATGTGTACAGCGCGAGCTGAAAATGCATTTACAGCACTAAAAAACCAAACTTTTATAACAGCTAAACCAAACGTTTCCAATGTAAATTTCCACCTTTATATAGTGTAGAAAGGCATCCTGAAGCCTGGAAAGTCATTAATTTGATTGTCCAGTATTTCCTTCATGAGATATTGCAACACTTAGAAAAAGTGTACAGCGCCAGCAGACAATGAATTTTCAGCACTAAAAAAACGAAACTTCATTAACAGCTAAACCAAACGTTTCCAATGTCAATTTCCACATTTATAGAGTGTAAAAAGGCATCCTGAAGCCTGGGAAGTCATTAATTTGATTGTCCAGTATTTCCCTTATGAGATAATGCCTCACACAGCAAATGTGTACAGTGCGAGCTGAAAATGCATTTTCAGCACTAAAAAAAACAAACTTTTATAACAGCTAAACCAAACGTTTCCAATGTAAATTTCCACCTTTATATAGTGTAAAAAGACATCCTGAAGCCTGGGCAGTCATTAATTTGATTGTCCAATATTTCCCTTCTGAGATAATGCCTCTCATAGCAAATGTGTACAGCGCGAGCTGAAAATGCATTTACAGCACTAAAAAACCAAACTTTTATAACAGCTAAACCAAACGTTTCCAATGTACATTTCCACCTTTATATAGTGTAGAAAGGCATCCTGAAGCCTGGAAAGTCATTAATTTGATTGTCCAGTATTTCCTTCATGAGATATTGCAACACTTAGAAAAAGTGTACAGCGCCAGCAGACAATGAATTTTCAGCACTAAAAAAACGAAACTTCATTAACAGCTAAACTAAACGTTTCCAATGTAAATTTCCACCCTTATATAGTGTAAAAAGACATCCTGAAGCCTGGGCAGTCATTAATTTGATTGTCCAATATTTCCCTTATGAGATAATGCCTCTCATAGCAAATGTGTACAGCGCGAGCTGAAAATGCATTTACAGCACTAAAAAACCAAACTTTTATAACAGCTAAACCAAACGTTTCCAATGTAAATTTCCACCTTTATATAGTGTAGAAAGGCATCCTGAAGCCTGGAAAGTCATTAATTTGATTGTCCAGTATTTCCTTCATGAGATATTGCAACACTTAGAAAAAGTGTACAGCGCCAGCAGACAATGAATTTTCAGCACTAAAAAAACGAAACTTCATTAACAGCTAAACCAAACGTTTCCAATGTAAATTTCCACATTTATAGAGTGTAAAAAGGCATCCTGAAGCCTGGGAAGTCATTAATTTGATTGTCCAGTATTTCCCTTATGAGATAATGCCTCACATAGCAAATGTGTACAGTGCGAGCTGAAAATGCATTTTCAGCACTAAAAAAACGAAACTTCATTAACAGCTAAACCAAACGTTTCCAATGTAAATTTCCACCTTTATATAGTGTAAAAAGACATCCTGAAGCCTGGGCAGTCATTAATTTGATTGTCCAGTATTTCCCTTATGAGATAATGCCTTACACAGCAAATGTGTACAGTGCGAGCTGAAAATGCATTTTCAGCACTAAAAAAACCAAACTTTTATAACAGCTAAACCAAACGTTTCCAATGTAAATTTCCACCTTTATATAGTGTAAAAAGACATCCTGAAGCCTGGGCAGTCATTAATTTGATTGTCCAATATTTCCCTTCTGAGATAATGCCTCTCATAGCAAATGTGTACAGCGCGAGCTGAAAATGCATTTACAGCACTAAAAAACCAAACTTTTATAACAGCTAAACCAAACGTTTCCAATGTACATTTCCACCTTTATATAGTGTAGAAGGCATCCTGAAGCCTGGAAAGTCATTAATTTGATTGTCCAGTATTTCCTTCATGAGATATTGCAACACTTAGAAAAAGTGTACAGCGCCAGCAGACAATGAATTTTCAGCACTAAAAAAACGAAACTTAATTAACAGCTAAACTAAACGTTTCCAATGTAAATTTCCACCCTTATATAGTGTAAAAAGACATCCTGAAGCCTGGGCAGTCATTAATTTGATTGTCCAATATTTCCCTTATGAGATAATGCCTCTCATAGCAAATGTGTACAGCGCGAGCTGAAAATGCATTTTCAGCACTAAAAAACCAAACTTTTATAACAGCTAAACCAAACGTTTCCAATGTAAATTTCCACCTTTATATAGTGTAGAAAGGCATCTTGAAGCCTGGAAAGTCATTAATTTGATTGTCCAGTATTTCCTTCATGAGATATTGCAACACTTAGAAAAAGTGTACAGCGCCAGCAGACAATGAATTTTCAGCACTAAAAAAACGAAACTTCATTAACAGCTAAACCAAACGTTTCCAATGTAAATTTCCACATTTATAGAGTGTAAAAAGGCATCCTGAAGCCTGGGAAGTCATTAATTTGATTGTCCAGTATTTCCCTTATGAGATAATGCCTCACATAGCAAATGTGTACAGTGCGAGCTGAAAATGCATTTTCAGCACTAAAAAACCAAACTTTTATAACAGCTAAACCAAACGTTTCCAATGTAAATTTCCACCTTTATATAGTGTAAAAAGACATCCTGAAGCCTGGGCAGTCATTAATTTGATTGTCCAGTATTTCCCTTATGAGATAATGCCTCACATAGCAAATGTGTACAGTGCGAGCTGAAAATGCATTTTCAGCACTAAAAAAACCAAACTTTTATAACAGCTAAACCAAACGTTTCCAATGTAAATTTCCACCTTTATATAGTGTAAAAAGACATCCTGAAGCCTGGGCAGTCATTAATTTGATTGTCCAATATTTCCCTTCTGAGATAATGCCTCTCATAGCAAATGTGTACAGCGCGAGCTGAAAATGCATTTACAGCACTAAAAAACCAAACTTTTATAACAGCTAAACCAAACGTTTCCAATGTACATTTCCACCTTTATATAGTGTAGAAAGGCATCCTGAAGCCTGGAAAGTCATTAATTTGATTGTCCAGTATTTCCTTCATGAGATATTGCAACACTTAGAAAAAGTGTACAGCGCCAGCAGACAATGAATTTTCAGCACTAAAAAAACGAAACTTCATTAACAGCTAAACCAAACGTTTCCAATGTAAATTTCCACCTTTATATAGTGTAGAAAGGCATCCTGAAGCCTGGAAAGTCATTAATTTGATTGTCCAGTATTTCCTTCATGAGATATTGCAACACTTAGAAAAAGTGTACAGCGCCAGCAGACAATGAATTTTCAGCACTAAAAAAACGAAACTTCATTAACAGCTAAACTAAACGTTTCCAATGTAAATTTCCACCCTTATATAGTGTAAAAAGACATCCTGAAGCCTGGGCAGTCATTAATTTGATTGTCCAATATTTCCCTTATGAGATAATGCTTCTCATAGCAAATGTGTACAGCGCGAGCTGAAAATGCATTTACAGCACTAAAAAACCAAACTTTTATAACAGCTAAACCAAACGTTTCCAATGTAAATTTCCACCTTTATATAGTGTAGAAAGGCATCCTGAAGCCTGGAAAGTCATTAATTTGATTGTCCAGTATTTCCTTCATGAGATATTGCAACACTTAGAAAAAGTGTACAGCGCCAGCAGACAATGAATTTTCAGCACTAAAAAAACGAAACTTCATTAACAGCTAAACTAAACGTTTCCAATGTAAATTTCCACCTTTATATAGTGTAAAAAGACATCCTGAAGCCTGGGCAGTCATTAATTTGATTGTCCAATATTTCCCTTATGAGATAATGCCTCTCATAGCAAATGTGTACAGCGCGAGCTGAAAATGCATTTACAGCACTAAAAAACCAAACTTTTATAACAGCTAAACCAAACGTTTCCAATGTAAATTTCCACCTTTATATAGTGTAGAAAGGCATCCTGAAGCCTGGAAAGTCATTAATTTGATTGTCCAGTATTTCCTTCATGAGATATTGCAACACTTAGAAAAAGTGTACAGCGCCAGCAGACAACGAATTTTCAACACTAAAAAAAACGAAACTTCATTAACAGCTAAACCAAACGTTTCCAATGTAAATTTCCACATTTATAGAGTGTAAAAAGGCATCCTGAAGCCTGGGAAGTCATTAATTTGATTGTCCAGTATTTCCCTTATGAGATAATGCCTCTCATTGCAAATGTGTACAGCGCGAGCTGAAAATGCATTTTCAGCACTAAAAAACCAAACTTTTATAACACCTAAACCAAACGTTTCCAATGTAAATTTCCTCCTTTATATAGTGTAAAAAGACATCCTGAAGCCTGGGCAGTCATTAATTTGATTGTCCAATATTTCCCTTATGAGATAATGCCTCTCATAGCAAATGTGTACAGCGCGAGCTGAAAATGCATTTACAGCACTAAAAAACCAAACTTTTATAACAGCTAAACCAAACGTTTCCAATGTAAATTTCCACCTTTATATAGTGTAGAAAGGCATCCTGAAGCCTGGAAAGTCATTAATTTGATTGTCCAGTATTTCCTTCATGAGATATTGCAACATTTAGAAAAAGTGTACAGCGCCAGCAGACAATGAATTTTCAGCACTAAAAAAACGAAACTTCATTAACAGCTAAACTAAACGTTTCCAATGTAAATTTCCACCTTTATATAGTGTAAAAAGACATCCTGAAGCCCGGGCAGCCATTAATTTGATTGTCCAATATTTCCCTTATGAGATAATGCCTCTCATAGCAAATGTGTACAGCGCGAGCTGAAAATGCATTTACAGCACTAAAAAACCAAACTTTTATAACAGCTAAACCAAACGTTTCCAATGTAAATTTCCACCTTTATATAGTGTAAAAAGACATCCTGAAGCCTGGGCAGTCATTAATTTGATTGTCCAATATTTCCCTTATGAGATAATGCCTCTCATAGCAAATGTGTACAGCGCGAGCTGAAAATGCATTTACAGCACTAAAAAACCAAACTTTTATAACAGCTAAACCAAACGTTTCCAATGTAAATTTCCACCTTTATATAGTGTAGAAAGGCATCCTGAAGCCTGGAAAGTCATTAATTTGATTGTCCAGTATTTCCTTCATGAGATATTGCAACACTTAGAAAAAGTGTACAGCGCCAGCAGACAATGAATTTTCAGCACTAAAAAAACGAAACTTCATTAACAGCTAAACTAAATGTTTCCAATGTAAATTTCCACCTTTATATAGTGTAAAAAGACATCCTGAAGCCTGGGCAGTCATTAATTTGATTGTCCAATATTTCCCTTATGAGATAATGCCTCTCATAGCAAATGTGTACAGCGCGAGCTGAAAATGCATTTACAGCACTAAAAAACCAAACTTTTATAACAGCTAAACCAAACGTTTCCAATGTAAATTTCCACCTTTATATAGTGTAAAAAGGCATCCTGAAGCCTGGAAAGTCTTTAATTTGATTGTCCAGTATTTCCTTCATGAGATATTGCAACACTTAGAAAAAGTGTACAGCGCCAGCAGACAATGAATTTTCAGCACTAAAAAACCGAAACTTCATTAACAGCTAAACTAAACGTTTCCAATGTAAATTTCCACCTTTATATAGTGTAAAAAGACATCCTGAAGCCTGAGCAGCCATTAATTTGATTGTCCAATATTTCCCTTATGAGATAATGCCTCTCATAGCAAATGTGTACAGCGCGAGCTGAAAATGCATTTACAGCACTAAAAAACCAAACTTTTATAACAGCTAAACCAAACGTTTCCAATGTAAATTTCCACCTTTATAGAGTGTAAAAAGACATCCTGAAGCCTGGGCAGTCATTAATTTGATTGTCCAATATTTCCCTTATGAGATAATGCCTCTCATAGCAAATGTGTACAGCGCGAGCTGAAAATGCATTTACAGCACTAAAAAACCAAACTTTTATAACAGCTAAACCAAACGTTTCCAATGTAAATTTCTACCTTTATATAGTGTAGAAAGGCATCCTGAAGCCTGGAAAGTCATTAATTTGATTGTCCAGTATTTCCTTCATGAGATATTGCAACACTTAGAAAAGTGTACAGCGCCAGCAGACAATGTTTTTTCAGCACTAAAAAAACGAAACTTCATTAACAGCTAAACCAAACGTTTCCAATGTAAATTTCCACATTTATAGAGTGTAAAAAGGCATCCTGAAGCCTGGGAAGTCATTAATTTGATTGTCCAGTATTTCCCTTATGATATAATGCCTCACATAGCAAATGTGTACAGCGCGAGCTGAAAATGCATTTACAGCACTAAAAAACCAAACTTTTATAACAGCTAAACCAAACGTTTCCAATGTAAATTTCCACCTTTATATAGTGTAGAAAGGCATCCTGAAGCCTGGAAAGTGATTAATTTGATTGTCCAGTATTTCCTTCATGAGATATTGCAACACTTAGAAAAAGTGTACAGCGCCAGCAGACAATGAATTTTCAGCACTAAAAAACCGAAACTTCATTAACAGCTAAACTAAACGTTTCCAATGTAAATTTCCACCTTTATATAGTGTAAAAAGACATCCTGAAGCCTGGGCAGTCATTAATTTGATTGTCCAATATTTCCCTTATGAGATAATGCCTCTCATAGCAAATGTGTACAGCGCGAGCTGAAAATGCATTTACAGCACTAAAAAACCAAACTTTTATAACAGCTAAACCAAACGTTTCCAATGTAAATTTCCACCTTTATATAGTGTAGAAAGGCATCCTGAAGCCTGGAAAGTCATTAATTTGATTGTCCAGTATTTCCTTCATGAGATATTGCAACACTTAGAAAAAGTGTACAGCGCCAGCAGACAATGAATTTCCAGCACTAAAAAAACGAAACTTCATTAACAGCTAAACTAAACGTTTCCAATGTAAATTTCCACCTTTATATAGTGTAAAAAGACATCCTGAAGCCTGGGCAGTCATTAATTTGATTGTCCAATATTTCCCTTATGAGATAATGCCTCTCATAGCAAATGTGTACAGCGCGAGCTGAAAATGCATTTACAGCACTAAAAAACCAAACTTTTATAACAGCTAAACCAAACGTTTCCAATGTAAATTTCCACCTTTATATAGTGTAGAAAGGCATCCTGAAGCCTGGAAAGTCATTAATTTGATTGTCCAGTATTTCCTTCATGAGATATTGCAACACTTAGAAAAAGTGTACAGCGCCAGCAGACAATGAATTTTCAGCACTAAAAAAACGAAACTTCATTAACAGCTAAACCAAACGTTTCCAATGTAAATTTCCACATTTATAGAGTGTAAAAAGGCATCCTGAAGCCTGGGAAGTCATTAATTTGATTGTCCAGTATTTCCCTTATGAGATAATGCCTCACATAGCAAATGTGTACAGTGCGAGCTGAAAATGCATTTTCAGCACTAAAAAACCAAACTTTTATAACAGCTAAACCAAACGTTTCCAATGTAAATTTCCACCTTTATATAGTGTAAAAAGACATCCTGAAGCCTGGGCAGTCATTAATTTGATTGTCCAGTATTTCCCTTATGAGATAATGCCTCACATAGCAAATGTGTACAGTGCGAGCTGAAAATGCATTTTCAGCACTAAAAAACCAAACTTTTATAACAGCTAAACCAAACGTTTCCAATGTAAATTTCCACCTTTATATAGTGTAAAAAGGCATCCTGAAGCCTGGAAAGTCTTTAATTTGATTGTCCAGTATTTCCTTCATGAGATATTGCAACACTTAGAAAAAGTGTACAGCGCCAGCAGACAATGAATTTCCAGCACAAAAAAAACGAAACTTCATTAACAGCTAAACTAAACGTTTCCAATGTAAATTTCCACCTTTATATAGTGTAAAAAGACATCCTGAAGCCTGGGCAGTCATTAATTTGATTGTCCAATATTTCCCTTATGAGATAATGCCTCTCATAGCAAATGTGTACAGCGCGAGCTGAAAATGCATTTACAGCACTAAAAAACCAAACTTTTATAACAGCTAAACCAAACGTTTCCAATGTAAATTTCCACCTTTATATAGTGTAGAAAGGCATCCTGAAGCCTGGAAAGTCATTAATTTGATTGTCCAGTATTTCCTTCATGAGATATTGCAACACTTAGAAAAAGTGTACAGCGCCAGCAGACAATGAATTTTCAGCACTAAAAAAACGAAACTTCATTAACAGCTAAACCAAACGTTTCCAATGTAAATTTCCACATTTATAGAGTGTAAAAAGGCATCCTGAAGCCTGGGAAGTCATTAATTTGATTGTCCAGTATTTCCCTTATGAGATAATGCCTCACATAGCAAATGTGTACAGTGCGAGCTGAAAATGCATTTTCAGCACTAAAAAACCAAACTTTTATAACAGCTAAACCAAACGTTTCCAATGTAAATTTCCACCTTTATATAGTGTAAAAAGACATCCTGAAGCCTGGGCAGTCATTAATTTGATTGTCCAATATTTCCCTTATGAGATAATGCCTCTCATAGCAAATGTGTACAGCGCGAGCTGAAAATGCATTTACAGCACTAAAAAACCAAACTTTTATAACAGCTAAACCAAACGTTTCCAATGTAAATTTCCACCTTTATATAGTGTAGAAAGGCATCCTGAAGCCTGGAAAGTCATTAATTTGATTGTCCAGTATTTCCTTCATGAGATATTGCAACACTTAGAAAAAGTGTACAGCGCCAGCAGACAATGAATTTTCAGCACTAAAAAAAACGAAACTTCATTAACAGCTAAACCAAACGTTTCCAATGTAAATTTCCACATTTATAGAGTGTAAAAAGGCATCTTGAAGCCTGGGAAGTCATTAATTTGATTGTCCAGTATTTCCCTTATGAGATAATGCCTCTCATTGCAAATGTGTACAGCGCGAGCTGAAAATGCATTTTCAGCACTAAAAAACCAAACTTTTATAACACCTAAACCAAACGTTTCCAATGTAAATTTCCTCCTTTATATAGTGTAAAAAGACATCCTGAAGCCTGGGCAGTCATTAATTTGATTGTCCAATATTTCCCTTATGAGATAATGCCTCTCATAGCAAATGTGTACAGCGCGAGCTGAAAATGCATTTACAGCACTAAAAAACCAAACTTTTATAACAGCTAAACCAAACGTTTCCAATGTAAATTTCCACCTTTATATAGTGTAGAAAGGCATCCTGAAGCCTGGAAAGTCATTAATTTGATTGTCCAGTATTTCCTTCATGAGATATTGCAACATTTAGAAAAAGTGTACAGCGCCAGCAGACAATGAATTTTCAGCACTAAAAAAACGAAACTTCATTAACAGCTAAACTAAACGTTTCCAATGTAAATTTCCACCTTTATATAGTGTAAAAAGACATCCTGAAGCCCGGGCAGCCATTAATTTGATTGTCCAATATTTCCCTTATGAGATAATGCCTCTCATAGCAAATGTGTACAGCGCGAGCTGAAAATGCATTTACAGCACTAAAAAACCAAACTTTTATAACAGCTAAACCAAACGTTTCCAATGTAAATTTCCACCTTTATATAGTGTAAAAAGACATCCTGAAGCCTGGGCAGTCATTAATTTGATTGTCCAATATTTCCCTTATGAGATAATGCCTCTCATAGCAAATGTGTACAGCGCGAGCTGAAAATGCATTTACAGCACTAAAAAAACAAACTTTTATAACAGCTAAACCAAACGTTTCCAATGTAAATTTCCACCTTTATATAGTGTAGAAAGGCATCCTGAAGCCTGGAAAGTCATTAATTTGATTGTCCAGTATTTCCTTCATGAGATATTGCAACACTTAGAAAAAGTGTACAGCGCCAGCAGAAAATGAATTTTCAGCACTAAAAAAACGAAACTTCATTAACAGCTAAACTAAATGTTTCCAATGTAAATTTCCACCTTTATATAGTGTAAAAAGACATCCTGAAGCCTGGGCAGTCATTAATTTGATTGTCCAATATTTCCCTTATGAGATAATGCCTCTCATAGCAAATGTGTACAGCGCGAGCTGAAAATGCATTTACAGCACTAAAAAACCAAACTTTTATAACAGCTAAACCAAACGTTTCCAATGTAAATTTCCACCTTTATATAGTGTAAAAAGGCATCCTGAAGCCTGGAAAGTCTTTAATTTGATTGTCCAGTATTTCCTTCATGAGATATTGCAACACTTAGAAAAAGTGTACAGCGCCAGCAGACAATGAATTTCCAGCACAAAAAAAACGAAACTTCATTAACAGCTAAACTAAACGTTTCCAATGTAAATTTCCACCTTTATATAGTGTAAAAAGACATCCTGAAGCCTGGGCAGTCATTAATTTGATTGTCCAATATTTCCCTTATGAGATAATGCCTCTCATAGCAAATGTGTACAGCGCGAGCTGAAAATGCATTTACAGCACTAAAAAACCAAACTTTTATAACAGCTAAACCAAACGTTTCCAATGTAAATTTCCACCTTTATATAGTGTAGAAAGGCATCCTGAAGCCTGGAAAGTCATTAATTTGATTGTCCAGTATTTCCTTTATGAGATAATGCCTCTCATAGCAAATGTGTACAGCGCGAGCTGAAAATGCATTTTCAGCACTAAAAAACCAAACTTTTATAACACCTAAACCAAACGTTTCCAATGTAAATTTCCTCCTTTATATAGTGTAAAAAGACATCCTGAAGCCTGGGCAGTCATTAATTTGATTGTCCAATATTTCCCTTATGAGATAATGCCTCTCATAGCAAATGTGTACAGCGCGAGCTGAAAATGCATTTACAGCACTAAAAAACCAAACTTTTATAACAGCTAAACCAAACGTTTCCAATGTAAATTTCCACCTTTATATAGTGTAGAAAGGCATCCTGAAGCCTGGAAAGTCATTAATTTGATTGTCCAGTATTTCCTTCATGAGATATTGCAACATTTAGAAAAAGTGTACAGCGCCAGCAGACAATGAATTTTCAGCACTAAAAAAACGAAACTTCATTAACAGCTAAACTAAACGTTTCCAATGTAAATTTCCACCTTTATATAGTGTAAAAAGACATCCTGAAGCCCGGGCAGCCATTAATTTGATTGTCCAATATTTCCCTTATGAGATAATGCCTCTCATAGCAAATGTGTACAGCGCGAGCTGAAAATGCATTTACAGCACTAAAAAACCAAACTTTTATAACAGCTAAACCAAACGTTTCCAATGTAAATTTCCACCTTTATATAGTGTAAAAAGACATCCTGAAGCCTGGGCAGTCATTAATTTGATTGTCCAATATTTCCCTTATGAGATAATGCCTCTCATAGCAAATGTGTACAGCGCGAGCTGAAAATGCATTTACAGCACTAAAAAAACAAACTTTTATAACAGCTAAACCAAACGTTTCCAATGTAAATTTCCACCTTTATATAGTGTAGAAAGGCATCCTGAAGCCTGGAAAGTCATTAATTTGATTGTCCAGTATTTCCTTCATGAGATATTGCAACACTTAGAAAAAGTGTACAGCGCCAGCAGAAAATGAATTTTCAGCACTAAAAAAACGAAACTTCATTAACAGCTAAACTAAATGTTTCCAATGTAAATTTCCACCTTTATATAGTGTAAAAAGACATCCTGAAGCCTGGGCAGTCATTAATTTGATTGTCCAATATTTCCCTTATGAGATAATGCCTCTCATAGCAAATGTGTACAGCGCGAGCTGAAAATGCATTTACAGCACTAAAAAACCAAACTTTTATAACAGCTAAACCAAACGTTTCCAATGTAAATTTCCACCTTTATATAGTGTAGAAAGGCATCCTGAAGCCTGGAAAGTCATTAATTTGATTGTCCAGTATTTCCTTCATGAGATATTGCAACACTTAGAAAAAGTGTACAGCGCCAGCAGACAATGAATTTTCAGCACTAAAAAAAACGAAACTTCATTAACAGCTAAACCAAACGTTTCCAATGTAAATTTCCACATTTATAGAGTGTAAAAAGGCATCCTGAAGCCTGGGAAGTCATTAATTTGATTGTCCAGTATTTCCCTTATGAGATAATGCCTCACATAGCAAATGTGTACAGTGCGAGCTGAAAATGCATTTACAGCACTAAAAAAACAAACTTTTATAACAGCTAAACCAAACGTTTCCAATGTAAATTTCCACCTTTATATAGTGTAGAAAGGCATCCTGAAGCCTGGAAAGTCATTAATTTGATTGTCCAGTATTTCCTTCATGAGATATTGCAACACTTAGAAAAAGTGTACAGCGCCAGCAGACAATGAATTTTCAGCACTAAATAAACGAAACTTCATTAACAGCTAAAGTAAACGTTTCCAATGTAAATTTCCACCTTTATATAGTGTAAAAAGACATCCTGAAGCCTGGGCAGTCATTAATTTGATTGTCCAATATTTCCCTTATGAGATAATGCCTCTCATAGCAAATGTGTACAGTGCGAGCTGAAAATGCATTTACAGCACTAAAAAAACAAACTTTTATAACAGCTAAACCAAACGTTTCCAATGTAAATTTCCACCTTTATATAGTGTAAAAAGACATCCTGAAGCCTGGGCAGTCATTAATTTGATTGTCCAATATTTCCCTTATGAGATAATGCCTCTCATAGCAAATGTGTACAGCGCGAGCTGAAAATGCATTTACAGCACTAAAAAAACAAACTTTTATAACAGCTAAACCAAACGTTTCCAATGTAAATTTCCACCTTTATATAGTGTAGAAAGGCATCCTGAAGCCTGGAAAGTCATTAATTTGATTGTCCAGTATTTCCTTCATGAGATATTGCAACACTTAGAAAAAGTGTACAGCGCCAGCAGACAATGAATTTTCAGCACTAAAAAAAACGAAACTTCATTAACAGCTAAACCAAACGTTTCCAATGTAAATTTCCACATTTATAGAGTGTAAAAAGGCATCTTGAAGCCTGGGAAGTCATTAATTTGATTGTCCAGTATTTCCCTTATGAGATAATGCCTCTCATTGCAAATGTGTACAGCGCGAGCTGAAAATGCATTTTCAGCACTAAAAAACCAAACTTTTATAACACCTAAACCAAACGTTTCCAATGTAAATTTCCTCCTTTATATAGTGTAAAAAGACATCCTGAAGCCTGGGCAGTCATTAATTTGATTGTCCAATATTTCCCTTATGAGATAATGCCTCTCATAGCAAATGTGTACAGCGCGAGCTGAAAATGCATTTACAGCACTAAAAAACCAAACTTTTATAACAGCTAAACCAAACGTTTCCAATGTAAATTTCCACCTTTATATAGTGTAGAAAGGCATCCTGAAGCCTGGAAAGTCATTAATTTGATTGTCCAGTATTTCCTTCATGAGATATTGCAACATTTAGAAAAAGTGTACAGCGCCAGCAGACAATGAATTTTCAGCACTAAAAAAACGAAACTTCATTAACAGCTAAACTAAACGTTTCCAATGTAAATTTCCACCTTTATATAGTGTAAAAAGACATCCTGAAGCCCGGGCAGCCATTAATTTGATTGTCCAATATTTCCCTTATGAGATAATGCCTCTCATAGCAAATGTGTACAGCGCGAGCTGAAAATGCATTTACAGCACTAAAAAACCAAACTTTTATAACAGCTAAACCAAACGTTTCCAATGTAAATTTCCACCTTTATATAGTGTAAAAAGACATCCTGAAGCCTGGGCAGTCATTAATTTGATTGTCCAATATTTCCCTTATGAGATAATGCCTCTCATAGCAAATGTGTACAGCGCGAGCTGAAAATGCATTTACAGCACTAAAAAAACAAACTTTTATAACAGCTAAACCAAACGTTTCCAATGTAAATTTCCACCTTTATATAGTGTAGAAAGGCATCCTGAAGCCTGGAAAGTCATTAATTTGATTGTCCAGTATTTCCTTCATGAGATATTGCAACACTTAGAAAAAGTGTACAGCGCCAGCAGACAATGAATTTTCAGCACTAAAAAAACGAAACTTCATTAACAGCTAAACTAAATGTTTCCAATGTAAATTTCCACCTTTATATAGTGTAAAAAGACATCCTGAAGCCTGGGCAGTCATTAATTTGATTGTCCAATATTTCCCTTATGAGATAATGCCTCTCATAGCAAATGTGTACAGCGCGAGCTGAAAATGCATTTACAGCACTAAAAAACCAAACTTTTATAACAGCTAAACCAAACGTTTCCAATGTAAATTTCCACCTTTATATAGTGTAGAAAGGCATCCTGAAGCCTGGAAAGTCATTAATTTGATTGTCCAGTATTTCCTTCATGAGATATTGCAACACTTAGAAAAAGTGTACAGCGCCAGCAGACAATGAATTTTCAGCACTAAAAAAACGAAACTTCATTAACAGCTAAACCAAACGTTTCCAATGTAAATTTCCACATTTATAGAGTGTAAAAAGGCATCCTGAAGCCTGGGAAGTCATTAATTTGATTGTCCAGTATTTCCCTTATGAGATAATGCCTCACATAGCAAATGTGTACAGTGCGAGCTGAAAATGCATTTTCAGCACTAAAAAACCAAACTTTTATAACAGCTAAACCAAACGTTTCCAATGTAAATTTCCACCTTTATATAGTGTAAAAAGACATCCTGAAGCCTGGGCAGTCATTAATTTGATTGTCCAGTATTTCCCTTATGAGATAATGCCTCACATAGCAAATGTGTACAGCGCGAGCTGAAAATGCATTTACAGCACTAAAAAAACAAACTTTTATAACAGCTAAACCAAACGTTTCCAATGTAAATTTCCACATTTATAGAGTGTAAAAATGCATCCTGAAGCCTGGGAAGTCATTAATTTGATTGTCCAGTATTTCCCTTATGAGATAATGCCTCACATAGCAAATGTGTACAGTGCGAGCTGAAAATGCATTTTCAGCACTAAAAAACCAAACTTTTATAACAGCTAAACCAAACGTTTCCAATGTAAATTTCCACCTTTATATAGTGTAAAAAGACATCCTGAAGCCTGGGCAGTCATTAATTTGATTGTCCAATATTTCCCTTATGAGATAATGCCTCTCATAGCAAATGTGTACAGCGCGAGCTGAAAATGCATTTACAGCACTAAAAAACCAAACTTTTATAACAGCTAAACCAAACGTTTCCAATGTAAATTTCCACCTTTATATAGTGTAAAAAGGCATCCTGAAGCCTGGAAAGTCTTTAATTTGATTGTCCAGTATTTCCTTCATGAGATATTGCAACACTTAGAAAAAGTGTACAGCGCCAGCAGACAATGAATTTCCAGCACTAAAAAAACGAAACTTCATTAACAGCTAAACTAAACGTTTCCAATGTAAATTTCCACCTTTATATAGTGTAAAAAGACATCCTGAAGCCTGGGCAGTCATTAATTTGATTGTCCAATATTTCCCTTATGAGATAATGCCTCTTAGCAAATGTGTACAGCGCGAGCTGAAAATGCATTTACAGCACTAAAAAACCAAACTTTTATAACAGCTAAACCAAACGTTTCCAATGTAAATTTCCACCTTTATATAGTGTAGAAAGGCATCCTGAAGCCTGGAAAGTCATTAATTTGATTGTCCAGTATTTCCTTCATGAGATATTGCAACACTTAGAAAAAGTGTACAGCGCCAGCAGACAATGAATTTTCAGCACTAAAAAAACGAAACTTCATTAACAGCTAAACCAAACGTTTCCAATGTAAATTTCCACATTTATAGAGTGTAAAAAGGCATCCTGAAGCCTGGGAAGTCATTAATTTGATTGTCCAGTATTTCCCTTATGAGATAATGCCTCACATAGCAAATGTGTACAGTGCGAGCTGAAAATGCATTTTCAGCACTAAAAAACCAAACTTTTATAACAGCTAAACCAAACGTTTCCAATGTAAATTTCCACCTTTATATAGTGTAAAAAGACATCCTGAAGCCTGGGCAGTCATTAATTTGATTGTCCAGTATTTCCCTTATGAGATAATGCCTCACATAGCAAATGTGTACAGCGCGAGCTGAAAATGCATTTACAGCACTAAAAAAACAAAATTTTATAACAGCTAAACCAAACGTTTCCAATGTAAATTTCCACATTTATAGAGTGTAAAAATGCATCCTGAAGCCTGGGAAGTCATTAATTTGATTGTCCAGTATTTCCCTTATGAGATAATGCCTCACATAGCAAATGTGTACAGTGCGAGCTGAAAATGCATTTTCAGCACTAAAAAACCAAACTTTTATAACAGCTAAACCAAACGTTTCCAATGTAAATTTCCACCTTTATATAGTGTAAAAAGACATCCTGAAGCCTGGGCAGTCATTAATTTGATTGTCCAATATTTCCCTTATGAGATAATGCCTCTCATAGCAAATGTGTACAGCGCGAGCTGAAAATGCATTTACAGCACTAAAAAACCAAACTTTTATAACAGCTAAACCAAACGTTTCCAATGTAAATTTCCACCTTTATATAGTGTAAAAAGACATCCTGAAGCCTGGGCAGTCATTAATTTGATTGTCCAATATTTCCCTTATGAGATAATGCCTCTCATAGCAAATGTGTACAGCGCGAGCTGAAAATGCATTTACAGCACTAAAAAAACAAACTTTTATAACAGCTAAACCAAACGTTTCCAATGTAAATTTCCACCTTTATATAGTGTAGAAAGGCATCCTGAAGCCTGGAAAGTCATTAATTTGATTGTCCAGTATTTCCTTCATGAGATATTGCAACACTTAGAAAAAGTGTACAGCGCCAGCAGACAATGAATTTTCAGCACTAAAAAAACGAAACTTCATTAACAGCTAAACTAAATGTTTCCAATGTAAATTTCCACCTTTATATAGTGTAAAAAGACATCCTGAAGCCTGGGCAGTCATTAATTTGATTGTCCAATATTTCCCTTATGAGATAATGCCTCTCATAGCAAATGTGTACAGCGCGAGCTGAAAATGCATTTACAGCACTAAAAAACCAAACTTTTATAACAGCTAAACCAAACGTTTCCAATGTAAATTTCCACCTTTATATAGTGTAAACAGGCATCCTGAAGCCTGGAAAGTCTTTAATTTGATTGTCCAGTATTTCCTTCATGAGATATTGCAACACTTAGAAAAAGTGTACAGCGCCAGCAGACAATGAATTTCCAGCACTAAAAAAACGAAACTTCATTAACAGCTAAACTAAACGTTTCCAATGTAAATTTCCACCTTTATATAGTGTAAAAAGACATCCTGAAGCCTGGGCAGTCATTAATTTGATTGTCCAATATTTCCCTTATGAGATAATGCCTCTCATAGCAAATGTGTACAGCGCGAGCTGAAAATGCATTTACAGCACTAAAAAACCAAACTTTTATAACAGCTAAACCAAACGTTTCCAATGTAAATTTCAACCTTTATATAGTGTAAAAAGACATCCTGAAGCCTGGGCAGTCATTAATTTGATTGTCCAATATTTCCCTTATGAGATAATGCCTCTCATAGCAAATGTGTACAGCGCGAGCTGAAAATGCATTTACAGCACTAAAAACCCAAACTTTTATAACAGCTAAACCAAACGTTTCCAATGTAAATTTCCACCTTTATATAGTGTAGAAAGGCATCCTGAAGCCTGGAAAGTCATTAATTTGATTGTCCAGTATTTCCTTCATGAGATATTGCAACACTTAGAAAAAGTGTACAGCGCCAGCAGACAATGAATTTTCAGCACTAAAAAAACGAAACTTCATTAACAGCTGAACTAAACGTTTCCAATGTAAATGTCCACCTTTATATAGTGTAAAAAGACATCCTGAAGCCTGGGCAGTCATTAATTTGATTGTCCAATATTTCCCTTATGAGATAATGCCTCTCATAGCAAATGTGTACAGCGCGAGCTGAAAATGCATTTACAGCACTAAAAAACCAAACTTTTATAACAGCTAAACCAAACGTTTCCAATGTAAATTTCCACCTTTATATAGTGTAGAAAGGCATCCTGAAGCCTGGAAAGTCATTAATTTGATTGTCCAGTATTTCCTTCATGAGATATTGCAACACTTAGAAAAAGTGTACAGCGCCAGCAGACAATGAATTTTCAGCACTAAAAAAAACGAAACTTCATTAACAGCTAAACCAAACGTTTCCAATGTAAATTTCCACCTTTATATAGTGTAGAAAGGCATCCTGAAGCCTGGAAAGTCATTAATTTGATTGTCCAGTATTTCCTTCATGAGATATTGCAACACTTAGAAAAAGTGTACAGCGCCAGCAGACAATGAATTTTCAGCACTAAAAAAACGAAACTTCATTAACAGCTAAACCAAACGTTTCCAATGTAAATTTCCACATTTATAGAGTGTAGAAAGGCATCCTGAAGCCTGGGAAGTCATTAATTTGATTGTCCAGTATTTCCCTTATGAGATAATGCCTCACATAGCAAATGTGTACAGTGCGAGCTGAAAATGCATTTTCAGCACTAAAAAACCAAACTTTTATAACAGCTAAACCAAACGTTTCCAATGTAAATTTCCACCTTTATATAGTGTAAAAAGACATCCTGAAGCCTGGGCAGTCATTAATTTGATTGTCCAATATTTCCCTTATGAGATAATGCCTCTCATAGCAAATGTGTACAGCGCGAGCTGAAAATGCATTTACAGCACTAAAAAACCAAACTTTTATAACAGCTAAACCAAACGTTTCAATTGTAAATTTCCACCTTTATATAGTGTAGAAAGGCATCCTGAAGCCTGGAAAGTCATTAATTTGATTGTCCAGTATTTCCTTCATGAGATATTGCAACACTTAGAAAAAGTGTACAGCGCCAGCAGACAATGAATTTTCAGCACTAAAAAAACGAAAGTTCATTAACAGCTAAACCAAACGTTTCCAATGTAAATTTCCACATTTATAGAGTGTAAAAAGGCATCCTGAAGCCTGGGCAGTCATTAATTTGATTGTCCAGTATTTCCCTTATGAGATAATGCCTCACATAGCAAATGTGTACAGTGCGAGCTGAAAATGCATTTTCAGCACTAAAAAACCAAACTTTTATAACAGCTAAACCAAACGTTTCCAATGTAAATTTCCACCTTTATATAGTGTAAAAAGACATCCTGAAGCCTGGGCAGTCATTAATTTGATTGTCCAGTATTTCCCTTATGAGATAATGCCTCACATAGCAAATGTGTACAGCGCCAGCAGACAATGAATTTTCAGCACTAAAAAAACGAAACTTCATTAACAGCTAAACTAAACGTTTCCAATGTAAATTTCCACCCTTATATAGTGTAAAAAGACATCCTGAAGCCTGGGCAGTCATTAATTTGATTGTCCAATATTTCCCTTATGAGATAATGCCTCTCATAGCAAATGTGTACAGTGCGAGCTGAAAATGCATTTACAGCACTAAAAAAACAAACTTTTATAACAGCTAAACCAAACGTTTCCAATGTAAATTTCCACCTTTATATAGTGTAAAAAGACATCCTGAAGCCTGGGCAGTCATTAATTTGATTGTCCAATATTTCCCTTATGAGATAATGCCTCTCATAGCAAATGTGTACAGCGCGAGCTGAAAATGCATTTACAGCACTAAAAAACCAAACTTTTATAACAGCTAAACCAAACGTTTCCAATGTAAATTTCCACCTTTATATAGTGTAGAAAGGCATCCTGAAGCCTGGAAAGTCATTAATTTGATTGTCCAGTATTTCCTTCATGAGATATTGCAACACTTAGAAAAAGTGTACAGCGCCAGCAGACAATGAATTTTCAGCACTAAAAAAACGAAACTTCATTAACAGCTAAACCAAACGTTTCCAATGTAAATTTCCACATTTATAGAGTGTAAAAAGGCATCCTGAAGCCTGGGAAGTCATTAATTTGATTGTCCAGTATTTCCCTTATGAGATAATGCCTCACATAGCAAATGTGTACAGTGCGAGCTGAAAATGCATTTACAGCACTAAAAAAACAAACTTTTATAACAGCTAAACCAAACGTTTCCAATGTAAATTTCCACCTTTATATAGTGTAGAAAGGCATCCTGAAGCCTGGAAAGTCATTAATTTGATTGTCCAGTATTTCCTTCATGAGATATTGCAACACTTAGAAAAAGTGTACAGCGCCAGCAGACAATGAATTTTCAGCACTAAATAAACGAAACTTCATTAACAGCTAAAGTAAACGTTTCCAATGTAAATTTCCTCCTTTATATAGTGTAAAAAGACATCCTGAAGCCTGGGCAGTCATTAATTTGATTGTCCAATATTTCCCTTATGAGATAATGCCTCTCATAGCAAATGTGTACAGTGCGAGCTGAAAATGCATTTACAGCACTAAAAAAACAAACTTTTATAACAGCTAAACCAAACGTTTCCAATGTAAATTTCCACCTTTATATAGTGTAAAAAGACATCCTGAAGCCTGGGCAGTCATTAATTTGATTGTCCAATATTTCCCTTATGAGATAATGCCTCTCATAGCAAATGTGTACAGCGCGAGCTGAAAATGCATTTACAGCACTAAAAAAACAAACTTTTATAACAGCTAAACCAAACGTTTCCAATGTAAATTTCCACCTTTATATAGTGTAAAAAGACATCCTGAAGCCTGGGCAGTCATTAATTTGATTGTCCAATATTTCCCTTATGAGATAATGCCTCTCATAGCAAATGTGTACAGCGCGAGCTGAAAATGCATTTACAGCACTAAAAAAACAAACTTATATAACAGCTAAACCAAACGTTTCCAATGTAAATTTCCACCTTTATATAGTGTAGAAAGGCATCCTGAAGCCTGGAAAGTCATTAATTTGATTGTCCAGTATTTCCTTCATGAGATATTGCAACATTTAGAAAAAGTGTACAGCGCCAGCAGACAATGAATTTTCAGCACTAAAAAAACGAAACTTCATTAACAGCTAAACTAAACGTTTCCAATGTAAATTTCCACCTTTATATAGTGTAAAAAGTCATCCTGAAGCCCGGGCAGCCATTAATTTGATTGTCCAATATTTCCCTTATGAGATAATGCCTCTCATAGCAAATGTGTACAGCGCGAGCTGAAAATGCATTTACAGCACTAAAAAACCAAACTTTTATAACAGCTAAACCAAACGTTTCCAATGTAAATTTCCACCTTTATATAGTGTAAAAAGACATCCTGAAGCCTGGGCAGTCATTAATTTGATTGTCCAATATTTCCCTTATGAGATAATGCCTCTCATAGCAAATGTGTACAGCGCGAGCTGAAAATGCATTTACAGCACTAAAAAAACAAACTTTTATAACAGCTAAACCAAACGTTTCCAATGTAAATTTCCACCTTTATATAGTGTAGAAAGGCATCCTGAAGCCTGGAAAGTCATTAATTTGATTGTCCAGTATTTCCTTCATGAGATATTGCAACACTTAGAAAAAGTGTACAGCGCCAGCAGACAATGAATTTTCAGCACTAAAAAAACGAAACTTCATTAACAGCTAAACTAAATGTTTCCAATGTAAATTTCCACCTTTATATAGTGTAAAAAGACATCCTGAAGCCTGGGCAGTCATTAATTTGATTGTCCAATATTTCCCTTATGAGATAATGCCTCTCATAGCAAATGTGTACAGCGCGAGCTGAAAATGCATTTACAGCACTAAAAAACCAAACTTTTATAACAGCTAAACCAAACGTTTCCAATGTAAATTTCCACCTTTATATAGTGTAAAAAGGCATCCTGAAGCCTGGAAAGTCTTTAATTTGATTGTCCAGTATTTCCTTCATGAGATATTGCAACACTTAGAAAAAGTGTACAGCGCCAGCAGACAATGAATTTCCAGCACTAAAAAAACGAAACTTCATTAACAGCTAAACTAAACGTTTCCAATGTAAATTTCCACCTTTATATAGTGTAAAAAGACATCCTGAAGCCTGGGCAGTCATTAATTTGATTGTCCAATATTTCCCTTATGAGATAATGCCTCTCATAGCAAATGTGTACAGCGCGAGCTGAAAATGCATTTACAGCACTAAAAAACCAAACTTTTATAACAGCTAAACCAAACGTTTCCAATGTAAATTTCCACCTTTATATAGTGTAGAAAGGCATCCTGAAGCCTGGAAAGTCATTAATTTGATTGTCCAGTATTTCCTTCATGAGATATTGCAACACTTAGAAAAAGTGTACAGCGCCAGCAGACAATGAATTTTCAGCACTAAAAAAACGAAACTTCATTAACAGCTAAACCAAACGTTTCCAATGTAAATTTCCACATTTATAGAGTGTAAAAAGGCATCCTGAAGCCTGGGAAGTCATTAATTTGATTGTCCAGTATTTCCCTTATGAGATAATGCCTCACATAGCAAATGTGTACAGTGCGAGCTGAAAATGCATTTTCAGCACTAAAAAACCAAACTTTTATAACAGCTAAACCAAACGTTTCCAATGTAAATTTCCACCTTTATATAGTGTAAAAAGACATCCTGAAGCCTGGGCAGTCATTAATTTGATTGTCCAGTATTTCCCTTATGAGATAATGCCTCACATAGCAAATGTGTACAGCGCGAGCTGAAAATGCATTTACAGCACTAAAAAAACAAACTTTTATAACAGCTAAACCAAACGTTTCCAATGTAAATTTCCACATTTATAGAGTGTAAAAATGCATCCTGAAGCCTGGGAAGTCATTAATTTGATTGTCCAGTATTTCCCTTATGAGATAATGCCTCACATAGCAAATGTGTACAGAGCGAGCTGAAAATGCATTTTCAGCACTAAAAAACCAAACTTTTATAACAGCTAAACCAAACGTTTCCAATGTAAATTTCCACCTTTATATAGTGTAAAAAGACATCCTGAAGCCTGGGCAGTCATTAATTTGATTGTCCAATATTTCCCTTATGAGATAATGCCTCTCATAGCAAATGTGTACAGCGCGAGCTGAAAATGCATTTACAGCACTAAAAACCCAAACTTTTATAACAGCTAAACCAAACGTTTCCAATGTAAATTTCCACCTTTATATAGTGTAGAAAGGCATCCTGAAGCCTGGAAAGTCATTAATTTGATTGTCCAGTATTTCCTTCATGAGATATTGCAACACTTAGAAAAAGTGTACAGCGCCAGCAGACAATGAATTTTCAGCACTAAAAAAACGAAACTTCATTAACAGCTGAACTAAACGTTTCCAATGTAAATGTCCACCTTTATATAGTGTAAAAAGACATCCTGAAGCCTGGGCAGTCATTAATTTGATTGTCCAATATTTCCCTTATGAGATAATGCCTCTCATAGCAAATGTGTACAGCGCGAGCTGAAAATGCATTTACAGCACTAAAAAACCAAACTTTTATAACAGCTAAACCAAACGTTTCCAATGTAAATTTCCACCTTTATATAGTGTAGAAAGGCATCCTGAAGCCTGGAAAGTCATTAATTTGATTGTCCAGTATTTCCTTCATGAGATATTGCAACACTTAGAAAAAGTGTACAGCGCCAGCAGACAATGAATTTTCAGCACTAAAAAAAACGAAACTTCATTAACAGCTAAACCAAACGTTTCCAATGTAAATTTCCACCTTTATATAGTGTAGAAAGGCATCCTGAAGCCTGGAAAGTCATTAATTTGATTGTCCAGTATTTCCTTCATGAGATATTGCAACACTTAGAAAAAGTGTACAGCGCCAGCAGATAATGAATTTTCAGCACTAAAAAAACGAAACTTCATTAACAGCTAAACCAAACGTTTCCAATGTAAATTTCCACATTTATAGAGTGTAAAAAGGCATCCTGAAGCCTGGGAAGTCATTAATTTGATTGTCCAGTATTTCCCTTATGAGATAATGCCTCACATAGCAAATGTGTACAGTGCGAGCTGAAAATGCATTTTCAGCACTAAAAAACCAAACTTTTATAACAGCTAAACCAAACGTTTCCAATGTAAATTTCCACCTTTATATAGTGTAAAAAGACATCCTGAAGCCTGGGCAGTCATTAATTTGATTGTCCAATATTTCCCTTATGAGATAATGCCTCTCATAGCAAATGTGTACAGCGCGAGCTGAAAATGCATTTACAGCACTAAAAAACCAAACTTTTATAACAGCTAAACCAAACGTTTCAATTGTAAATTTCCACCTTTATATAGTGTAGAAAGGCATCCTGAAGCCTGGAAAGTCATTAATTTGATTGTCCAGTATTTCCTTCATGAGATATTGCAACACTTAGAAAAAGTGTACAGCGCCAGCAGACAATGAATTTTCAGCACTAAAAAAACGAAACTTCATTAACAGCTAAACCAAACGTTTCCAATGTAAATTTCCACATTTATAGAGTGTAAAAAGGCATCCTGAAGCCTGGGCAGTCATTAATTTGATTGTCCAGTATTTCCCTTATGAGATAATGCCTCACATAGCAAATGTGTACAGTGCGAGCTGAAAATGCATTTTCAGCACTAAAAAACCAAACTTTTATAACAGCTAAACCAAACGTTTCCAATGTAAATTTCCACCTTTATATAGTGTAAAAAGACATCCTGAAGCCTGGGCAGTCATTAATTTGATTGTCCAGTATTTCCCTTATGAG
Source organism: Idiotropiscis lumnitzeri (assembly GCF_059441095.1). NCBI lineage: Eukaryota > Metazoa > Chordata > Actinopteri > Syngnathiformes > Syngnathidae > Idiotropiscis > Idiotropiscis lumnitzeri. Next base: position 194,649 of record NW_028283740.1, on the reverse strand, counting down.
ATAATGCCTCACATAGCAAATGTGTACAGCGCCAGCAGACAATGAATTTTCAGCACTAAAAAAACGAAACTTCATTAACAGCTAAACTAAACGTTTCCAATGTAAATTTCCACCCTTATATAGTGTAAAAAGACATCCTGAAGCCTGGGCAGTCATTAATTTGATTGTCCAATATTTCCCTTATGAGATAATGCCTCTCATAGCAAATGTGTACAGTGCGAGCTGAAAATGCATTTACAGCACTAAAAAAACAAACTTTTATAACAGCTAAACCAAACGTTTCCAATGTAAATTTCCACCTTTATATAGTGTAAAAAGACATCCTGAAGCCTGGGCAGTCATTAATTTGATTGTCCAATATTTCCCTTATGAGATAATGCCTCTCATAGCAAATGTGTACAGCGCGAGCTGAAAATGCATTTACAGCACTAAAAAACCAAACTTTTATAACAGCTAAACCAAACGTTTCCAATGTAAATTTCCACCTTTATATAGTGTAGAAAGGCATCCTGAAGCCTGGAAAGTCATTAATTTGATTGTCCAGTATTTCCTTCATGAGATATTGCAACACTTAGAAAAAGTGTACAGCGCCAGCAGACAATGAATTTTCAGCACTAAAAAAACGAAACTTCATTAACAGCTAAACCAAACGTTTCCAATGTAAATTTCCACATTTATAGAGTGTAAAAAGGCATCCTGAAGCCTGGGAAGTCATTAATTTGATTGTCCAGTATTTCCCTTATGAGATAATGCCTCACATAGCAAATGTGTACAGTGCGAGCTGAAAATGCATTTACAGCACTAAAAAAACAAACTTTTATAACAGCTAAACCAAACGTTTCCAATGTAAATTTCCACCTTTATATAGTGTAGAAAGGCATCCTGAAGCCTGGAAAGTCATTAATTTGATTGTCCAGTATTTCCTTCATGAGATATTGCAACACTTAGAAAAAGTGTACAGCGCCAGCAGACAATGAATTTTCAGCACTAAATAAACGAAACTTCATTAACAGCTAAAGTAAACGTTTCCAATGTAAATTTCCACCTTTATATAGTGTAAAAAGACATCCTTAAGCCTGGGCAGTCATTAATTTGATTGTCCAATATTTCCCTTATGAGATAATGCCTCTCATAGCAAATGTGTACAGTGCGAGCTGAAAATGCATTTACAGCACTAAAAAAACAAACTTTTATAACAGCTAAACCAAACGTTTCCAATGTAAATTTCCACCTTTATATAGTGTAAAAAGACATCCTGAAGCCTGGGCAGTCATTAATTTGATTGTCCAATATTTCCCTTATGAGATAATGCCTCTCATAGCAAATGTGTACAGCGCGAGCTGAAAATGCATTTACAGCACTAAAAAACCAAACTTTTATAACAGCTAAACCAAACGTTTCCAATATAAATTTCCACCTTTATATAGTGTAGAAAGGCATCCTGAAGCCTGGAAAGTCATTAATTTGATTGTCCAGTATTTCCTTCATGAGATATTGCAACACTTAGAAAAAGTGTACAGCGCCAGCAGACAATGAATTTTCAGCACTAAAAAAACGAAACTTCATTAACAGCTAAACCAAACGTTTCCAATGTAAATTTCCACATTTATAGAGTGTAAAAAGGCATCCTGAAGCCTGGGAAGTCATTAATTTGATTGTCCAGTATTTCCCTTATGAGATAATGCCTCACATAGCAAATGTGTACAGTGCGAGCTGAAAATGCATTTACAGCACTAAAAAAACAAACTTTTATAACAGCTAAACCAAACGTTTCCAATGTAAATTTCCACCTTTATATAGTGTAGAAAGGCATCCTGAAGCCTGGAAAGTCATTAATTTGATTGTCCAGTATTTCCTTCATGAGATATTGCAACACTTAGAAAAAGTGTACAGCGCCAGCAGACAATGAATTTTCAGCACTAAATAAACGAAACTTCATTAACAGCTAAAGTAAACGTTTCCAATGTAAATTTCCACCTTTATATAGTGTAAAAAGACATCCTGAAGCCTGGGCAGTCATTAATTTGATTGTCCAATATTTCCCTTATGAGATAATGCCTCTCATAGCAAATGTGTACAGTGCGAGCTGAAAATGCATTTACAGCACTAAAAAAACAAACTTTTATAACAGCTAAACCAAACGTTTCCAATGTAAATTTCCACCTTTATATAGTGTAAAAAGACATCCTGAAGCCTGGGCAGTCATTAATTTGATTGTCCAATATTTCCCTTATGAGATAATGCCTCTCATAGCAAATGTGTACAGCGCGAGCTGAAAATGCATTTACAGCACTAAAAAACCAAACTTTTATAACAGCTAAACCAAACGTTTCCAATGTAAATTTCCACCTTTATATAGTGTAGAAAGGCATCCTGAAGCCTGGAAAGTCATTAATTTGATTGTCCAGTATTTCCTTCATGAGATATTGCAACACTTAGAAAAAGTGTACAGCGCCAGCAGACAACGAATTTTCAACACTAAAAAAAACGAAACTTCATTAACAGCTAAACCAAACGTTTCCAATGTAAATTTCCACATTTATAGAGTGTAAAAAGGCATCCTGAAGCCTGGGAAGTCATTAATTTGATTGTCCAGTATTTCCCTTATGAGATAATGCCTCTCATTGCAAATGTGTACAGCGCGAGCTGAAAATGCATTTTCAGCACTAAAAAACCAAACTTTTATAACACCTAAACCAAACGTTTCCAATGTAAATTTCCTCCTTTATATAGTGTAAAAAGACATCCTGAAGCCTGGGCAGTCATTAATTTGATTGTCCAATATTTCCCTTATGAGATAATGCCTCTCATAGCAAATGTGTACAGCGCGAGCTGAAAATGCATTTACAGCACTAAAAAACCAAACTTTTATAACAGCTAAACCAAACGTTTCCAATGTAAATTTCCACCTTTATATAGTGTAGAAAGGCATCCTGAAGCCTGGAAAGTCATTAATTTGATTGTCCAGTATTTCCTTCATGAGATATTGCAACATTTAGAAAAAGTGTACAGCGCCAGCAGACAATGAATTTTCAGCACTAAAAAAACGAAACTTCATTAACAGCTAAACTAAACGTTTCCAATGTAAATTTCCACCTTTATATAGTGTAAAAAGACATCCTGAAGCCCGGGCAGCCATTAATTTGATTGTCCAATATTTCCCTTATGAGATAATGCCTCTCATAGCAAATGTGTACAGCGCGAGCTGAAAATGCATTTACAGCACTAAAAAACCAAACTTTTATAACAGCTAAACCAAACGTTTCCAATGTAAATTTCCACCTTTATATAGTGTAAAAAGACATCCTGAAGCCTGGGCAGTCATTAATTTGATTGTCCAATATTTCCCTTATGAGATAATGCCTCTCATAGCAAATGTGTACAGCGCGAGCTGAAAATGCATTTACAGCACTAAAAAACCAAACTTTTATAACAGCTAAACCAAACGTTTCCAATGTAAATTTCCACCTTTATATAGTGTAGAAAGGCATCCTGAAGCTTGGAAAGTCATTAATTTGATTGTCCAGTATTTCCTTCATGAGATATTGCAACACTTAGAAAAAGTGTACAGCGCCAGCAGACAATGAATTTTCAGCACTAAAAAAACGAAACTTCATTAACAGCTAAACTAAATGTTTCCAATGTAAATTTCCACCTTTATATAGTGTAAAAAGACATCCTGAAGCCTGGGCAGTCATTAATTTGATTGTCCAATATTTCCCTTATGAGATAATGCCTCTCATAGCAAATGTGTACAGCGCGAGCTGAAAATGCATTTACAGCACTAAAAAACCAAACTTTTATAACAGCTAAACCAAACGTTTCCAATGTAAATTTCCACCTTTATATAGTGTAAAAAGGCATCCTGAAGCCTGGAAAGTCTTTAATTTGATTGTCCAGTATTTCCTTCATGAGATATTGCAACACTTAGAAAAAGTGTACAGCGCCAGCAGACAATGAATTTCCAGCACTAAAAAACCGAAACTTCATTAACAGCTAAACTAAACGTTTCCAATGTAAATTTCCACCTTTATATAGTGTAAAAAGACATCCTGAAGCCTGGGCAGCCATTAATTTGATTGTCCAATATTTCCCTTATGAGATAATGCCTCTCATAGCAAATGTGTACAGCGCGAGCTGAAAATGCATTTACAGCACTAAAAAACCAAACTTTTATAACAGCTAAACCAAACGTTTCCAATGTAAATTTCCACCTTTATATAGTGTAGAAAGGCATCCTGAAGCCTGGAAAGTCATTAATTTGATTGTCCAGTATTTCCTTCATGAGATATTGCAACACTTAGAAAAAGTGTACAGCGCCAGCAGACAATGAATTTTCAGCACTAAAAAAACGAAACTTCATTAACAGCTAAACCAAACGTTTCCAATGTAAATTTCCACATTTATAGAGTGTAAAAAGGCATCCTGAAGCCTGGGAAGTCATTAATTTGATTGTCCAGTATTTCCCTTATGAGATAATGCCTCACATAGCAAATGTGTACAGTGCGAGCTGAAAATGCATTTTCAGCACTAAAAAACCAAACTTTTATAACAGCTAAACCAAACGTTTCCAATGTAAATTTCCACCTTTATATAGTGTAAAAAGACATCCTGAAGCCTGGGCAGTCATTAATTTGATTGTCCAGTATTTCCCTTATGAGATAATGCCTCTCATAGCAAATGTGTACAGCGCGAGCTGAAAATGCATTTACAGCACTAAAAAACCAAACTTTTATAACAGCTAAACCAAACGTTTCCAATGTAAATTTCCACCTTTATATAGTGTAAAAAGACATCCTGAAGCCTGGGCAGTCATTAATTTGATTGTCCAATATTTCCCTTATGAGATAATGCCTCTCATAGCAAATGTGTACAGCGCGAGCTGAAAATGCATTTACAGCACTAAAAAAACAAACTTTTATAACAGCTAAACCAAACGTTTCCAATGTAAATTTCCACCTTTATATAGTGTAGAAAGGCATCCTGAAGCCTGGAAAGTCATTAATTTGATTGTCCAGTATTTCCTTCATGAGATATTGCAACACTTAGAAAAAGTGTACAGCGCCAGCAGACAATGAATTTTCAGCACTAAAAAAACGCAACTTCATTAACAGCTAAACTAAATGTTTCCAATGTAAATTTCCACCTTTATATAGTGTAAAAAGACATCCTGAAGCCTGGGCAGTCATTAATTTGATTGTCCAATATTTCCCTTATGAGATAATGCCTCTCATAGCAAATGTGTACAGCGCGAGCTGAAAATGCATTTACAGCACTAAAAAACCAAACTTTTATAACAGCTAAACCAAACGTTTCCAATGTAAATTTCCACCTTTATATAGTGTAAAAAGGCATCCTGAAGCCTGGAAAGTCTTTAATTTGATTGTCCAGTATTTCCTTCATGAGATATTGCAACACTTAGAAAAAGTGTACAGCGCCAGCAGACAATGAATTTCCAGCACTAAAAAAACGAAACTTCATTAACAGCTAAACTAAACGTTTCCAATGTAAATTTCCACCTTTATATAGTGTAAAAAGACATCCTGAAGCCTGGGCAGTCATTAATTTGATTGTCCAATATTTCCCTTATGAGATAATGCCTCTCATAGCAAATGTGTACAGCGCGAGCTGAAAATGCATTTACAGCACTAAAAAACCAAACTTTTATAACAGCTAAACCAAACGTTTCCAATGTAAATTTCCACCTTTATATAGTGTAGAAAGGCATCCTGAAGCCTGGAAAGTCATTAATTTGATTGTCCAGTATTTCCTTCATGAGATATTGCAACACTTAGAAAAAGTGTACAGCGCCAGCAGACAATGAATTTTCAGCACTAAAAAAACGAAACTTCATTAACAGCTAAACCAAACGTTTCCAATGTAAATTTCCACATTTATAGAGTGTAAAAAGGCATCCTGAAGCCTGGGAAGTCATTAATTTGATTGTCCAGTATTTCCCTTATGAGATAATGCCTCACATAGCAAATGTGTACAGTGCGAGCTGAAAATGCATTTTCAGCACTAAAAAACCAAACTTTTATAACAGCTAAACCAAACGTTTCCAATGTAAATTTCCACCTTTATATAGTGTAAAAAGACATCCTGAAGCCTGGGCAGTCATTAATTTGATTGTCCAGTATTTCCCTTATGAGATAATGCCTCACATAGCAAATGTGTACAGCGCGAGCTGAAAATGCATTTACAGCACTAAAAAAACAAACTTTTATAACAGCTAAACCAAACGTTTCCAATGTAAATTTCCACATTTATAGAGTGTAAAAATGCATCCTGAAGCCTGGAAAGTCATTAATTTGATTGTCCAGTATTTCCTTCATGAGATATTGCAATACTTAGAAAAAGTGTACAGCGCCAGCAGACAATGAATTTTCAGCACTAAAAAAACGAAACTTCATTAACAGCTAAACCAAACGTTTCCAATGTAAATTTCCACATTTATAGAGTGTAAAAAGGCATCCTGAAGCCTGGGAAGTCATTAATTTGATTGTCCAGTATTTCCCTTATGAGATAATGCCTCACATAGCAAATGTGTACAGTGCGAGCTGAAAATGCATTTTCAGCACTAAAAAACCAAACTTTTATAACAGCTAAACCAAACGTTTCCAATGTAAATTTCCACCTTTATATAGTGTAAAAAGACATCCTGAAGCCTGGGCAGTCATTAATTTGATTGTCCAGTATTTCCCTTATGAGATAATGCCTCACATAGCAAATGTGTACAGCGCGAGCTGAAAATGCATTTACAGCACTAAAAAAACAAACTTTTATAACAGCTAAACCAAACGTTTCCAATGTAAATTTCCACATTTATATAGTGTAAAAAGACATCCTGAAGCCTGGGCAGTCATTAATTTGATTGTCCAATATTTCCCTTATGAGATAATGCCTCTCATAGCAAATGTGTACAGCGCGAGCTGAAAATGCATTTACAGCACTAAAAAACCAAACTTTTATAACAGCTAAACCAAACGTTTCCAATGTAAATTTCCACCTTTATATAGTGTAAAAAGACATCCTGAAGCCTGGGCAGTCATTAATTTGATTGTCCAATATTTCCCTTATGAGATAATGCCTCTCATAGCAAATGTGTACAGCGCGAGCTGAAAATGCATTTACAGCACTAAAAAAACAAACTTTTATAACAGCTAAACCAAACGTTTCCAATGTAAATTTCCACCTTTATATAGTGTAGAAAGGCATCCTGAAGCCTGGAAAGTCATTAATTTGATTGTCCAGTATTTCCTTCATGAGATATTGCAACACTTAGAAAAAGTGTACAGCGCCAGCAGACAATGAATTTTCAGCACTAAAAAAACGAAACTTCATTAACAGCTAAACTAAATGTTTCCAATGTAAATTTCCACCTTTATATAGTGTAAAAAGACATCCTGAAGCCTGGGCAGTCATTAATTTGATTGTCCAATATTTCCCTTATGAGATAATGCCTCTCATAGCAAATGTGTACAGCGCGAGCTGAAAATGCATTTACAGCACTAAAAAACCAAACTTTTATAACAGCTAAACCAAACGTTTCCAATGTAAATTTCCACCTTTATATAGTGTAAAAAGGCATCCTGAAGCCTGGAAAGTCTTTAATTTGATTGTCCAGTATTTCCTTCATGAGATATTGCAACACTTAGAAAAAGTGTACAGCGCCAGCAGACAATGAATTTTCAGCACTAAAAAAACGAAACTTCATTAACAGCTAAACTAAATGTTTCCAATGTAAATTTCCACCTTTATATAGTGTAAAAAGACATCCTGAAGCCTGGGCAGTCATTAATTTGATTGTCCAATATTTCCCTTATGAGATAATGCCTCTCATAGCAAATGTGTACAGCGCGAGCTGAAAATGCATTTACAGCACTAAAAAACCAAACTTTTATAACAGCTAAACCAAACGTTTCCAATGTAAATTTCCACCTTTATATAGTGTAAAAAGGCATCCTGAAGCCTGGAAAGTCTTTAATTTGATTGTCCAGTATTTCCTTCATGAGATATTGCAACACTTAGAAAAAGTGTACAGCGCCAGCAGACAATGAATTTCCAGCACTAAAAAAACGAAACTTCATTAACAGCTAAACTAAACGTTTCCAATGTAAATTTCCACCTTTATATAGTGTAAAAAGACATCCTGAAGCCTGGGCAGTCATTAATTTGATTGTCCAATATTTCCCTTATGAGATAATGCCTCTCATAGCAAATGTGTACAGCGCGAGCTGAAAATGCATTTACAGCACTAAAAAACCAAACTTTTATAACAGCTAAACCAAACGTTTCCAATGTAAATTTCCACCTTTATATAGTGTAGAAAGGCATCCTGAAGCCTGGAAAGTCATTAATTTGATTGTCCAGTATTTCCTTCATGAGATATTGCAACACTTAGAAAAAGTGTACAGCGCCAGCAGACAATGAATTTTCAGCACTAAAAAAACGAAACTTCATTAACAGCTAAACCAAACGTTTCCAATGTAAATTTCCACCTTTATATAGTGTAAAAAGACATCCTGAAGCCTGGGCAGTCATTAATTTGATTGTCCAATATTTCCCTTATGAGATAATGCCTCTCATAGAAAATGTGTACAGCGCGAGCTGAAAATGCATTTACAGCACTAAAAAACCAAACTTTTATAACAGCTAAACCAAACGTTTCCAATGTAAATTTCCACCTTTATATAGTGTAGAAAGGCATCCTGAAGCCTGGAAAGTCATTAATTTGATTGTCCAGTATTTCCTTCATGAGATATTGCAACACTTAGAAAAAGTGTACAGCGCCAGCAGACAATGAATTTTCAGCACTAAAAAAACGAAACTTCATTAACAGCTAAACCAAACGTTTCCAATGTAAATTTCCACCTTTATATAGTGTAAAAAGACATCCTGAAGCCTGGGCAGTCATTAATTTGATTGTCCAATATTTCCCTTATGAGATAATGCCTCTCATAGCAAATGTGTACAGCGCGAGCTGAAAATGCATTTACAGCACTAAAAAACCAAACTTTTATAACAGCTAAACCAAACGTTTCCAATATAAATTTCCACCTTTATATAGTGTAGAAAGGCATCCTGAAGCCTGGAAAGTCATTAATTTGATTGTCCAGTATTTCCTTCATGAGATATTGCAACACTTAGAAAAAGTGTACAGCGCCAGCAGACAATGAATTTTCAGCACTAAAAAAACGAAACTTCATTAACAGCTAAACCAAACGTTTCCAATGTAAATTTCCACATTTATAGAGTGTAAAAAGGCATCCTGAAGCCTGGGAAGTCATTAATTTGATTGTCCAGTATTTCCCTTATGAGATAATGCCTCACATAGCAAATGTGTACAGTGCGAGCTGAAAATGCATTTACAGCACTAAAAAAACAAACTTTTATAACAGCTAAACCAAACGTTTCCAATGTAAATTTCCACCTTTATATAGTGTAGAAAGGCATCCTGAAGCCTGGAAAGTCATTAATTTGATTGTCCAGTATTTCCTTCATGAGATATTGCAACACTTAGAAAAAGTGTACAGCGCCAGCAGACAATGAATTTTCAGCACTAAATAAACGAAACTTCATTAACAGCTAAAGTAAACGTTTCCAATGTAAATTTCCACCTTTATATAGTGTAAAAAGACATCCTGAAGCCTGGGCAGTCATTAATTTGATTGTCCAATATTTCCCTTATGAGATAATGCCTCTCATAGCAAATGTGTACAGTGCGAGCTGAAAATGCATTTACAGCACTAAAAAACCAAACTTTTATAACAGCTAAACCAAACGTTTCCAATGTAAATTTCCACCTTTATATAGTGTAAAAAGGCATCCTGAAGCCTGGAAAGTCTTTAATTTGATTGTCCAGTATTTCCTTCATGAGATATTGCAACACTTAGAAAAAGTGTACAGCGCCAGCAGACAATGAATTTCCAGCACTAAAAAAACGAAACTTCATTAACAGCTAAACTAAACGTTTCCAATGTAAATTTCCACCTTTATATAGTGTAAAAAGACATCCTGAAGCCTGGGCAGTCATTAATTTGATTGTCCAATATTTCCCTTATGAGATAATGCCTCTCATAGCAAATGTGTACAGCGCGAGCTGAAAATGCATTTACAGCACTAAAAAACCAAACTTTTATAACAGCTAAACCAAACGTTTCCAATGTAAATTTCCACCTTTATATAGTGTAGAAAGGCATCCTGAAGCCTGGAAAGTCATTAATTTGATTGTCCAGTATTTCCTTCATGAGATATTGCAACACTTAGAAAAAGTGTACAGCGCCAGCAGACAATGAATTTTCAGCACTAAAAAAACGAAACTTCATTAACAGCTAAACCAAACGTTTCCAATGTAAATTTCCACCTTTATATAGTGTAAAAAGACATCCTGAAGCCTGGGCAGTCATTAATTTGATTGTCCAATATTTCCCTTATGAGATAATGCCTCTCATAGCAAATGTGTACAGCGCGAGCTGAAAATGCATTTACAGCACTAAAAAACCAAACTTTTATAACAGCTAAACCAAACGTTTCCAATATAAATTTCCACCTTTATATAGTGTAGAAAGGCATCCTGAAGCCTGGAAAGTCATTAATTTGATTGTCCAGTATTTCCTTCATGAGATATTGCAACACTTAGAAAAAGTGTACAGCGCCAGCAGACAATGAATTTTCAGCACTAAAAAAACGAAACTTCATTAACAGCTAAACCAAACGTTTCCAATGTAAATTTCCACATTTATAGAGTGTAAAAAGGCATCCTGAAGCCTGGGAAGTCATTAATTTGATTGTCCAGTATTTCCCTTATGAGATAATGCCTCACATAGCAAATGTGTACAGTGCGAGCTGAAAATGCATTTACAGCACTAAAAAAACAAACTTTTATAACAGCTAAACCAAACGTTTCCAATGTAAATTTCCACCTTTATATAGTGTAGAAAGGCATCCTGAAGCCTGGAAAGTCATTAATTTGATTGTCCAGTATTTCCTTCATGAGATATTGCAACACTTAGAAAAAGTGTACAGCGCCAGCAGACAATGAATTTTCAGCACTAAATAAACGAAACTTCATTAACAGCTAAAGTAAACGTTTCCAATGTAAATTTCCACCTTTATATAGTGTAAAAAGACATCCTGAAGCCTGGGCAGTCATTAATTTGATTGTCCAATATTTCCCTTATGAGATAATGCCTCTCATAGCAAATGTGTACAGTGCGAGCTGAAAATGCATTTACAGCACTAAAAAAACAAACTTTTATAACAGCTAAACCAAACGTTTCCAATGTAAATTTCCACCTTTATATAGTGTAAAAAGACATCCTGAAGCCTGGGCAGTCATTAATTTGATTGTCCAATATTTCCCTTATGAGATAATGCCTCTCATAGCAAATGTGTACAGCGCGAGCTGAAAATGCATTTACAGCACTAAAAAACCAAACTTTTATAACAGCTAAACCAAACGTTTCCAATGTAAATTTCCACCTTTATATAGTGTAGAAAGGCATCCTGAAGCCTGGAAAGTCATTAATTTGATTGTCCAGTATTTCCTTCATGAGATATTGCAACACTTAGAAAAAGTGTACAGCGCCAGCAGACAACGAATTTTCAACACTAAAAAAAACGAAACTTCATTAACAGCTAAACCAAACGTTTCCAATGTAAATTTCCACATTTATAGAGTGTAAAAAGGCATCCTGAAGCCTGGGAAGTCATTAATTTGATTGTCCAGTATTTCCCTTATGAGATAATGCCTCTCATTGCAAATGTGTACAGCGCGAGCTGAAAATGCATTTTCAGCACTAAAAAACCAAACTTTTATAACACCTAAACCAAACGTTTCCAATGTAAATTTCCTCCTTTATATAGTGTAAAAAGACATCCTGAAGCCTGGGCAGTCATTAATTTGATTGTCCAATATTTCCCTTATGAGATAATGCCTCTCATAGCAAATGTGTACAGCGCGAGCTGAAAATGCATTTACAGCACTAAAAAACCAAACTTTTATAACAGCTAAACCAAACGTTTCCAATGTAAATTTCCACCTTTATATAGTGTAGAAAGGCATCCTGAAGCCTGGAAAGTCATTAATTTGATTGTCCAGTATTTCCTTCATGAGATATTGCAACATTTAGAAAAAGTGTACAGCGCCAGCAGACAATGAATTTTCAGCACTAAAAAAACGAAACTTCATTAACAGCTAAACTAAACGTTTCCAATGTAAATTTCCACCTTTATATAGTGTAAAAAGACATCCTGAAGCCCGGGCAGCCATTAATTTGATTGTCCAATATTTCCCTTATGAGATAATGCCTCTCATAGCAAATGTGTACAGCGCGAGCTGAAAATGCATTTACAGCACTAAAAAACCAAACTTTTATAACAGCTAAACCAAACGTTTCCAATGTAAATTTCCACCTTTATATAGTGTAAAAAGACATCCTGAAGCCTGGGCAGTCATTAATTTGATTGTCCAATATTTCCCTTATGAGATAATGCCTCTCATAGCAAATGTGTACAGCGCGAGCTGAAAATGCATTTACAGCACTAAAAAACCAAACTTTTATAACAGCTAAACCAAACGTTTCCAATGTAAATTTCCACCTTTATATAGTGTAAAAAGGCATCCTGAAGCCTGGAAAGTCTTTAATTTGATTGTCCAGTATTTCCTTCATGAGATATTGCAACACTTAGAAAAAGTGTACAGCGCCAGCAGACAATGAATTTCCAGCACTAAAAAACCGAAACTTCATTAACAGCTAAACTAAACGTTTCCAATGTAAATTTCCACCTTTATATAGTGTAAAAAGACATCCTGAAGCCTGGGCAGCCATTAATTTGATTGTCCAATATTTCCCTTATGAGATAATGCCTCTCATAGCAAATGTGTACAGCGCGAGCTGAAAATGCATTTACAGCACTAAAAAACCAAACTTTTATAACAGCTAAACCAAACGTTTCCAATGTAAATTTCCACCTTTATATAGTGTAGAAAGGCATCCTGAAGCCTGGAAAGTCATTAATTTGATTGTCCAGTATTTCCTTCATGAGATATTGCAACACTTAGAAAAAGTGTACAGCGCCAGCAGACAATGAATTTTCAGCACTAAAAAAACGAAACTTCATTAACAGCTAAACCAAACGTTTCCAATGTAAATTTCCACATTTATAGAGTGTAAAAAGGCATCCTGAAGCCTGGGAAGTCATTAATTTGATTGTCCAGTATTTCCCTTATGAGATAATGCCTCACATAGCAAATGTGTACAGTGCGAGCTGAAAATGCATTTTCAGCACTAAAAAACCAAACTTTTATAACAGCTAAACCAAACGTTTCCAATGTAAATTTCCACCTTTATATAGTGTAAAAAGACATCCTGAAGCCTGGGCAGTCATTAATTTGATTGTCCAGTATTTCCCTTATGAGATAATGCCTCTCATAGCAAATGTGTACAGCGCGAGCTGAAAATGCATTTACAGCACTAAAAAACCAAACTTTTATAACAGCTAAACCAAACGTTTCCAATGTAAATTTCCACCTTTATATAGTGTAAAAAGACATCCTGAAGCCTGGGCAGTCATTAATTTGATTGTCCAATATTTCCCTTATGAGATAATGCCTCTCATAGCAAATGTGTACAGCGCGAGCTGAAAATGCATTTACAGCACTAAAAAAACAAACTTTTATAACAGCTAAACCAAACGTTTCCAATGTAAATTTCCACCTTTATATAGTGTAGAAAGGCATCCTGAAGCCTGGAAAGTCATTAATTTGATTGTCCAGTATTTCCTTCATGAGATATTGCAACACTTAGAAAAAGTGTACAGCGCCAGCAGACAATGAATTTTCAGCACTAAAAAAACGCAACTTCATTAACAGCTAAACTAAATGTTTCCAATGTAAATTTCCACCTTTATATAGTGTAAAAAGACATCCTGAAGCCTGGGCAGTCATTAATTTGATTGTCCAATATTTCCCTTATGAGATAATGCCTCTCATAGCAAATGTGTACAGCGCGAGCTGAAAATGCATTTACAGCACTAAAAAACCAAACTTTTATAACAGCTAAACCAAACGTTTCCAATGTAAATTTCCACCTTTATATAGTGTAAAAAGGCATCCTGAAGCCTGGAAAGTCTTTAATTTGATTGTCCAGTATTTCCTTCATGAGATATTGCAACACTTAGAAAAAGTGTACAGCGCCAGCAGACAATGAATTTCCAGCACTAAAAAAACGAAACTTCATTAACAGCTAAACTAAACGTTTCCAATGTAAATTTCCACCTTTATATAGTGTAAAAAGACATCCTGAAGCCTGGGCAGTCATTAATTTGATTGTCCAATATTTCCCTTATGAGATAATGCCTCTCATAGCAAATGTGTACAGCGCGAGCTGAAAATGCATTTACAGCACTAAAAAACCAAACTTTTATAACAGCTAAACCAAACGTTTCCAATGTAAATTTCCACCTTTATATAGTGTAGAAAGGCATCCTGAAGCCTGGAAAGTCATTAATTTGATTGTCCAGTATTTCCTTCATGAGATATTGCAACACTTAGAAAAAGTGTACAGCGCCAGCAGACAATGAATTTTCAGCACTAAAAAAACGAAACTTCATTAACAGCTAAACCAAACGTTTCCAATGTAAATTTCCACATTTATAGAGTGTAAAAAGGCATCCTGAAGCCTGGGAAGTCATTAATTTGATTGTCCAGTATTTCCCTTATGAGATAATGCCTCACATAGCAAATGTGTACAGTGCGAGCTGAAAATGCATTTTCAGCACTAAAAAACCAAACTTTTATAACAGCTAAACCAAACGTTTCCAATGTAAATTTCCACCTTTATATAGTGTAAAAAGACATCCTGAAGCCTGGGCAGTCATTAATTTGATTGTCCAGTATTTCCCTTATGAGATAATGCCTCACATAGCAAATGTGTACAGCGCGAGCTGAAAATGCATTTACAGCACTAAAAAAACAAACTTTTATAACAGCTAAACCAAACGTTTCCAATGTAAATTTCCACATTTATAGAGTGTAAAAATGCATCCTGAAGCCTGGAAAGTCATTAATTTGATTGTCCAGTATTTCCTTCATGAGATATTGCAACACTTAGAAAAAGTGTACAGCGCCAGCAGACAATGAATTTTCAGCACTAAAAAAACGAAACTTCATTAACAGCTAAACCAAACGTTTCCAATGTAAATTTCCACATTTATAGAGTGTAAAAAGGCATCCTGAAGCCTGGGAAGTCATTAATTTGATTGTCCAGTATTTCCCTTATGAGATAATGCCTCACATAGCAAATGTGTACAGTGCGAGCTGAAAATGCATTTTCAGCACTAAAAAACCAAACTTTTATAACAGCTAAACCAAACGTTTCCAATGTAAATTTCCACCTTTATATAGTGTAAAAAGACATCCTGAAGCCTGGGCAGTCATTAATTTGATTGTCCAGTATTTCCCTTATGAGATAATGCCTCACATAGCAAATGTGTACAGCGCGAGCTGAAAATGCATTTACAGCACTAAAAAAACAAACTTTTATAACAGCTAAACCAAACGTTTCCAATGTAAATTTCCACATTTATATAGTGTAAAAAGACATCCTGAAGCCTGGGCAGTCATTAATTTGATTGTCCAATATTTCCCTTATGAGATAATGCCTCTCATAGCAAATGTGTACAGCGCGAGCTGAAAATGCATTTACAGCACTAAAAAACCAAACTTTTATAACAGCTAAACCAAACGTTTCCAATGTAAATTTCCACCTTTATATAGTGTAAAAAGACATCCTGAAGCCTGGGCAGTCATTAATTTGATTGTCCAATATTTCCCTTATGAGATAATGCCTCTCATAGCAAATGTGTACAGCGCGAGCTGAAAATGCATTTACAGCACTAAAAAAACAAACTTTTATAACAGCTAAACCAAACGTTTCCAATGTAAATTTCCACCTTTATATAGTGTAGAAAGGCATCCTGAAGCCTGGAAAGTCATTAATTTGATTGTCCAGTATTTCCTTCATGAGATATTGCAACACTTAGAAAAAGTGTACAGCGCCAGCAGACAATGAATTTTCAGCACTAAAAAAACGAAACTTCATTAACAGCTAAACTAAATGTTTCCAATGTAAATTTCCACCTTTATATAGTGTAAAAAGACATCCTGAAGCCTGGGCAGTCATTAATTTGATTGTCCAATATTTCCCTTATGAGATAATGCCTCTCATAGCAAATGTGTACAGCGCGAGCTGAAAATGCATTTACAGCACTAAAAAACCAAACTTTTATAACAGCTAAACCAAACGTTTCCAATGTAAATTTCCACCTTTATATAGTGTAAAAAGGCATCCTGAAGCCTGGAAAGTCTTTAATTTGATTGTCCAGTATTTCCTTCATGAGATATTGCAACACTTAGAAAAAGTGTACAGCGCCAGCAGACAATGAATTTTCAGCACTAAAAAAACGAAACTTCATTAACAGCTAAACTAAATGTTTCCAATGTAAATTTCCACCTTTATATAGTGTAAAAAGACATCCTGAAGCCTGGGCAGTCATTAATTTGATTGTCCAATATTTCCCTTATGAGATAATGCCTCTCATAGCAAATGTGTACAGCGCGAGCTGAAAATGCATTTACAGCACTAAAAAACCAAACTTTTATAACAGCTAAACCAAACGTTTCCAATGTAAATTTCCACCTTTATATAGTGTAAAAAGGCATCCTGAAGCCTGGAAAGTCTTTAATTTGATTGTCCAGTATTTCCTTCATGAGATATTGCAACACTTAGAAAAAGTGTACAGCGCCAGCAGACAATGAATTTCCAGCACTAAAAAAACGAAACTTCATTAACAGCTAAACTAAACGTTTCCAATGTAAATTTCCACCTTTATATAGTGTAAAAAGACATCCTGAAGCCTGGGCAGTCATTAATTTGATTGTCCAATATTTCCCTTATGAGATAATGCCTCTCATAGCAAATGTGTACAGCGCGAGCTGAAAATGCATTTACAGCACTAAAAAAACAAACTTTTATAACAGCTAAACCAAACGTTTCCAATGTAAATTTCCACCTTTATATAGTGCAGAAAGGCATCCTGAAGCCTGGAAAGTCATTAATTTGATTGTCCAGTATTTCCTTCATGAGATATTGCAACACTTAGAAAAAGTGTACAGCGCCAGCAGACAATGAATTTTCAGCACTAAAAAAACGAAACTTCATTAACAGCTAAACCAAACGTTTCCAATGTAAATTTCCACCTTTATATAGTGTAAAAAGACATCCTGAAGCCTGGGCAGTCATTAATTTGATTGTCCAATATTTCCCTTATGAGATAATGCCTCTCATAGCAAATGTGTACAGCGCGAGCTGAAAATGCATTTACAGCACTAAAAAACCAAACTTTTATAACAGCTAAACCAAACGTTTCCAATGTAAATTCCCACCTTTATATAGTGTAGAAAGGCATCCTGAAGCCTGGAAAGTCATTAATTTGATTGTCCAGTATTTCCTTCATGAGATATTGCAACACTTAGAAAAAGTGTACAGCGCCAGCAGACAATGAATTTCCAGCACTAAAAAAACGAAACTTCATTAACAGCTAAACTAAACGTTTCCAATGTAAATTTCCACCTTTATATAGTGTAAAAAGACATCCTGAAGCCTGGGCAGTCATTAATTTGATTGTCCAATATTTCCCTTATGAGATAATGCCTCTCATAGCAAATGTGTACAGCGCGAGCTGAAAATGCATTTACAGCACTAAAAAAACAAACTTTTATAACAGCTAAACCAAACGTTTCCAATGTAAATTTCCACCTTTATATAGTGTAAAAAGACATCCTGAAGCCTGGGCAGTCATTAATTTGATTGTCCAATATTTCCCTTATGAGATAATGCCTCTCATAGCAAATGTGTACAGCGCGAGCTGAAAATGCATTTACAGCACTAAAAAACCAAACTTTTATAACAGCTAAACCAAACGTTTCCAATGTAAATTTCCACCTTTATATAGTGTAGAAAGGCATCCTGAAGCCTGGAAAGTCATTAATTTGATTGTCCAGTATTTCCTTCATGAGATATTGCAACACTTAGAAAATGTGTACAGCGCCAGCAGACAATGAATTTTCAGCACTAAAAAAACGAAACTTCATTAACAGCTAAACCAAACGTTTCCAATGTAAATTTCCACATTTATAGAGTGTAAAAAGGCATCCTGAAGCCTGGGAAGTCATTAATTTGATTGTCCAGTATTTCCCTTATGATATAATGCCTCACATAGCAAATGTGTACAGCGCGAGCTGAAAATGCATTTACAGCACTAAAAAACCAAACTTTTATAACAGCTAAACCAAACGTTTCCAATGTAAATTTCCACCTTTATATAGTGTAGAAAGGCATCCTGAAGCCTGGAAAGTGATTAATTTGATTGTCCAGTATTTCCTTCATGAGATATTGCAACACTTAGAAAAAGTGTACAGCGCCAGCAGACAATGAATTTTCAGCACTAAAAAACCGAAACTTCATTAACAGCTAAACTAAACGTTTCCAATGTAAATTTCCACCTTTATATAGTGTAAAAAGACATCCTGAAGCCTGGGCAGTCATTAATTTGATTGTCCAATATTTCCCTTATGAGATAATGCCTCTCATAGCAAATGTGTACAGCGCGAGCTGAAAATGCATTTACAGCACTAAAAAAACAAACTTTTATAACAGCTAAACCAAACGTTTCCAATGTAAATTTCCACCTTTATATAGTGTAGAAAGGCATCCTGAAGCCTGGAAAGTCATTATTTTGATTGTCCAGTATTTCCTTCATGAGATATTGCAACACTTAGAAAAAGTGTACAGCGCCAGCAGACAATGAATTTTCAGCACTAAAAAAACGAAACTTCATTAACAGCTAAACCAAACGTTTCCAATGTAAATTTCCACATTTATAGAGTGTAAAAAGGCATCCTGAAGCCTGGGAAGTCATTAATTTGATTGTCCAGTATTTCCCTTATGAGATAATGCCTCACATAGCAAATGTGTACAGTGCGAGCTGAAAATGCATTTTCAGCACTAAAAAACCAAACTTTTGTAACAGCTAAACCAAACGTTTCCAATGTAAATTTCCACCTTTATATAGTGTAAAAAGACATCCTGAAGCCTGGGCAGTCATTAATTTGATTGTCCAGTATTTCCCTTATGAGATAATGCCTCACATAGCAAATGTGTACAGCGCGAGCTGAAAATGCATTTACAGCACTAAAAAAACAAACTTTTATAACAGCTAAACCAAACGTTTCCAATGTAAATTTCCACATTTATAGAGTGTAAAAATGCATCCTGAAGCCTGGGAAGTCATTAATTTGATTGTCCAGTATTTCCCTTATGAGATAATGCCTCACATAGCAAATGTGTACAGTGCGAGCTGAAAATGGCTTTTCAGCACTAAAAAACCAAACTTTTATAACAGCTAAACCAAACGTTTCCAATGTAAATTTCCACCTTTATATAGTGTAAAAAGACATCCTGAAGCCTGGGCAGTCATTAATTTGATTGTCCAATATTTCCCTTATGAGATAATGCCTCTCATAGCAAATGTGTACAGCGCGAGCTGAAAATGCATTTACAGCACTAAAAAACCAAACTTTTATAACAGCTAAACCAAACGTTTCCAATGTAAATTTCCACCTTTATATAGTGTAGAAAGGCATCCTGAAGCCTGGAAAGTCATTAATTTGATTGTCCAGTATTTCCTTCATGAGATATTGCAACACTTAGAAAAAGTGTACAGCGCCAGTAGACAATGAATTTTCAGCACTAAAAAAACGATACTTCATTAACAGCTAAACTAAACGTTTCCAATGTAAATTTCCACCTTTATATAGTGTAAAAAGACATCCTGAAGCCTGGGCAGTCATTAATATGATTGTCCAATATTTCCCTTATGAGATAATGCCTCTCATAGCAAATGTGTACAGCGCGAGCTGAAAATGCATTTACAGCACTAAAAAACCAAACTTTTATAACAGCTAAACCAAACGTTTCCAATGTAAATTTCCACCTTTATATAGTGTAGAAAGGCATCCTGGAGCCTGGAAAGTCATTAATTTGATTGTCCAGTATTTCCTTCATGAGATATTGCAACACTTAGAAAAAGTGTACAGCGCCAGCAGACAATGAATTTTCAGCACTAAAAAAACCAAACTTTTATAACAGCTAAACCAAACGTTTCCAATGTAAATTTCCACCTTTATATAGTGTAAAAAGGCATCCTGAAGCCTGGGAAGTCATTAATTTGATTGTCCAGTATTTCCCTTATGAGATAATGCCTCACATAGCAAATGTGTACAGTGCGAGCTGAAAATGCATTTTCAGCACTAAAAAAACAAACTTATATAACACCTAAACCAAACGTTTCCAATGTAAATTTCCACCTTTATATAGTGTAAAAAGACATCCTGAAGCCTGGGCAGTCATTAATATGATTGTCCAATATTTCCCTTATGAGATAATGCCTCTCATAGCAAATGTGTACAGCGCGAGCTGAAAATGCATTTACAGCACTAAAAAACCAAACTTTTATAACAGCTAAACCAAACGTTTCCAATGTAAATTCCCACCTTTATATAGTGTAAAAAGACATCCTGAAGCCTGGGCAGTCATTAATTTGATTGTCCAATATTTCCCTTATGAGATAATGCCTCTCATAGCAAATGTGTACAGCGCGAGCTGAAAATGCATTTACAGCACTAAAAAACCAAACTTTTATAACAGCTAAACCAAACGTTTCCAATGTAAATTTCCACCTTTATATAGTGTAGAAAGGCATCCTGAAGCTTGGAAAGTCATTAATTTGATTGTCCAGTATTTCCTTCATGAGATATTGCAACACTTAGAAAAAGTGTACAGCGCCAGCAGACAATGAATTTTCAGCACTAAAAAAACGAAACTTCATTAACAGCTAAACTAAATGTTTCCAATGTAAATTTCCACCTTTATATAGTGTAAAAAGACTTCCTGAAGCCTGGGCAGTCATTAATTTGATTGTCCAATATTTCCCTTATGAGATAATGCCTCTCATAGCAAATGTGTACAGCGCGAGCTGAAAATGCATTTACAGCACTAAAAAACCAAACTTTTATAACAGCTAAACCAAACGTTTCCAATGTAAATTTCCACCTTTATATAGTGTAAAAAGGCATCCTGAAGCCTGGAAAGTCTTTAATTTGATTGTCCAGTATTTCCTTCATGAGATATTGCAACACTTAGAAAAAGTGTACAGCGCCAGCAGACAATGAATTTCCAGCACTAAAAAACCGAAACTTCATTAACAGCTAAACTAAACGTTTCCAATGTAAATTTCCACCTTTATATAGTGTAAAAAGACATCCTGAAGCCTGGGCAGCCATTAATTTGATTGTCCAATATTTCCCTTATGAGATAATGCCTCTCATAGCAAATGTGTACAGCGCGAGCTGAAAATGCATTTACAGCACTAAAAAACCAAACTTTTATAACAGCTAAACCAAACGTTTCCAATGTAAATTTCCACCTTTATATAGTGTAAAAAGACATCCTGAAGCCTGGGCAGTCATTAATTTGATTGTCCAGTATTTCCCTTATGAGATAATGCCTCACATAGCAAATGTGTACAGCGCGAGCTGAAAATGCATTTACAGCACTAAAAAAACAAACTTTTATAACAGCTAAACCAAACGTTTCCAATGTAAATTTCCACATTTATAGAGTGTAAAAATGCATCCTGAAGCCTGGGAAGTCATTAATTTGATTGTCCAGTATTTCCCTTATGAGATAATGCCTCACATAGCAAATGTGTACAGTGCGAGCTGAAAATGCATTTTCAGCACTAAAAAACCAAACTTTTATAACAGCTAAACCAAACGTTTCCAATGTAAATTTCCACCTTTATATAGTGTAAAAAGACATCCTGAAGCCTGGGCAGTCATTAATTTGATTGTCCAATATTTCCCTTATGAGATAATGCCTCTCATAGCAAATGTGTACAGCGCGAGCTGAAAATGCATTTACAGCACTAAAAAACCAAACTTTTATAACAGCTAAACCAAACGTTTCCAATGTAAATTTCCACCTTTATATAGTGTAAAAAGACATCCTGAAGCCTGGGCAGTCATTAATTTGATTGTCCAATATTTCCCTTATGAGATAATGCCTCTCATAGCAAATGTGTACAGCGCGAGCTGAAAATGCATTTACAGCACTAAAAAACCAAACTTTTATAACAGCTAAACCAAACGTTTCCAATGTAAATTTCCACCTTTATATAGTGTAAAAAGGCATCCTGAAGCCTGGAAAGTCTTTAATTTGATTGTCCAGTATTTCCTTCATGAGATATTGCAACACTTAGAAAAAGTGTACAGCGCCAGCAGACAATGAATTTCCAGCACTAAAAAAACGAAACTTCATTAACAGCTAAACTAAACGTTTCCAATGTAAATTTCCACCTTTATATAGTGTAAAAAGACATCCTGAAGCCTGGGCAGTCATTAATTTGATTGTCCAATATTTCCCTTATGAGATAATGCCTCTCATAGCAAATGTGTACAGCGCGAGCTGAAAATGCATTTACAGCACTAAAAAACCAAACTTTTATAACAGCTAAACCAAACGTTTCCAATGTAAATTTCCACCTTTATATAGTGTAGAAAGGCATCCTGAAGCCTGGAAAGTCATTAATTTGATTGTCCAGTATTTCCTTCATGAGATATTGCAACACTTAGAAAAAGTGTACAGCGCCAGCAGACAATGAATTTTCAGCACTAAAAAAACGAAACTTCATTAACAGCTAAACCAAACGTTTCCAATGTAAATTTCCACATTTATAGAGTGTAAAAAGGCATCCTGAAGCCTGGGAAGTCATTAATTTGATTGTCCAGTATTTCCCTTATGAGATAATGCCTCACATAGCAAATGTGTACAGTGCGAGCTGAAAATGCATTTTCAGCACTAAAAAACCAAACTTTTATAACAGCTAAACCAAACGTTTCCAATGTAAATTTCCACCTTTATATAGTGTAAAAAGACATCCTGAAGCCTGGGCAGTCATTAATTTGATTGTCCAGTATTTCCCTTATGAGATAATGCCTCACATAGCAAATGTGTACAGCGCGAGCTGAAAATGCATTTACAGCACTAAAAAAACAAACTTTTATAACAGCTAAACCAAACGTTTCCAATGTAAATTTCCACATTTATAGAGTGTAAAAATGCATCCTGAAGCCTGGAAAGTCATTAATTTGATTGTCCAGTATTTCCTTCATGAGATATTGCAACACTTAGAAAAAGTGTACAGCGCCAGCAGACAATGAATTTTCAGCACTAAAAAAACGAAACTTCATTAACAGCTAAACCAAACGTTTCCAATGTAAATTTCCACATTTATAGAGTGTAAAAAGGCATCCTGAAGCCTGGGAAGTCATTAATTTGATTGTCCAGTATTTCCCTTATGAGATAATGCCTCACATAGCAAATGTGTACAGTGCGAGCTGAAAATGCATTTTCAGCACTAAAAAACCAAACTTTTATAACAGCTAAACCAAACGTTTCCAATGTAAATTTCCACCTTTATATAGTGTAAAAAGACATCCTGAAGCCTGGGCAGTCATTAATTTGATTGTCCAGTATTTCCCTTATGAGATAATGCCTCACATAGCAAATGTGTACAGCGCGAGCTGAAAATGCATTTACAGCACTAAAAAAACAAACTTTTATAACAGCTAAACCAAACGTTTCCAATGTAAATTTCCACATTTATATAGTGTAAAAAGACATCCTGAAGCCTGGGCAGTCATTAATTTGATTGTCCAATATTTCCCTTATGAGATAATGCCTCTCATAGCAAATGTGTACAGCGCGAGCTGAAAATGCATTTACAGCACTAAAAAACCAAACTTTTATAACAGCTAAACCAAACGTTTCCAATGTAAATTTCCACCTTTATATAGTGTAAAAAGACATCCTGAAGCCTGGGCAGTCATTAATTTGATTGTCCAATATTTCCCTTATGAGATAATGCCTCTCATAGCAAATGTGTACAGCGCGAGCTGAAAATGCATTTACAGCACTAAAAAAACAAACTTTTATAACAGCTAAACCAAACGTTTCCAATGTAAATTTCCACCTTTATATAGTGTAGAAAGGCATCCTGAAGCCTGGAAAGTCATTAATTTGATTGTCCAGTATTTCCTTCATGAGATATTGCAACACTTAGAAAAAGTGTACAGCGCCAGCAGACAATGAATTTTCAGCACTAAAAAAACGAAACTTCATTAACAGCTAAACTAAATGTTTCCAATGTAAATTTCCACCTTTATATAGTGTAAAAAGACATCCTGAAGCCTGGGCAGTCATTAATTTGATTGTCCAATATTTCCCTTATGAGATAATGCCTCTCATAGCAAATGTGTACAGCGCGAGCTGAAAATGCATTTACAGCACTAAAAAACCAAACTTTTATAACAGCTAAACCAAACGTTTCCAATGTAAATTTCCACCTTTATATAGTGTAAAAAGGCATCCTGAAGCCTGGAAAGTCTTTAATTTGATTGTCCAGTATTTCCTTCATGAGATATTGCAACACTTAGAAAAAGTGTACAGCGCCAGCAGACAATGAATTTTCAGCACTAAAAAAACGAAACTTCATTAACAGCTAAACTAAATGTTTCCAATGTAAATTTCCACCTTTATATAGTGTAAAAAGACATCCTGAAGCCTGGGCAGTCATTAATTTGATTGTCCAATATTTCCCTTATGAGATAATGCCTCTCATAGCAAATGTGTACAGCGCGAGCTGAAAATGCATTTACAGCACTAAAAAACCAAACTTTTATAACAGCTAAACCAAACGTTTCCAATGTAAATTTCCACCTTTATATAGTGTAAAAAGGCATCCTGAAGCCTGGAAAGTCTTTAATTTGATTGTCCAGTATTTCCTTCATGAGATATTGCAACACTTAGAAAAAGTGTACAGCGCCAGCAGACAATGAATTTCCAGCACTAAAAAAACGAAACTTCATTAACAGCTAAACTAAACGTTTCCAATGTAAATTTCCACCTTTATATAGTGTAAAAAGACATCCTGAAGCCTGGGCAGTCATTAATTTGATTGTCCAATATTTCCCTTATGAGATAATGCCTCTCATAGCAAATGTGTACAGCGCGAGCTGAAAATGCATTTACAGCACTAAAAAACCAAACTTTTATAACAGCTAAACCAAACGTTTCCAATGTAAATTTCCACCTTTATATAGTGTAGAAAGGCATCCTGAAGCCTGGAAAGTCATTAATTTGATTGTCCAGTATTTCCTTCATGAGATATTGCAACACTTAGAAAAAGTGTACAGCGCCAGCAGACAATGAATTTCCAGCACTAAAAAAACGAAACTTCATTAACAGCTAAACTAAACGTTTCCAATGTAAATTTCCACCTTTATATAGTGTAAAAAGACATCCTGAAGCCTGGGCAGTCATTAATTTGATTGTCCAATATTTCCCTTATGAGATAATGCCTCTCATAGCAAATGTGTACAGCGCGAGCTGAAAATGCATTTACAGCACTAAAAAAACAAACTTTTATAACAGCTAAACCAAACGTTTCCAATGTAAATTTCCACCTTTATATAGTGTAAAAAGACATCCTGAAGCCTGGGCAGTCATTAATTTGATTGTCCAATATTTCCCTTATGAGATAATGCCTCTCATAGCAAATGTGTACAGCGCGAGCTGAAAATGCATTTACAGCACTAAAAAACCAAACTTTTATAACAGCTAAACCAAACGTTTCCAATGTAAATTTCCACCTTTATATAGTGTAGAAAGGCATCCTGAAGCCTGGAAAGTCATTAATTTGATTGTCCAGTATTTCCTTCATGAGATATTGCAACACTTAGAAAAAGTGTACAGCGCCAGCAGACAATGAATTTTCAGCACTAAAAAAACGAAACTTCATTAACAGCTAAACCAAACGTTTCCAATGTAAATTTCCACATTTATAGAGTGTAAAAAGGCATCCTGAAGCCTGGGAAGTCATTAATTTGATTGTCCAGTATTTCCCTTATGATATAATGCCTCACATAGCAAATGTGTACAGCGCGAGCTGAAAATGCATTTACAGCACTAAAAAACCAAACTTTTATAACAGCTAAACCAAACGTTTCCAATGTAAATTTCCACCTTTATATAGTGTAGAAAGGCATCCTGAAGCCTGGAAAGTGATTAATTTGATTGTCCAGTATTTCCTTCATGAGATATTGCAACACTTAGAAAAAGTGTACAGCGCCAGCAGACAATGAATTTTCAGCACTAAAAAACCGAAACTTCATTAACAGCTAAACTAAACGTTTCCAATGTAAATTTCCACCTTTATATAGTGTAAAAAGACATCCTGAAGCCTGGGCAGTCATTAATTTGATTGTCCAATATTTCCCTTATGAGATAATGCCTCTCATAGCAAATGTGTACAGCGCGAGCTGAAAATGCATTTACAGCACTAAAAAACCAAACTTTTATAACAGCTAAACCAAACGTTTCCAATGTAAATTTCCACCTTTATATAGTGTAGAAAGGCATCCTGAAGCCTGGAAAGTCATTAATTTGATTGTCCAGTATTTCCTTCATGAGATATTGCAACACTTAGAAAAAGTGTACAGCGCCAGCAGACAATGAATTTCCAGCACTAAAAAAACGAAACTTCATTAACAGCTAAACTAAACGTTTCCAATGTAAATTTCCACCTTTATATAGTGTAAAAAGACATCCTGAAGCCTGGGCAGTCATTAATTTGATTGTCCAATATTTCCCTTATGAGATAATGCCTCTCATAGCAAATGTGTACAGCGCGAGCTGAAAATGCATTTACAGCACTAAAAAAACAAACTTTTATAACAGCTAAACCAAACGTTTCCAATGTAAATTTCCACCTTTATATAGTGTAGAAAGGCATCCTGAAGCCTGGAAAGTCATTAATTTGATTGTCCAGTATTTCCTTCATGAGATATTGCAACACTTAGAAAAAGTGTACAGCGCCAGCAGACAATGAATTTTCAGCACTAAAAAAACGAAACTTCATTAACAGCTAAACCAAACGTTTCCAATGTAAATTTCCACATTTATAGAGTGTAAAAAGGCATCCTGAAGCCTGGGAAGTCATTAATTTGATTGTCCAGTATTTCCCTTATGAGATAATGCCTCACATAGCAAATGTGTACAGTGCGAGCTGAAAATGCATTTTCAGCACTAAAAAACCAAACTTTTGTAACAGCTAAACCAAACGTTTCCAATGTAAATTTCCACCTTTATATAGTGTAAAAAGACATCCTGAAGCCTGGGCAGTCATTAATTTGATTGTCCAGTATTTCCCTTATGAGATAATGCCTCACATAGCAAATGTGTACAGCGCGAGCTGAAAATGCATTTACAGCACTAAAAAAACAAACTTTTATAACAGCTAAACCAAACGTTTCCAATGTAAATTTCCACATTTATAGAGTGTAAAAATGCATCCTGAAGCCTGGGAAGTCATTAATTTGATTGTCCAGTATTTCCCTTATGAGATAATGCCTCACATAGCAAATGTGTACAGCGCGAGCTGAAAATGCATTTTCAGCACTAAAAAACCAAACTTTTATAACAGCTAAACCAAACGTTTCCAATGTAAATTTCCACCTTTATATAGTGTAAAAAGACATCCTGAAGCCTGGGCAGTCATTAATTTGATTGTCCAATATTTCCCTTATGAGATAATGCCTCACATAGCAAATGTGTACAGTGCGAGCTGAAAATGCATTTTCAGCACTAAAAAACCAAACTTTTATAACAGCTAAACCAAACGTTTCCAATGTAAATTTCCACCTTTATATAGTGTAGAAAGGCATCCTGAAGCCTGGAAAGTCATTAATTTGATTGTCCAGTATTTCCTTCATGAGATATTGCAACACTTAGAAAAAGTGTACAGCGCCAGCAGACAATGAATTTTCAGCACTAAAAAAACGAAACTTCATTAACAGCTAAACCAAACGTTTCCAATGTAAATTTCCACATTTATAGAGTGTAAAAAGGCATCCTGAAGCCTGGGAAGTCATTAATTTGATTGTCCAGTAT
This sequence comes from Idiotropiscis lumnitzeri, assembly GCF_059441095.1. Lineage (NCBI taxonomy): Eukaryota > Metazoa > Chordata > Actinopteri > Syngnathiformes > Syngnathidae > Idiotropiscis > Idiotropiscis lumnitzeri. The sequence goes on along the minus strand of NW_028283740.1, from coordinate 166,516 downwards.
TTCCCTTATGATATAATGCCTCACATAGCAAATGTGTACAGCGCGAGCTGAAAATGCATTTACAGCACTAAAAAACCAAACTTTTATAACAGCTAAACCAAACGTTTCCAATGTAAATTTCCACCTTTATATAGTGTAGAAAGGCATCCTGAAGCCTGGAAAGTGATTAATTTGATTGTCCAGTATTTCCTTCATGAGATATTGCAACACTTAGAAAAAGTGTACAGCGCCAGCAGACAATGAATTTTCAGCACTAAAAAACCGAAACTTCATTAACAGCTAAACTAAACGTTTCCAATGTAAATTTCCACCTTTATATAGTGTAAAAAGACATCCTGAAGCCTGGGCAGTCATTAATTTGATTGTCCAATATTTCCCTTATGAGATAATGCCTCTCATAGCAAATGTGTACAGCGCGAGCTGAAAATGCATTTACAGCACTAAAAAACCAAACTTTTATAACAGCTAAACCAAACGTTTCCAATGTAAATTTCCACCTTTATATAGTGTAGAAAGGCATCCTGAAGCCTGGAAAGTCATTAATTTGATTGTCCAGTATTTCCTTCATGAGATATTGCAACACTTAGAAAAAGTGTACAGCGCCAGCAGACAATGAATTTCCAGCACTAAAAAAACGAAACTTCATTAACAGCTAAACTAAACGTTTCCAATGTAAATTTCCACCTTTATATAGTGTAAAAAGACATCCTGAAGCCTGGGCAGTCATTAATTTGATTGTCCAATATTTCCCTTATGAGATAATGCCTCTCATAGCAAATGTGTACAGCGCGAGCTGAAAATGCATTTACAGCACTAAAAAAACAAACTTTTATAACAGCTAAACCAAACGTTTCCAATGTAAATTTCCACCTTTATATAGTGTAGAAAGGCATCCTGAAGCCTGGAAAGTCATTAATTTGATTGTCCAGTATTTCCTTCATGAGATATTGCAACACTTAGAAAAAGTGTACAGCGCCAGCAGACAATGAATTTTCAGCACTAAAAAAACGAAACTTCATTAACAGCTAAACCAAACGTTTCCAATGTAAATTTCCACATTTATAGAGTGTAAAAAGGCATCCTGAAGCCTGGGAAGTCATTAATTTGATTGTCCAGTATTTCCCTTATGAGATAATGCCTCACATAGCAAATGTGTACAGTGCGAGCTGAAAATGCATTTTCAGCACTAAAAAACCAAACTTTTGTAACAGCTAAACCAAACGTTTCCAATGTAAATTTCCACCTTTATATAGTGTAAAAAGACATCCTGAAGCCTGGGCAGTCATTAATTTGATTGTCCAGTATTTCCCTTATGAGATAATGCCTCACATAGCAAATGTGTACAGCGCGAGCTGAAAATGCATTTACAGCACTAAAAAAACAAACTTTTATAACAGCTAAACCAAACGTTTCCAATGTAAATTTCCACATTTATAGAGTGTAAAAATGCATCCTGAAGCCTGGGAAGTCATTAATTTGATTGTCCAGTATTTCCCTTATGAGATAATGCCTCACATAGCAAATGTGTACAGTGCGAGCTGAAAATGCATTTTCAGCACTAAAAAACCAAACTTTTATAACAGCTAAACCAAACGTTTCCAATGTAAATTTCCACCTTTATATAGTGTAAAAAGACATCCTGAAGCCTGGGCAGTCATTAATTTGATTGTCCAATATTTCCCTTATGAGATAATGCCTCACATAGCAAATGTGTACAGTGCGAGCTGAAAATGCATTTTCAGCACTAAAAAACCAAACTTTTATAACAGCTAAACCAAACGTTTCCAATGTAAATTTCCACCTTTATATAGTGTAGAAAGGCATCCTGAAGCCTGGAAAGTCATTAATTTGATTGTCCAGTATTTCCTTCATGAGATATTGCAACACTTAGAAAAAGTGTACAGCGCCAGTAGACAATGAATTTTCAGCACTAAAAAAACGATACTTCATTAACAGCTAAACTAAACGTTTCCAATGTAAATTTCCACCTTTATATAGTGTAAAAAGACATCCTGAAGCCTGGGCAGTCATTAATATGATTGTCCAATATTTCCCTTATGAGATAATGCCTCTCATAGCAAATGTGTACAGCGCGAGCTGAAAATGCATTTACAGCACTAAAAAACCAAACTTTTATAACAGCTAAACCAAACGTTTCCAATGTAAATTTCCACCTTTATATAGTGTAGAAAGGCATCCTGGAGCCTGGAAAGTCATTAATTTGATTGTCCAGTATTTCCTTCATGAGATATTGCAACACTTAGAAAAAGTGTACAGCGCCAGCAGACAATGAATTTTCAGCACTAAAAAAACCAAACTTTTATAACAGCTAAACCAAACGTTTCCAATGTAAATTTCCACCTTTATATAGTGTAAAAAGGCATCCTGAAGCCTGGGAAGTCATTAATTTGATTGTCCAGTATTTCCCTTATGAGATAATGCCTCACATAGCAAATGTGTACAGTGCGAGCTGAAAATGCATTTTCAGCACTAAAAAAACAAACTTATATAACACCTAAACCAAACGTTTCCAATGTAAATTTCCACCTTTATATAGTGTAAAAAGACATCCTGAAGCCTGGGCAGTCATTAATTTGATTGTCCAATATTTCCCTTATGAGATAATGCCTCTCATAGCAAATGTGTACAGCGCGAGCTGAAAATGCATTTACAGCACTAAAAAAACAAACTTTTATAACAGCTAAACCAAACGTTTCCAATGTAAATTTCCACCTTTATATAGTGTAAAAAGACATCCTGAATCCTGGGCAGTCATTAATTTGATTGTCCAATATTTCCCTTATGAGATAATGCCTCTCATAGCAAATGTGTACAGCGCGAGCTGAAAATGCATTTACAGCACTAAAAAACCAAACTTTTATAACAGCTAAACCAAACGTTTCCAATGTAAATTTCCACCTTTATATAGTGTAGAAAGGCATCCTGAAGCCTGGAAAGTCATTAATTTGATTGTCCAGTATTTCCTTCATGAGATATTGCAACACTTAGAAAAAGTGTACAGCGCCAGCAGACAATGAATTTTCAGCACTAAAAAAAACGAAACTTCATTAACAGCTAAACCAAACGTTTCCAATGTAAATTTCCACATTTATAGAGTGTAAAAAGGCATCCTGAAGCCTGGGAAGTCATTAATTTGATTGTCCAGTATTTCCCTTATGAGATAATGCCTCACATAGCAAATGTGTACAGTGCGAGCTGAAAATGCATTTACAGCACTAAAAAAACAAACTTTTATAACAGCTAAACCAAACGTTTCCAATGTAAATTTCCACCTTTATATAGTGTAGAAAGGCATCCTGAAGCCTGGAAAGTCATTAATTTGATTGTCCAGTATTTCCTTCATGAGATATTGCAACACTTAGAAAAAGTGTACAGCGCCAGCAGACAATGAATTTTCAGCACTAAATAAACGAAACTTCATTAACAGCTAAAGTAAACGTTTGCAATGTAAATTTCCACCTTTATATAGTGTAAAAAGACATCCTGAAGCCTGGGCAGTCATTAATTTGATTGTCCAATATTTCCCTTATGAGATAATGCCTCTCATAGCAAATGTGTACAGTGCGAGCTGAAAATGCATTTACAGCACTAAAAAAACAAACTTTTATAACAGCTAAACCAAACGTTTCCAATGTAAATTTCCACCTTTATATAGTGTAAAAAGACATCCTGAAGCCTGGGCAGTCATTAATTTGATTGTCCAATATTTCCCTTATGAGATAATGCCTCTCATAGCAAATGTGTACAGCGCGAGCTGAAAATGCATTTACAGCACTAAAAAACCAAACTTTTATAACAGCTAAACCAAACGTTTCCAATGTAAATTTCCACCTTTATATAGTGTAGAAAGGCATCCTGAAGCCTGGAAAGTCATTAATTTGATTGTCCAGTATTTCCTTCATGAGATATTGCAACACTTAGAAAAAGTGTACAGCGCCAGCAGACAATGAATTTTCAGCACTAAAAAAAACGAAACTTCATTAACAGCTAAACCAAACGTTTCCAATGTAAATTTCCACATTTATAGAGTGTAAAAAGGCATCCTGAAGCCTGGGAAGTAATTAATTTGATTGTCCAGTATTTCCCTTATGAGATAATACCTCTCATTGCAAATGTGTACAGCGCGAGCTGAAAATGCATTTTCAGCACTAAAAAACCAAACTTTTATAACACCTAAACCAAACGTTTCCAATGTAAATTTCCTCCTTTATATAGTGTAAAAAGACATCCTGAAGCCTGGGCAGTCATTAATTTGATTGTCCAATATTTCCCTTATGAGATAATGCCTCTCATAGCAAATGTGTACAGCGCGAGCTGAAAATGCATTTACAGCACTAAAAAACCAAACTTTTATAACAGCTAAACCAAACGTTTCCAATGTAAATTTCCACCTTTATATAGTGTAGAAAGGCATCCTGAAGCCTGGAAAGTCCTTAATTTGATTGTCCAGTATTTCCTTCATGAGATATTGCAACATTTAGAAAAAGTGTACAGCGCCAGCAGACAATGAATTTTCAGCACTAAAAAAACGAAACTTCATTAACAGCTAAACTAAACGTTTCCAATGTAAATTTCCACCTTTATATAGTGTAAAAAGACATCCTGAAGCCCGGGCAGCCATTAATTTGATTGTCCAATATTTCCCTTATGAGATAATGCCTCTCATAGCAAATGTGTACAGCGCGAGCTGAAAATGCATTTACAGCACTAAAAAACCAAACTTTTATAACAGCTAAACCAAACGTTTCCAATGTAAATTTCCACCTTTATATAGTGTAAAAAGACATCCTGAAGCCTGGGCAGTCATTAATTTGATTGTCCAATATTTCCCTTATGAGATAATGCCTCTCATAGCAAATGTGTACAGCGCGAGCTGAAAATGCATTTACAGCACTAAAAAAACAAACTTTTATAACAGCTAAACCAAACGTTTCCAATGTAAATTTCCACCTTTATATAGTGTAGAAAGGCATCCTGAAGCCTGGAAAGTCATTAATTTGATTGTCCAGTATTTCCTTCATGAGATATTGCAACACTTAGAAAAAGTGTACAGCGCCAGCAGACAATGAATTTTCAGCACTAAAAAAACGAAACTTCATTAACAGCTAAACTAAATGTTTCCAATGTAAATTTCCACCTTTATATAGTGTAAAAAGACATCCTGAAGCCTGGGCAGTCATTAATTTGATTGTCCAATATTTCCCTTATGAGATAATGCCTCTCATAGCAAATGTGTACAGCGCGAGCTGAAAATGCATTTACAGCACTAAAAAACCAAACTTTTATAACAGCTAAACCAAACGTTTCCAATGTAAATTTCCACCTTTATATAGTGTAAAAAGGCATCCTGAAGCCTGGAAAGTCTTTAATTTGATTGTCCAGTATTTCCTTCATGAGATATTGCAACACTTAGAAAAAGTGTACAGCGCCAGCAGACAATGAATTTCCAGCACTAAAAAAACGAAACTTCATTAACAGCTAAACTAAACGTTTCCAATGTAAATTTCCACCTTTATATAGTGTAAAAAGACATCCTGAAGCCTGGGCAGTCATTAATTTGATTGTCCAATATTTCCCTTATGAGATAATGCCTCTCATAGCAAATGTGTACAGCGCGAGCTGAAAATGCATTTACAGCACTAAAAAACCAAACTTTTATAACAGCTAAACCAAACGTTTCCAATGTAAATTTCCACCTTTATATAGTGTAGAAAGGCATCCTGAAGCCTGGAAAGTCATTAATTTGATTGTCCAGTATTTCCTTCATGAGATATTGCAACACTTAGAAAAAGTGTACAGCGCCAGCAGACAATGAATTTTCAGCACTAAAAAAACGAAACTTCATTAACAGCTAAACCAAACGTTTCCAATGTAAATTTCCACATTTATAGAGTGTAAAAAGGCATCCTGAAGCCTGGGAAGTCATTAATTTGATTGTCCAGTATTTCCCTTATGAGATAATGCCTCACATAGCAAATGTGTACAGTGCGAGCTGAAAATGCATTTTCAGCACTAAAAAACCAAACTTTTATAACAGCTAAACCAAACGTTTCCAATGTAAATTTCCACCTTTATATAGTGTAAAAAGACATCCTGAAGCCTGGGCAGTCATTAATTTGATTGTCCAGTATTTCCCTTATGAGATAATGCCTCACATAGCAAATGTGTACAGCGCGAGCTGAAAATGCATTTACAGCACTAAAAAAACAAACTTTTATAACAGCTAAACCAAACGTTTCCAATGTAAATTTCCACATTTATAGAGTGTAAAAATGCATCCTGAAGCCTGGGAAGTCATTAATTTGATTGTCCAGTATTTCCCTTATGAGATAATGCCTCACATAGCAAATGTGTACAGTGCGAGCTGAAAATGCATTTTCAGCACTGAAAAACCAAACTTTTATAACAGCTAAACCAAACGTTTCCAATGTAAATTTCCACCTTTATATAGTGTAAAAAGACATCCTGAAGCCTGGGCAGTCATTAATTTGATTGTCCAATATTTCCCTTATGAGATAATGCCTCTCATAGCAAATGTGTACAGCGCGAGCTGAAAATGCATTTACAGCACTAAAAAACCAAACTTTTATAACAGCTAAACCAAACGTTTCCAATGTAAATTTCCACCTTTATATAGTGTAAAAAGACATCCTGAAGCCTGGGCAGTCATTAATTTGATTGTCCAATATTTCCCTTATGAGATAATGCCTCTCATAGCAAATGTGTACAGCGCGAGCTGAAAATGCATTTACAGCACTAAAAAAACAAACTTTTATAACAGCTAAACCAAACGTTTCCAATGTAAATTTCCACCTTTATATAGTGTAGAAAGGCATCCTGAAGCCTGGAAAGTCATTAATTTGATTGTCCAGTATTTCCTTCATGAGATATTGCAACACTTAGAAAAAGTGTACAGCGCCAGCAGACAATGAATTTTCAGCACTAAAAAAACGAAACTTCATTAACAGCTAAACTAAATGTTTCCAATGTAAATTTCCACCTTTATATAGTGTAAAAAGACATCCTGAAGCCTGGGCAGTCATTAATTTGATTGTCCAATATTTCCCTTATGAGATAATGCCTCTCATAGCAAATGTGTACAGCGCGAGCTGAAAATGCATTTACAGCACTAAAAAAACAAACTTTTATAACAGCTAAACCAAACGTTTCCAATGTAAATTTCCACCTTTATATAGTGTAAAAAGGCATCCTGAAGCCTGGAAAGTCTTTAATTTGATTGTCCAGTATTTCCTTCATGAGATATTGCAACACTTAGAAAAAGTGTACAGCGCCAGCAGACAATGAATTTCCAGCACTAAAAAAACGAAACTTCATTAACAGCTAAACTAAACGTTTCCAATGTAAATTTCCACCTTTATATAGTGTAAAAAGACATCCTGAAGCCTGGGCAGTCATTAATTTGATTGTCCAATATTTCCCTTATGAGATAATGCCTCTCATAGCAAATGTGTACAGCGCGAGCTGAAAATGCATTTACAGCACTAAAAAACCAAACTTTTATAACAGCTAAACCAAACGTTTCCAATGTAAATTTCCACCTTTATATAGTGTAGAAAGGCATCCTGAAGCCTGGAAAGTCATTAATTTGATTGTCCAGTATTTCCTTCATGAGATATTGCAACACTTAGAAAAAGTGTACAGCGCCAGCAGACAATGAATTTTCAGCACTAAAAAAACGAAACTTCATTAACAGCTAAACCAAACGTTTCCAATGTAAATTTCCACATTTATAGAGTGTAAAAAGGCATCCTGAAGCCTGGGAAGTCATTAATTTGATTGTCCAGTATTTCCCTTATGAGATAATGCCTCACATAGCAAATGTGTACAGTGCGAGCTGAAAATGCATTTTCAGCACTAAAAAACCAAACTTTTATAACAGCTAAATCAAACGTTTCCAATGTAAATTTCCACCTTTATATAGTGTAAAAAGACATCCTGAAGCCTGGGCAGTCATTAATTTGATTGTCCAATATTTCCCTTATGAGATAATGCCTCTCATAGCAAATGTGTACAGCGCGAGCTGAAAATGCATTTACAGCACTAAAAAACCAAACTTTTATAACAGCTAAACCAAACGTTTCCAATGTAAATTTCCACCTTTATATAGTGTAAAAAGGCATCCTGAAGCCTGGAAAGTCTTTAATTTGATTGTCCAGTATTTCCTTCATGAGATATTGCAACACTTAGAAAAAGTGTACAGCGCCAGCAGACAATGAATTTCCAGCACTAAAAAAACGAAACTTCATTAACAGCTAAACTAAACGTTTCCAATGTAAATTTCCACCTTTATATAGTGTAAAAAGACATCCTGAAGCCTGGGCAGTCATTAATTTGATTGTCCAATATTTCCCTTATGAGATAATGCCTCTCATAGCAAATGTGTACAGCGCGAGCTGAAAATGCATTTACAGCACTAAAAAACCAAACTTTTATAACAGCTAAACCAAACGTTTCCAATGTAAATTTCCACCTTTATATAGTGTAGAAAGGCATCCTGAAGCCTGGAAAGTCATTAATTTGATTGTCCAGTATTTCCTTCATGAGATATTGCAACACTTAGAAAAAGTGTACAGCGCCAGCAGACAATGAATTTTCAGCACTAAAAAAACGAAACTTCATTAACAGCTAAACCAAACGTTTCCAATGTAAATTTCCACATTTATAGAGTGTAAAAAGGCATCCTGAAGCCTGGGAAGTCATTAATTTGATTGTCCAGTATTTCCCTTATGAGATAATGCCTCACATAGCAAATGTGTACAGTGCGAGCTGAAAATGCATTTTCAGCACTAAAAAACCAAACTTTTATAACAGCTAAACCAAACGTTTCCAATGTAAATTTCCACCTTTATATAGTGTAAAAAGACATCCTGAAGCCTGGGCAGTCATTAATTTGATTGTCCAGTATTTCCCTTATGAGATAATGCCTCACATAGCAAATGTGTACAGCGCGAGCTGAAAATGCATTTACAGCACTAAAAAAACAAACTTTTATAACAGCTAAACCAAACGTTTCCAATGTAAATTTCCACATTTATAGAGTGTAAAAATGCATCCTGAAGCCTGGGAAGTCATTAATTTGATTGTCCAGTATTTCCCTTATGAGATAATGCCTCACATAGCAAATGTGTACAGTGCGAGCTGAAAATGCATTTTCAGCACTAAAAAACCAAACTTTTATAACAGCTAAACCAAACGTTTCCAATGTAAATTTCCACCTTTATATAGTGTAAAAAGACATCCTGAAGCCTGGGCAGTCATTAATTTGATTGTCCAATATTTCCCTTATGAGATAATGCCTCTCATAGCAAATGTGTACAGCGCGAGCTGAAAATGCATTTACAGCACTAAAAAACCAAACTTTTATAACAGCTAAACCAAACGTTTCCAATGTAAATTTCCACCTTTATATAGTGTAAAAAGACATCCTGAAGCCTGGGCAGTCATTAATTTGATTGTCCAATATTTCCCTTATGAGATAATGCCTCTCATAGCAAATGTGTACAGCGCGAGCTGAAAATGCATTTACAGCACTAAAAAAACAAACTTTTATAACAGCTAAACCAAACGTTTCCAATGTAAATTTCCACCTTTATATAGTGTAGAAAGGCATCCTGAAGCCTGGAAAGTCATTAATTTGATTGTCCAGTATTTCCTTCATGAGATATTGCAACACTTAGAAAAAGTGTACAGCGCCAGCAGACAATGAATTTTCAGCACTAAAAAAACGAAACTTCATTAACAGCTAAACTAAATGTTTCCAATGTAAATTTCCACCTTTATATAGTGTAAAAAGACATCCTGAAGCCTGGGCAGTCATTAATTTGATTGTCCAATATTTCCCTTATGAGATAATGCCTCTCATAGCAAATGTGTACAGCGCGAGCTGAAAATGCATTTACAGCACTAAAAAACCAAACTTTTATAACAGCTAAACCAAACGTTTCCAATGTAAATTTCCACCTTTATATAGTGTAAAAAGGCATCCTGAAGCCTGGAAAGTCTTTAATTTGATTGTCCAGTATTTCCTTCATGAGATATTGCAACACTTAGAAAAAGTGTACAGCGCCAGCAGACAATGAATTTCCAGCACTAAAAAAACGAAACTTCATTAACAGCTAAACTAAACGTTTCCAATGTAAATTTCCACCTTTATATAGTGTAAAAAGACATCCTGAAGCCTGGGCAGTCATTAATTTGATTGTCCAATATTTCCCTTATGAGATAATGCCTCTCATAGCAAATGTGTACAGCGCGAGCTGAAAATGCATTTACAGCACTAAAAAACCAAACTTTTATAACAGCTAAACCAAACGTTTCCAATGTAAATTTCCACCTTTATATAGTGTAGAAAGGCATCCTGAAGCCTGGAAAGTCATTAATTTGATTGTCCAGTATTTCCTTCATGAGATATTGCAACACTTAGAAAAAGTGTACAGCGCCAGCAGACAATGAATTTTCAGCACTAAAAAAACGAAACTTCATTAACAGCTAAACCAAACGTTTCCAATGTAAATTTCCACATTTATAGAGTGTAAAAAGGCATCCTGAAGCCTGGGAAGTCATTAATTTGATTGTCCAGTATTTCCCTTATGAGATAATGCCTCACATAGCAAATGTGTACAGTGCGAGCTGAAAATGCATTTTCAGCACTAAAAAACCAAACTTTTATAACAGCTAAATCAAACGTTTCCAATGTAAATTTCCACCTTTATATAGTGTAAAAAGACATCCTGAAGCCTGGGCAGTCATTAATTTGATTGTCCAGTATTTCCCTTATGAGATAATGCCTCACATAGCAAATGTGTACAGCGCGAGCTGAAAATGCATTTACAGCACTAAAAAAACAAACTTTTATAACAGCTAAACCAAACGTTTCCAATGTAAATTTCCACATTTATAGAGTGTAAAAATGCATCCTGAAGCCTGGGAAGTCATTAATTTGATTGTCCAGTATTTCCCTTATGAGATAATGCCTCACATAGCAAATGTGTACAGTGCGAGCTGAAAATGCATTTTCAGCACTAAAAAACCAAACTTTTATAACAGCTAAACCAAACGTTTCCAATGTAAATTTCCACCTTTATATAGTGTAAAAAGACATCCTGAAGCCTGGGCAGTCATTAATTTGATTGTCCAATATTTCCCTTATGAGATAATGCCTCTCATAGCAAATGTGTACAGCGCGAGCTGAAAATGCATTTACAGCACTAAAAAACCAAACTTTTATAACAGCTAAACCAAACGTTTCCAATGTAAATTTCCACCTTTATATAGTGTAGAAAGGCATCCTGAAGCCTGGAAAGTCATTAATTTGATTGTCCAGTATTTCCTTCATGAGATATTGCAACACTTAGAAAAAGTGTACAGCGCCAGTAGACAATGAATTTTCAGCACTAAAAAAACGAAACTTCATTAACAGCTAAACTAAACGTTTCCAATGTAAATTTCCACCTTTATATAGTGTAAAAAGACATCCTGAAGCCTGGGCAGTCATTAATTTGATTGTCCAATATTTCCCTTATGAGATAATGCCTCTCATAGCAAATGTGTACAGCGCGAGCTGAAAATGCATTTACAGCACTAAAACACCAAACTTTTATAACAGCTAAACCAAACGTTTCCAATGTAAATTTCCACCTTTATATAGTGTAGAAAGGCATCCTGGAGCCTGGAAAGTCATTAATTTGATTGTCCAGTATTTCCTTCATGAGATATTGCAACACTTAGAAAAAGTGTACAGCGCCAGCAGACAATGAATTTTCAGCACTAAAAAAACCAAACTTTTATAACAGCTAAACCAAACGTTTCCAATGTAAATTTCCACCTTTATATAGTGTAAAAAGACATCCTGAAGCCTGGGCAGTCATTAATTTGATTGTCCAGTATTTCCCTTATGAGATAATGCCTCACATAGCAAATGTGTACAGCGCGAGCTGAAAATGCATTTACAGCACTAAAAAAACAAACTTTTATAACAGCTAAACCAAACGTTTCCAATGTAAATTTCCACCTTTATATAGTGTAGAAAGGCATCCTGAAGCCTGGAAAGTCATTAATTTGATTGTCCAGTATTTCCTACATGAGATATTGCAAAACTTAGAAAAAGTGTACAGCGCCAGCAGACAATGAATTTTCAGCACTAAAAAAACGAAACTTCATTAACAGCTAAACCAAACGTTTCCAATGTAAATTTCCACATTTATAGAGTGTAAAAAGGCATCCTGAAGCCTGGGAAGTCATTAATTTGATTGTCCAGTATTTCCCTTATGAGATAATGCCTCACATAGCAAATGTGTACAGTGCGAGCTGAAAATGCATTTTCAGCACTAAAAAACCAAACTTATATAACACCTAAACCAAACGTTTCCAATGTAAATTTCCACCTTTATATAGTGTAAAAAGACATCCTGAAGCCTGGGCAGTCATTAATTTGATTGTCCAATATTTCCCTTATGAGATAATGCCTCTCATAGCAAATGTGTACAGCGCGAGCTGAAAATGCATTTACAGCACTAAAAAACCAAACTTTTATAACAGCTAAACCAAACGTTTCCAATGTAAATTTCCACCTTTATATAGTGTAAAAAGACATCCTGAAGCCTGGGCAGTCATTAATTTGATTGTCCAATATTTCCCTTATGAGATAATGCCTCTCATAGCAAATGTGTACAGCGCGAGCTGAAAATGCATTTTCAGCACTAAAAAACCAAACTTTTATAACAGCTAAACCAAACGTTTCAAATGTAAATTTCCACCTTTATATAGTGTAAAAGGACATCCTGAAGCCTGGGCAGTCATTAATTTGATTGTCCAATATTTCCCTTATGAGATAATGCCTCTCATAGCAAATGTGTACAGCGCGAGCTGAAAATGCATTTACAGCACTAAAAAACCAAACTTTTATAACAGCTAAACCAAACGTTTCCAATGTAAATTTCCACCTTTATATAGTGTAGAAAGGCATCCTGAAGCCTGGAAAGTCATTAATTTGATTGTCCAGTATTTCCTTCATGAGATATTGCAACACTTAGAAAAAGTGTACAGCGCCAGCAGACAATGAATTTTCAGCACTAAAAAAACGAAACTTCATTAACAGCTAAACCAAACGTTTCCAATGTAAATTTCCACATTTATAGAGTGTAAAAAGGCATCCTGAAGCCTGGGAAGTCATTAATTTGATTGTCCAGTATTTCCCTTATGAGATAATGCCTCACATAGCAAATGTGTACAGTGCGAGCTGAAAATGCATTTACAGCACTAAAAAAACAAACTTTTATAACAGCTAAACCAAACGTTTCCAATGTAAATTTCCACCTTTATATAGTGTAGAAAGGCATCCTGAAGCCTGGAAAGTCATTAATTTGATTGTCCAGTATTTCCTTCATGAGATATCGCAACACTTAGAAAAAGTGTACAGCGCCAGCAGACAATGAATTTTCAGCACTAAATAAACGAAACTTCATTAACAGCTAAAGTAAACGTTTCCAATGTAAATTTCCACCTTTATATAGTGTAAAAAGACATCCTGAAGCCTGGGCAGTCATTAATTTGATTGTCCAATATTTCCCTTATGAGATAATGCCTCTCATAGCAAATGTGTACAGTGCGAGCTGAAAATGCATTTACAGCACTAAAAAAACAAACTTTTATAACAGCTAAACCAAACGTTTCCAATGTAAATTTCCACCTTTATATAGTGTAAAAAGACATCCTGAAGCCTGGGCAGTCATTAATTTGATTGTCCAATATTTCCCTTATGAGATAATGCCTCTCATAGCAAATGTGTACAGCGCGAGCTGAAAATGCATTTACAGCTCTAAAAAACCAAACTTTTATAACAGCTAAACCAAACTTTTCCAATTTAAATTTCCACCATTATATAGTGTAGAAAGGCATCCTGAAGCCTGGAAAGTCATTAATTTGATTGTCCAGTATTTCCTTCATGAGATATTGCAACACTTAGAAAAAGTGTACAGCGCCAGCAGACAATGAATTTTCAGCACTAAAAAAACGAAACTTCATTAACAGCTAAACCAAACGTTTCCAATGTAAATTTCCACATTTATAGAGTGTAAAAAGGCATCCTGAAGCCTGGGAAGTCATTAATTTGATTGTCCAGTATTTCCCTTATGAGATAATGCCTCACATAGCAAATGTGTACAGTGCGAGCTGAAAATGCATTTTCAGCACTAAAAAACCAAACTTATATAACACCTAAACCAAACGTTTCCAATGTAAGTTTCCACCTTTATATAGTGTAAAAAGACATCCTGAAGCCTGGGCAGTCATTAATTTGATTGTCCAATATTTCCCTGATGAGATAATGCCTCTCATAGCAAATGTGTACAGCGCGAGCTGAAAATGCATTTACAGCACTAAAAAAACCAAACTTTTATAACAGCTAAACCAAACGTTTCCAATGTAAATTTCCACCTTTATATAGTGTAGAAAGGCATCCTGAAGCCTGGAAAGTCATTAATTTGATTGTCCAGTATTTCCTTCATGAGATATTGCAACATTTAGAAAAAGTGTACAGCGCCAGCAGACAATGAATTTTCAGCACTAAAAAAACGAAACTTCATTAACAGCTAAACTAAACGTTTCCAATGTAAATTTCCACCTTTATATAGTGTAAAAAGACATCCTGAAGCCCGGGCAGCCATTAATTTGATTGTCCAATATTTCCCTTATGAGATAATGCCTCTCATAGCAAATGTGTACAGCGCGAGCTGAAAATGCATTTACAGCACTAAAAAACCAAACTTTTATAACAGCTAAACCAAACGTTTCCAATGTAAATTTCCACCTTTATATAGTGTAAAAAGACATCCTGAAGCCTGCGCAGTCATTAATTTGATTGTCCAATATTTCCCTTATGAGATAATGCCTCTCATAGCAAATGTGTACAGCGCGAGCTGAAAATGCATTTACAGCACTAAAAAACCAAACTTTTATAACAGCTAAACCAAACGTTTCCAATGTAAATTTCTACCTTTATATAGTGTAGAAAGGCATCCTGAAGCCTGGAAAGTCATTAATTTGATTCTCCAGTATTTCCTTCATGAGATATTGCAACACTTAGAAAAAGTGTACAGCGCCAGCAGACAATGAATTTTCAGCACTAAAAAAACGAAACTTCATTAACAGCTAAACTAAACGTTTCCAATGTAAATTTCCACCTTTATATAGTGTAAAAAGACATTCTGAAGCCTGGGCAGTCATTAATTTGATTGTCCAATATTTCCCTTATGAGATAATGCCTCTCATAGCAAATGTGTACAGCGCGAGCTGAAAATGCATTTACAGAACTAAAAAACCAAACTTTTATAACAGCTAAACCAAACGTTTCCAATGTAAATTTCCACCTTTATATAGTGTAGAAAGGCATCCTGAAGCCTGGAAAGTCATTAATTTGATTGTCCAGTATTTCCTTCATGAGATATTGCAACACTTAGAAAAAGTGTACAGCGCCAGCAGACAATGAATTTTCAGCACTAAAAAAACGAAACTTCATTAACAGCTAAACCAAACGTTTCCAATGTAAATTTCCACATTTATAGAGTGTAAAAAGGCATCCTGAAGCCTGGGAAGTCATTAATTTGATTGTCCAGTATTTCCCTTCTGAGATAATGCCTCACGTAGCAAATGTGTACAGTGCGAGCTGAAAATGCATTTTCAGCACTAAAAAAACAAACTTTTATAACAGCTAAACTAAACGTTTCCAATGTAAATTTCCACCTTTATATAGTGTAAAAAGACATCCTGAAGCCTGGGCAGTCATTAATTTGATTGTCCAATATTTCCCTTATGAGATAATGCCTCTCATAGCAAATGTGTACAGCGCGAGCTGAAAATGCATTTACAGCACTAAAAAAACAAACTTTTATAACAGCTAAACTAAACGTTTCCAATGTAAATTTCCACCTTTATATAGTGTAAAAAGACATCCTGAAGCCTGGGCAGTCATTAATTTGATTGTCCAATATTTCCCTTATGAGATAATGCCTCTCATAGCAAATGTGTACAGCGCGAGCTGAAAATGCATTTACAGCACTAAAAACCCAAACTTTTATAACAGCTAAACCAAACGTTTCCAATGTAAATGTCCACCTTTATATAGTGTAGAAAGGCATCCTGAAGCCTGGAAAGTCATTAATTTGATTGTCCAGTATTTCCTTCATGAGATATTGCAACACTTAGAAAAGGTGTCCAGCGCCAGCAGACAATGAATTTTCAGCACTAAAAAAACGAAACTTCATTAACAGCTAAACCAAACGTTTCCAATGTAAATTTCCACATTTATAGAGTGTAAAAATGCATCCTGAAGCCTGGGAAGTCATTAATTTGATTGTGCAGTATTTCCCTTATGAGATAATGCCTCACATAGCAAATGTGTACAGTGCGAGCTGAAAATGCATTTTCAGCACTAAAAAACCAAACTTTTATAACAGCTAAACCAAACGTTTCCAATGTAAATTTCCACCTTTATATAGTGTAAAAAGGCATCCTGAAGCCTGGAAAGTCATTAATTTGATTGTCCAGTATTTCCTTCATGAGATATTGCAACACTTAGAAAAAGTGTACAGCGCCAGTAGACAATGAATTTTCAGCACTAAAAAAACGAAACTTCATTAACAGCTAAACTAAACGTTTCCAATGTAAATTTCCACCTTTATATAGTGTAAAAAGACATCCTGAAGCCTGGGCAGTCATTAATTTGATTGTCCAATATTTCCCTTATGAGATAATGCCTCTCATAGCAAATGTGTACAGCGCGAGCTGAAAATGCATTTACAGCACTAAAAAACCAAACTTTTATAACAGCTAAACCAAACGTTTCCAATGTAAATTTCCACCTTTATATCGTGTAGAAAGGCATCCTGGAGCCTGGAAAGTCATTAATTTGATTGTCCAGTATTTCCTTCATGAGATATTGCAACACTTAGAAAAAGTGTACAGCGCCAGCAGACAATGAATTTTCAGCACTAAAAAAACCAAACTTTTATAACAGCTAAACCAAACGTTTCCAATGTAAATTTCCACCTTTATATAGTGTAAAAAGACATCCTGAAGCCTGGGCAGTCATTAATTTGATTGTCCAGTATTTCCCTTATGAGATAATGCCTCACATAGCAAATGTGTACAGCGCGAGCTGAAAATGCATTTACAGCACTAAAAAAACAAACTTTTATAACAGCTAAACCAAACGTTTCCAATGTAAATTTCCACCTTTATATAGTGTAGAAAGGCATCCTGAAGCCTGGAAAGTCATTAATTTGATTGTCCAGTATTTCCTACATGAGATATTGCAAAACTTAGAAAAAGTGTACAGCGCCAGCAGACAATGTTTTTTCAGCACTAAAAAAACGAAACTTCATTAACAGCTAAACCAAACGTTTCCAATGTAAATTTCCACATTTATAGAGTGTAAAAAGGCATCCTGAAGCCTGGGAAGTCATTAATTTGATTGTCCAGTATTTCCCTTATGAGATAATGCCTCACATAGCAAATGTGTACAGCGCGAGCTGAAAATGCATTTACAGCACTAAAAAACCAAACTTTTATAACAGCTAAACCAAACGTTTCCAATGTAAATTTCCACCTTTATATAGTGTAGAAAGGCATCCTGAAGCCTGGAAAGTCATTAATTTGATTGTCCAGTATTTCCTTCATGAGATATTGCAACACTTAGAAAAAGTGTACAGCGCCAGCAGACAATGAATTTTCAGCACTAAAAAAACGAAACTTCATTAACAGCTAAACCAAACGTTTCCAATGTAAATTTCCACATTTATAGAGTGTAAAAAGGCATCCTGAAGCCTGGGAAGTCATTAATTTGATTGTCCAGTATTTCCCTTATGAGATAATGCCTCACATAGCAAATGTGTACAGTGCGAGCTGAAAATGCATTTTCAGCACTAAAAAACCAAACTTTTATAACACCTAAACCAAACGTTTCCAATGTAAATTTCCACCTTTATATAGTGTAGAAAGGCATCCTGAAGCCTGGAAAGTCATTAATTTGATTGTCCAGTATTTCCTTCATGAGATATTGCAACACTTAGAAAAAGTGTACAGCGCCAGCAGACAATGAATTTTCAGCACTAAAAAAACGAAACTTCATTAACAGCTAAACCAAACGTTTCCAATGTAAATTTCCACATTTATAGAGTGTAAAAAGGCATCCTGAAGCCTGGGAAGTCATTAATTTGATTGTCCAGTATTTCCCTTATGAGATAATGCCTCACATAGCAAATGTGTACAGTGCGAGCTGAAAATGCATTTTCAGCACTAAAAAACCAAACTTTTATAACAGCTAAACCAAACGTTTCCAATGTAAATTTCCACCTTTATATAGTGTAAAAAGACATCCTGAAGCCTGGGCAGTCATTAATTTGATTGTCCAGTATTTCCCTTATGAGATAATGCCTCACATAGCAAATGTGTACAGCGCGAGCTGAAAATGCATTTACAGCACTAAAAAAACAAACTTTTATAACAGCTAAACTAAACGTTTCCAATGTAAATTTCCACCTTTATATAGTGTAAAAAGACATTCTGAAGCCTGGGCAGTCATTAATTTGATTGTCCAGTATTTCCCTTATGAGATAATACCTCTCATAGCAAATGTGTACAGCGCGAGCTGAAAATGCATTTACAGCACTAAAAAACCAAACTTTTATAACAGCTAAACCAAACGTTTCCAATGTAAATTTCCACCTTTATATAGTGTAGAAAGGCATCCTGAAGCCTGGAAAGTCATTAATTTGATTGTCCAGTATTTTCTTCATGAGATATTGCAACACTTAGAAAAAGTGTACAGCGCCAGCAGACAATGAATTTTCAGCACTAAAAAAACGAAACTTCATTAACAGCTAAACCAAACGTTTCCAATGTAAATTTCCACATTTATAGAGTGTAAAAAGGCATCCTGAAGCCTGGGAAGTCATTAATTTGATTGTCCAGTATTTCCCTTATGAGATAATGCCTCACATAGCAAATGTGTACAGTGCGAGCTGAAAATGCATTTTCAGCACTAAAAAAACAAACTTTTATAACAGCTAAACTAAACGTTTCCAATGTAAATTTCCACCTTTATATAGTGTAAAAAGACATCCTGAAGCCTGGGCAGTCATTAATTTGATTGTCCAATATTTCCCTTATGAGATAATGCCTCTCATAGCAAATGTGTACAGCGCGAGCTGAAAATGCATTTACAGCACTAAAAAAACAAACTTTTATAACAGCTAAACTAAACGTTTCTAATGTAAATTTCCACCTTTATATAGTGTAAAAAGACATCCTGAAGCCTGGGCAGTCATTAATTTGATTGTCCAATATTTCCCTTATGAGATAATGCCTCTCATAGCAAATGTGTACAGCGCGAGCTGAAAATGCATTTACAGCACTAAAAAACCAAACTTTTATAACAGCTAAACCAAACGTTTCCAATGTAAATTTCCACCTTTATATAGTGTAGAAAGGCATCCTGAAGCCTGGAAAGTCATTAATTTGATTGTCCAGTATTTCCTTCATGAGATATTGCAACACTTAGAAAAGGTGTACAGCGCCAGCAGACAATGAATTTTCAGCACTAAAAAAACGAAACTTCATTAACAGCTAAACCAAATGTTTCCAATGTAAATTTCCACATTTATAGAGTGTAAAAATGCATCCTGAAGCCTGGGCAGTCATTAATTTGATTGTCCAATATTTCCCTTATGAGATAATGCCTCTCATAGCAAATGTGTACAGCGCGAGCTGAAAATGCATTTACAGCACTAAAAAACCAAACTTTTATAACAGCTAAACCAAACGTTTCCAATGTAAATTTCCACCTTTATATAGTGTAGAAAGGCATCCTGAAGCCTGGAAAGTCATTAATTTGATTGTCCAGTATTTCCTTCATGAGATATTGCAACACTTAGAAAAAGTGTACAGCGCCAGCAGACAATGAATTTTCAGCACTAAAAAAACGAAACTTCATTAACAGCTAAACCAAACGTTTCCAATGTAAATTTCCACATTTATAGAGTGTAAAAAGGCATCCTGAAGCCTGGGAAGTCATTAATTTGATTGTCCAGTATTTCCCTTATGAGATAATGCCTCACATAGCAAATGTGTACAGTGCGAGCTGAAAATGCATTTTCAGCACTAAAAAACCAAACTTTTATAACAGCTAAACCAAACGTTTCCAATGTAAATTTCCACCTTTATATAGTGTAAAAAGACATCCTGAAGCCTGGGCAGTCATTAATTTGATTGTCCAGTATTTCCCTTATGCGATAATGCCTCACATAGCAAATGTGTACAGCGCGAGCTGAAAATGCATTTACAGCACTAAAAACCCAAACTTTTATAACAGCTAAACCAAACGTTTCCAATGTAAATTTCCACCTTTATATAGTGTAGAAAGGCATCCTGAAGCCTGGAAGGTCATTAATTTGATTGTCCAGTATTTCCTTCATGAGATATTGCAACACTTAGAAAAGGTGTACAGCGCCAGCAGACAATGAATTTTCAGCACTAAAAAATCGAAACTTCATTAACAGCTAAACCAAACGTTTCCAATGTAAATTTCCACCTTTATATAGTGTAGAAAGGCATCCTGAAGCCTGGAAAGTCATTAATTTGATTGTCCAGTATTTCCTTCATGAGATATTGCAACACTTAGAAAAGGTGTACAGCGCCAGCAGACAATGAATTTTCAGCACTAAAAAAACGAAACTTCATTAACAGCTAAACCAAACATTTCCAATGTAAATTTCCACATTTATAGAGTGTAAAAAGGCATCCTGAAGCCTGGGAAGTCATTAATTTGATTGTCCAGTATTTCCCTTATGAGATAATGCCTCACATAGCAAATGTGTACAGTTCGAGCTGAAAATGCATTTACAGCACTAAAAAACCAAACTTTTATAACAGCTAAACCAAACGTTTCCAATGTAAATTTCCACCTTTATATAGTGTAGAAAGGCATCCTGAAGCCTGGAAAGTCATTGATTTGATTGTCCAGTATTTCCTTCATGAGATATTGCAACACTTAGAAAAAGTGTACAGCGCCAGCAGACAATGAATTTTCAGCACTAAAAAAACGAAACTTCATTAACAGCTAAACTAAACGTTTCCAATGTAAATTTCCACCTTTATATAGAGTAAAAAGACATCCTGAAGCCTGGGCAGCCATTAATTTGATTGTCCAATATTTCCCTTATGAGATAATGCCTCTCATAGCAAATGTGTACAGCGCGAGCTGAAAATGCATTTACAGCACCAAAAAACCAAACTTTGATAACAGCTAAACCAAACGTTTCCAATGTAAATTTCCACATTTATAGAGTGTAAAAAGGCATCCTGAAGCCTGGGAAGTCATTAATTTGATTGTCCAGTATTTCCCTTATGAGATAATGCCTCACATAGCAAATGTGTACAGCGCGAGCTGAAAATGCATTTACAGCACTAAAAAACCAAACTTTTATAACAGCTAAACCAAACGTTTCCAATGTAAATTTCCACCTTTATATAGTGTAGAAAGGCATCCTGAAGCCTGGAAAGTGATTAATTTGATTGTCCAGTATTTCCTTCATGAGATATTGCAACACTTAGAAAAAGTGTACAGCGCCAGCAGACAATGAATTTTCAGCACTAAAAAACCGAAACTTCATTAACAGCTAAACTAAACGTTTCCAATGTAAATTTCCACCTTTATATAGTGTAAAAAGACATCCTGAAGCCTGGGCAGTCATTAATTTGATTGTCCAATATTTCCCTTATGAGATAATGCCTCTCATAGCAAATGTGTACAGCGCGAGCTGAAAATGCATTTACAGCACTAAAAAACCAAACTTTTATAACAGCTAAACCAAACGTTTCCAATGTAAATTTCCACCTTTATATAGTGTAGAAAGGCATCCTGAAGCCTGGAAAGTCATTAATTTGATTGTCCAGTATTTCCTTCATGAGATATTGCAACACTTAGAAAAAGTGTACAGCGCCAGCAGACAATGAATTTCCAGCACTAAAAAAACGAAACTTCATTAACAGCTAAACTAAACGTTTCCAATGTAAATTTCCACCTTTATATAGTGTAAAAAGACATCCTGAAGCCTGGGCAGTCATTAATTTGATTGTCCAATATTTCCCTTATGAGATAATGCCTCTCATAGCAAATGTGTACAGCGCGAGCTGAAAATGCATTTACAGCACTAAAAAACCAAACTTTTATAACAGCTAAACCAAACGTTTCCAATGTAAATTTCCACCTTTATATAGTGTAGAAAGGCATCCTGAAGCCTGGAAAGTCATTAATTTGATTGTCCAGTATTTCCTTCATGAGATATTGCAACACTTAGAAAAAGTGTACAGCGCCAGCAGACAATGAATTTTCAGCACTAAAAAAACGAAACTTCATTAACAGCTAAACCAAACGTTTCCAATGTAAATTTCCACATTTATAGAGTGTAAAAAGGCATCCTGAAGCCTGGGAAGTCATTAATTTGATTGTCCAGTATTTCCCTTATGAGATAATGCCTCACATAGCAAATGTGTACAGTGCGAGCTGAAAATGCATTTTCAGCACTAAAAAACCAAACTTTTATAACAGCTAAACCAAACGTTTCCAATGTAAATTTCCACCTTTATATAGTGTAAAAAGACATCCTGAAGCCTGGGCAGTCATTAATTTGATTGTCCAGTATTTCCCTTATGAGATAATGCCTCACATAGCAAATGTGTACAGCGCGAGCTGAAAATGCATTTACAGCACTAAAAAAACAAACTTTTATAACAGCTAAACTAAACGTTTCCAATGTAAATTTCCACCTTTATATAGTGTAAAAAGACATCCTGAAGCCTGGGCAGTCATTAATTTGATTGTCCAATATTTCCCTTATGAGATAATGCCTCTCATAGCAAATGTGTACAGCGCGAGCTGAAAATGCATTTACAGCACTAAAAAACCAAACTTTTATAACAGCTAAACCAAACGTTTCCAATGTAAATTTCCACCTTTATATAGTGTAGAAAGGCATCCTGAAGCCTGGAAAGTCATTAATTTGATTGTCCAGTATTTCCTTCATGAGATATTGCAACACTTAGAAAAAGTGTACAGCGCCAGCAGACAATGAATTTCCAGCACTAAAAAAACGAAACTTCATTAACAGCTAAACTAAACGTTTCCAATGTAAATTTCCACCTTTATATAGTGTAAAAAGACATCCTGAAGCCTGGGCAGTCATTAATTTGATTGTCCAATATTTCCCTTATGAGATAATGCCTCTCATAGCAAATGTGTACAGCGCGAGCTGAAAATGCATTTACAGCACTAAAAAACCAAACTTTTATAACAGCTAAACCAAACGTTTCCAATGTAAATTTCCACCTTTATATAGTGTAGAAAGGCATCCTGAAGCCTGGAAAGTCATTAATTTGATTGTCCAGTATTTCCTTCATGAGATATTGCAACACTTAGAAAAAGTGTACAGCGCCAGCAGACAATGAATTTTCAGCACTAAAAAAACGAAACTTCATTAACAGCTAAACCAAACGTTTCCAATGTAAATTTCCACATTTATAGAGTGTAAAAAGGCATCCTGAAGCCTGGGAAGTCATTAATTTGATTGTCCAGTATTTCCCTTATGAGATAATGCCTCACATAGCAAATGTGTACAGTGCGAGCTGAAAATGCATTTTCAGCACTAAAAAACCAAACTTTTATAACAGCTAAACCAAACGTTTCCAATGTAAATTTCCACCTTTATATAGTGTAAAAAGACATCCTGAAGCCTGGGCAGTCATTAATTTGATTGTCCAGTATTTCCCTTATGAGATAATGCCTCACATAGCAAATGTGTACAGCGCGAGCTGAAAATGCATTTACAGCACTAAAAAAACAAACTTTTATAACAGCTAAACTAAACGTTTCCAATGTAAATTTCCACCTTTATATAGTGTAAAAAGACATCCTGAAGCCTGGGCAGTCATTAATTTGATTGTCCAATATTTCCCTTATGAGATAATGCCTCTCATAGCAAATGTGTACAGCGCGAGCTGAAAATGCATTTACAGCACTAAAAAACCAAACTTTTATAACAGCTAAACCAAACGTTTCCAATGTAAATTTCCACCTTTATATAGTGTAGAAAGGCATCCTGAAGCCTGGAAAGTCATTAATTTGATTGTCCAGTATTTCCTTCATGAGATATTGCAACACTTAGAAAAAGTGTACAGCGCCAGCAGACAATGAATTTTCAGCACTAAAAAAACGAAACTTCATTAACAGCTAAACCAAACGTTTCCAATGTAAATTTCCACATTTATAGAGTGTAAAAAGGCATCCTGAAGCCTGGGAAGTCATTAATTTGATTGTCCAGTATTTCCCTTATGAGATAATGCCTCACATAGCAAATGTGTACAGTGCGAGCTGAAAATGCATTTTCAGCACTAAAAAAACAAACTTTTATAACAGCTAAACTAAACGTTTCCAATGTAAATTTCCACCTTTATATAGTGTAAAAAGACATCCTGAAGCCTGGGCAGTCATTAATTTGATTGTCCAATATTTCCCTTATGAGATAATGCCTCTCATAGCAAATGTGTACAGCGCGAGCTGAAAATGCATTTACAGCACTAAAAAAACAAACTTTTATAACAGCTAAACTAAACGTTTCCAATGTAAATTTCCACCTTTATATAGTGTAAAAAGACATCCTGAAGCCTGGGCAGTCATTAATTTGATTGTCCAATATTTCCCTTATGAGATAATGCCTCTCATAGCAAATGTGTACAGCGCGAGCTGAAAATGCATTTACAGCACTAAAAACCCAAACTTTTATAACAGCTAAACCAAACGTTTCCAATGTAAATTTCCACCTTTATATAGTGTAGAAAGGCATCCTGAAGCCTGGAAAGTCATTAATTTGATTGTCCAGTATTTCCTTCATGAGATATTGCAACACTTAGAAAAGGTGTACAGCGCCAGCAGACAATGAATTTTCAGCACTAGAAAAACGAAACTTCATTAACAGCTAAACCAAACGTTTCCAATGTAAATTTCCACATTTATAGAGTGTAAAAATGCATCCTGAAGCCTGGGAAGTCATTAATTTGATTGTCCAGTATTTCCCTTATGAGATAATGCCTCACATAGCAAATGTGTACAGTGCAAGCTGAAAATGCATTTTCAGCACTAAAAAACCAAACTTTTATAACAGCTAAACCAAACGTTTCCAATGTAAATTTCCACCTTTATATAGTGTAAAAAGACATCCTGAAGCCTGGGCAGTCATTAATTTGATTGTCCAATATTTCCCTTATGAGATAATGCCTCTCATAGCAAATGTGTACAGCGCGAGCTGAAAATGCATTTACAGCACTAAAAAACCAAACTTTTATAACAGCTAAACCAAACGTTTCCAATGTAAATTTCCACCTTTATATAGTGTAGAAAGGCATCCTGAAGCCTGGAAAGTCATTAATTTGATTGTCCAGTATTTCCTTCATGAGATATTGCAACACTTAGAAAAAGTGTACAGCGCCAGTAGACAATGAATTTTCAGCACTAAAAAAACGAAACTTCATTAACAGCTAAACTAAACGTTTCCAATGTAAATTTCCACCTTTATATAGTGTAAAAAGACATCCTGAAGCCTGGGCAGTCATTAATTTGATTGTCCAATATTTCCCTTATGAGATAATGCCTCTCATAGCAAATGTGTACAGCGCGAGCTGAAAATGCATTTACAGCACTAAAAAACCAAACTTTTATAACAGCTAAACCAAACGTTTCCAATGTAAATTTCCACCTTTATATAGTGTAGAAAGGCATCCTGGAGCCTGGAAAGTCATTAATTTGATTGTCCAGTATTTCCTTCATGAGATATTGCAACACTTAGAAAAAGTGTACAGCGCCAGCAGACAATGAATTTTCAGCACTAAAAAAAACAAACTTTTATAACAGCTAAACCAAACGTTTCCAATGTAAATTTCCACCTTTATATAGTGTAAAAAGACATCCTGAAGCCTGGGCAGTCATTAATTTGATTGTCCAGTATTTCCCTTATGAGATAATGCCTCACATAGCAAATGTGTACAGCGCGAGCTGAAAATGCATTTACAGCACTAAAAAAACAAACTTTTATAACAGCTAAACCAAACGTTTCCAATGTAAATTTCCACCTTTATATAGTGTAGAAAGGCATCCTTGAAGCCTGGAAAGTCATTAATTTGATTGTCCAGTATTTCCTACATGAGATATTGCAAAACTTAGAAAAAGTGTACAGCGCCAGCAGACAATGAATTTTCAGCACTAAAAAAACGAAACTTCATTAACAGCTAAACCAAACGTTTCCAATGTAAATTTCCACATTTATAGAGTGTAAAAAGGCATCCTGAAGCCTGGGAAGTCATTAATTTGATTGTCCAGTATTTCCCTTATGAGATAATGCCTCACATAGCAAATGTGTACAGCGCGAGCTGAAAATGCATTTACAGCACTAAAAAACCAAACTTTTATAACAGCTAAACCAAACGTTTCCAATGTAAATTTCCACCTTTATATAGTGTAGAAAGGCATCCTGAAGCCTGGAAAGTGATTAATTTGATTGTCCAGTATTTCCTTCATGAGATATTGCAACACTTAGAAAAAGTGTACAGCGCCAGCAGACAATGAATTTTCAGCACTAAAAAACCGAAACTTCATTAACAGCTAAACTAAACGTTTCCAATGTAAATTTCCACCTTTATATAGTGTAAAAAGACATCCTGAAGCCTGGGCAGTCATTAATTTGATTGTCCAATATTTCCCTTATGAGATAATGCCTCTCATAGCAAATGTGTACAGCGCGAGCTGAAAATGCATTTACAGCACTAAAAAACCAAACTTTTATAACAGCTAAACCAAAACTGGGTTTAGCTAGTCAGTAAAACACTCTTTATAGTGTAGCAACGTTAGTAACGCTAAATTCTTACCTAGTTTATGAGACGAGTGCTGTACTTGACTATTTTTTGTAATTTATTATTATTATTTTTTTTTAATGCTTTATAGAGCAAATTGCACCTATGACAGTTGTTATTACCACAGAAGCCATCTCAAATGGTTGCAAACTCTGAGGGTGACTTTGAACCGGAAGTCCCGCCTCAATCGTCATCTGATTGACAGCGGAATCCTGGAGCCAGAGAAGAGAAAAGAATCAGACACGAAGTTGAAGAAGCGAAAAAAAATAAACATCGAATCTTAAAGTTCTCGCAACGAGGGTGACTGTTGGGGTCTGGAGAAGTGACCGGGAGATGGGGAGCCCCGTATTTTGGTCTTGGTAAGAGGGTAACTCACTTGATGTTGACGAGGGAACCTATGCCGCTATGCTATATACCGTCGTGAGAAAACTACGGCCTGGGGGCCACATGCGGCCCGTTAAACGTTTTAATCCGGCCCGCCGAATTTGAAAAAAAAAAAAATAAACCTTGTTAATGTTTTATTTTCAAAATAGTGTGGTTTTTCAAAGACAAGCTTTTGTTCACTTTCATTTAAAATTAAATGTATTTTTTTTCTCAGATGAGATGAGGTTACCAAAACACTCCATCCATCTGCTCCTGGTCCAGCCCCTCTGTCAAATTTTAGAACCCATTGTGGCCCGCCAATAAAAAAGTTTTCCCACCCCTGCTATATACTATAAACTATGTTGATGTCGTCAGGCCATTATAGAGTATTTCTTCTGACATTTTGAAGGAGAAATAATACTCAACGTTTTATTTTTTTATGATGTTTGAGGCATTCTGACTGAAATACAGTTAAATTGAGGTTACCAGTAGTCATTTCCATTACCTGTAAATGTAAATTAGAATGTAACTTACTACAGTGAACCCTCGGTTATCGCGGTTAATGGGGACCGAGACCACCCGCGAAAACTGAAAATCCGCGAAGTAGCGGCGCACCTTCAAAAATGCTTAAAAAAAAAAAGTGCGAAGTAGCGGCGCACCTTCAAAAATGCTTAAAAAAATAAATAAATAAAATAATATATATATATATATATATATATATATATATATATATATACGGGTAGAGAGAGAGAGGGTGAAATTCATGTTATAACAAAAAAAAAAATTATTAAAACATTTTTTTATTCCCCAGCCATTATTTTTGTATTTATTCAATTACTTCTTTTTGTATTTATTTAATTACTTCGACTTTTACCTGCTGGTACGCCGTCCGGTGTGCCCTGGCATTCTTCATTTATTTATTCATTTATTCATTCATAACTGACAGCCTCGCGCTCCGCTCATGCCCGGGCGGAAGGTGTTCCTCTTCGGCTTAACAACCACGCACGCCGGCCGGTCTCCTCCGGAGCTCTCGCACGGTCCCGAACGGAGCGAAATGTCGCCCCGCTAGTGCCCGGGCGGAAGTTGTTCCTCTTCGGCTTAACTGCCACGCACGCTGGCCGGAGCTCTGGTACGGTCCGAACCGCGCGAAACGTCGCCCCAAATCGTGCCCGGGGGAACGTGCTCTTCTTTGTCCACTCTCCTCTTCGCCCACGTTCTTCTTCGGCGCACGCCGGCCGTCTAACCACTCCAGCGCCCCGTCGTGCCGCTCGGCGAAACTACAATGCCCCCGAATATTTTTTAGACCCGCGAAGCACTGAACCCGCGAAAGGTGAACCGCGAAGTAGCGAGGGTTCACTGTATTGCAGCCAGATACCTATAAAATGTCATTTAATTTGCACTGTTTTGATCGCCACTGTTTTGCTCATTGAACAACAAATGAAAAGATGAATCATACACAGTGTTTGTAAAGATAATTGTCAATGTTTTATTAAATGAAATTCCAATGTAAAATTGTGTAATATTGTGTTATATAATGGGTCTACAACATACATTTCTCACAGACAAGTAGAGCTTTTTCTCATGAAATGTGTTGAAAAAAAACTAACATTTGAACATTGTTTTGCGTTACAACATCCGTGTTTACTGGTCATAAATTATTAACTTAAGTTTAATATACACTACACGAGCTGGGTAGCCACCACGCCTCAACCACCATAACAAGTTCGCTAACCCTTTAAGTCGAACGAGGTAGCTAACATATCGGGTTCAATTTGTACCAAAAATATGCTGTTGTGCCTTGTGTCTCTGTATATGTCGTCATGACGTGTCATTTGACAAAGCCTTGTGTCGATGTTAGTTGTCGATGTAACAGTCTTTGTTAGATGTCAATGTATGTCTATGTTAGATCTCAATGTGTCGATGTTAGATGTCAATCTATGTGTCTATATTAGATGTGTTTATGTTAGATGTCTATGTAAATGTTTGTTAGATGTCGATGTGTGTAAGATGTCTATGTAAAGGTTGGTTAGATGTCGATGTCTATGTAAATGTTTATGATGGATGTCGATGTGTCTGTTAGATGTCCGTGTTTGTTAGATGTGATTGTAATGGTTTATGTTATAGACGTCAATGTAAGTGTCAATGTTAGATGCCCATGCATGTTTGTTAGATGTCGATATATGTGTCATTGTTACATTTCAACGTAAATGTTGTTCGTGCAAGTTTCCAGTCCTCCAGCCACGTGACATCATGCGCGTCAAAGTGATAACTCGTACATTTCACGGAGGGAAAAAAAACAGACACCATTGGTAGTTTTGACCGGGAAAAAAAATCATTTATTTTTTTCGAACACCTCATGTCTCTTTCAGCGTAAGAATAAACATGACACGACCAAAATAAAATATACCAACACAGGCAAATATTTAAGGAGCACTCAAGAGATACACTTCAGCTCATTTAATCCCACCTATTTTTACTAACGCAAACCCTTCAATTCTAGCGCCCACAGAATAGTGTGCTATAATGCTATAAAAATATGGAGCCTTTACCTGACAGCGTTTGAATATAACTGAATTCCCATTGCTCACGAAAAACTGAGAAACTAAGAACAAACATTTCAAGCACAAGCTTGACTTGACTTCAACAGTTCTATTTTTTCTTTTGTGACAGCTCAGACATCAAAATAATGCTTTCCTTCTATAAAATAAAAACAGCATGACAAAAGGTGCTGAAATAAACTATATACGGAAGTGCGTGAGTGACAGTGTGTGCATGTGTTTTTGCAACGCATGTGTACACCCCGCCATACAAATTACACAATTCGTTGGGTATGTGGTATACACTTAAAAACAATTGCCTTGGAGCAAGTGAACACAACACGTCTCACACTGTATACATGCTGTAGAAGGGCTGGGCGATATGACCTCAAATCAATATCGCGAGAAATCGAGCAATTTTACCTCGATAACGATAAATGCACAATAAATTCCCACGTGGACTAAAATCAAAATAAATGCAGGAATTGCATATTGACTGTTTTTTTTATTGACCAACTGGTACACTTTACTTTCAATGAAAAATAAAAGTACAAAAATCATTTGTATGAACATTCCAAATAGCTTGCAGGGTTCGCGGTTAACTTTAAAAACTGCTTGCCCATAGGGCAAGTGCCACTAAAATTTGCCTTGCCCGAGTGGCCAAATTACTTGCCCGACTTGGGCAAGTGACAATTTTTTTTCTCTAAGAATAAAATGTTTATGGTTGTAAAATGTGCGCCACAAATGTAAATAAACATATAATCTGATAAGCATAAATTAATCTTGTTTTCATCGTCAACCATGAAACCCTACTCACAAGAGCAAATGTATCATCCTGTGCAGTTATTGAAAATGTTAATTGTAGTTTTAATAATTAACAAATCTGCATGTTAAATTGGGAAAATGATATTACAGCAATCCAGATGATCAATTTTAAGTCCAGGAGAGCGTATTAATTGAGGAATCACATGAGTAAATTATGAGTGTGGCAAATTTGTGTATTCCTTTAAGACCAGTGCCTGTGGTGCTGCCTCCATAAGTTTCATAGCATAAACAGAACACAGTCACTGACACTATGTCAGGTCACATCATGGAGCTAATGAATTAACAGCCAATAATCAAATATTACTCCCTTCCTTACTCACAACTGAATTGTCTACTTAAAAATATTCGAGCTATTTTAGTCATGTCAGAGGAATCCGAAATGTTCGGATTTGAACGAACTCGTCGCCAATTTTCGGCCAAAATATCGTAGGTTTTTGTTGTGTTTTTCAAACTTCAAATGAGGATGCTACGACAGCGAGTTCCAATACTGCGGGATTTATTGACGTCCACTTTAACTCGACATTCACTGAACTAACTGATCCCCGTAGCGCCCGCCCATTGCCCCCGATAAGGCCAATGGACCATACCAAAACATAAGGGGTTGTCTGGGTTAAACCATCACCATACAGTGCACACAAACAGATCACACCACCGTTTTCGTCAAAATTAAAGATATTTGGCTGCTTTAAAAAATGCTTGCCCGGTCGGGCAAGTTGCCCATAATTTTACCTTGCCCGTGGCCAAATTTCACTTGCCCCGGGCAATCGGGAAGCGGTTAACCGCGAACCCTGAGCTTGCTTTGCATGACTTGAACAATGTCACAAAGAAAAAGGGTACCTCTTGCGAAATCTTTTTCTGCAAATAGATTGCGCCAAGATGCTCTCATGATGTAAATAATGGCAAATAAAAAAACGCTAAATAAAATGAAAGAAAATGTCAATGCAAGCCAAATAAACAAGTGGGTATTATCGGGGAAAATGTGCCGTCTCGAGTACTCTGCTGCGCAGTCGCCACTTGTCATCTATGTAATGCACAGTTAGGCTCAATCAGGGATCCATGTTGCGACCCGACCACAAGTCGGATGTAGATGCAAAATGCTTGACATGTCTAAGCTCCCGGCCCGATGTAGTCCATATCGGGAAATACGGCTTTCATGAAGCGTTTAAATCCTGTGCGCGCCACGTAGCTAGAGGAGCTTTATCTTTAGCTATGTGCTAAGCTATCGCGTCCACCTCTGAGACGTTCTCTCGTATGGTGTCGCCTCCGTTCATGGGCTGTTGTCACTTGTCGAACCTTGCTTCTCACTTTGAACTTTCAGCACAGCATGGTTGTGTTGTGGGTGGTGAGAAAGCTTCTGGATTTGAATCGCCAGCAACGAGAGCGACAGACGGGTGGAGTCACATGACTAGAGGCGCTGTAGCGGTCTTAAAGGGGCATGAACATTGCCGCAGACAAAAGGCTTTTCTTTTTTTATTCATCGAATTTACCGACATGGGCAAAATGATTTCGGTCATTGTAATAAATTTCGGTAACGGTAAATTTTCGGTTTATCGCCCAGCCCTATGCTGTAGCATGGCTTTTTTTGCCGTGGGTGTCAAATATTTTACTTTGTTTTCAGAGTGCTTACAGACCTCTTGGTTTTGCCTCAAAATAATTGTCTGCAAAGCAGTCTGTGCCATCCGCATCATTGATGTGCAGGAGTAGCTTGTTGGTAATAAATAGCTGCAAGAAGTCCGCTGTTTGCCGCAGCATCCAGTGGTCCAGCGCTCGCAGTGAAAGTCTTGTCTGGCAGCCCGAACCATCCCCAAACATTTCGAGATGCACGCCCACTAAATTCCAGAAATATAAACATGGACAAACTTGACATTCTTCCAGATTCTGTCTCTTTGCATTGTTTTGAAGTTACTCCTGCAACTTTTCCACTTCTTCGATCCTCCCCATTGTCTGAAAAAGAAGTGTATATTTTGATTTGAAATAATGACCTCAACATACCAATACATTTGTTTATCATCTGAACTGGATTATTTTGAAACAACATTTGGGTTGGACATCTGGGATTTGTTGTTGTGTATATTCAGAGTAATCCTTTTCTTGTATATAGCTAAAGCAATAGTCGCTGGCCTTGAAAATGGGTACAAGACTTGACCAAATTAAGATGCCATAAGGTCTAATTTGCCCCTTCTCTACCACAACTGATTTAGAGGCCATTAGTAACAGATTTGAGAAGACCACTTTTAAAGATATGAAGCCAGAGCTCGGCACCGGACCCATTTTAATTATTTATTATAATTTTAATGTATTATTGAGCAAATGACACAATATGTCAGTAGTGATTACCACAGAAGTCATGTCAAAATAGTGCAAATTCTGAGGTCGACTTCAAATCAGACAGGCGGAGACGAGCGCCAGAGAAGAGATGAGAATCAGAAGAGATGTTGAAGAAGCTAATAACAAAAAAAACAAAAAAACACATCAAATCTCCATGTAGTAGCAACGGGGATGGCTCATGGGGTCAGGAGAAGTGAGCGGGAGATGGGGAGTATGAGGTGCCGTTGGGGACAAAAGTCAGGAATCGCTTCACACTTCTGAAATGCACTCTTACACACCAGTGAAATTGTTGTTGCTCATGCATACTTATGAAACGCTATCATACATACGAGTGAAACGCTCTCATACACACTAGTGAAATAGTTGTTGCTCATACACTCGTCAAATGCGCTCATACACATAGGTGAAACATTCTCATACACACCAGTGAAAGGCGCTCAGGCACAATTGTGAAATTATTGTTATTCATAAATACAACTGAAACATGCTCATGCCCATACACGAGTGAAATGCTTTCATACAAACACCCACACTGTTGAAAATGCTGTCATGAACACAAGATCGCACAAATACTAAAATGTAAAAATTAATCATTTATTTAGCAGGGATGCATGGTGGGCGACTTGTTAGCACGATGGTCTCACAATGCAGAGGTCGCGGGATTGATTCCGGCTTTCCTGTTTGGAGTTTGCATGTTTCCCACACGCCTGCGTGGGTTCTCCGGTTTCCTCCCACATTCCAAACACATGCATGGCAGGTTGTTTGGACACCCTAAATTGGTGTGAGTGTGAGCGCGGATGGTTGTTTGTCTTTGTGTGACCTGCGATTGGCTGGCAACCAGTTTAGGGTGTACCCCACCTACTGCCCCAAGATAGCTGGGATAGGCTCCAGCACCCCCCGCAACCCTTGTGAGGAGAAGCCGTACAGATAATGGATGGTGGGATGGCATTCATAATGGACGGCCGCCACGGTGGGCGACTTGTGAGCACGATGGTCTCACAATGCAGAGGTTGTGGGATCGATTCCGGCTCCGGCCTTCCTGTGTAGAGTTTGCATGTTCTCCCAAGCCTGCGTAGTTTTCTCTGAGTTCGCCAGTTTCCTCGCACATTGCAAAAACATGCATCCATTTACTCTGATGCCAATGTTTTCTGTACCTTATGGCAGATTTTTCTCTTTGCCGAAGACTATTAGCACTTGTAGAGCGAGGACCTGTGCCACAGTCGTCAACTGCACCCTAAAATCTGATCATTTTGTATTTTAGACATTACACACTACACAGTTAAAGATGGTCCAAAAAAGAAAAATGGATTAATGTATTTCAACTTACATAATACTCTTTAAAGAGCTGACCAGCTCATTCCCAGAGGTACGTATTGGGGCGTATTGGTCGTCTTTACAGAAGACTCCAGGAGGTAACTCAGGTTTGACCTTCAGCCACAACAGAGTGTTGGGTGTGAGTGCTTCCAAGTCGTTGAGGTCGGAAGATGTCCTTGTGATAGGCCTGCTGTTTATAACTGCTTCAGCCTCACCAAGCAAGGTATATTGACTTTCTTCACCCGAAATTTGTTCTTTTACAGTGACATTCAGGATTTTTCTCACAGACCAAATAAGTCGCTCACAGCTTCCTCCGTGGTGGGAACCTGCTGGGGGATTGCTATGCCACTGAATACCTTTTTGCAGCAAGTGTTTCTCGATTTACTTAGTGTTCCATTCTTTGATTGATTTCTTCATTTCACTGTCAGCTGATCTAAAGTTGGTTCCGTTATCAGAATACATCTCTCTCACTTGTCCTCTTCTGACAAGAAATCTTCGGATTGCGTTGAGACAAGCATCTGTGTCACGTGAAGATGCAATTTCCAGATGTACGGCTCGTACAGCGAGACATGTAAAAATCACGCCGTATCTCTTTACTTGTCCTCTAACCCTACTTACTTAGAATGGACCAAAATAATCAACGCCAATTCTCTTGAAAGGCGGATCGTCAGGTAGCACTCTTCTGATGACTCTAGCAGCTCGAGGTATCCAAAACTGTTGATGCAGATTAGCCATCATGTGGTTCCTTCCAGCGTGAGCTGTAATCTCATGAATGTATCTCAGGACTAGCTTTGTGTTATGTGAATCCTTGGCAAGATGGCTTGCTGTTTTGCTGTTTCAGGCATGGCTGCGTGGCTCAACTGTCCACCAACCCTCATGACACCATCTTGAAGTACTATATTGAACTTGTAAAGTGGGCTACTTTTCTTCACCCTTTTTTGTTTTTCAAATATGGCTAAATCTTTTTTGAAACTTCGCCTTTGACAGTATTTCACAAGTTCTCTTTCTGCTTTATCCAAGTCGTCGCAGGTCAAATACTTTCCTTTGACAGTTCTCTTGAATAAATTCATCTTGCCTTCTTCACCTAATGTGATTAACTCCTTTCTATTTTCCTTTACTCTGTCAGTAAGTCTTTCAGCTTTAGAAACCAGGCTACGGCCTGCTTCAATGCTGTCCAAGACGAATAATGGTTCATCCACTGGCCCAGAGAATCTTTGGGCTACAGTGACTGAATTACATGCACTTGAGTCACTCATTTGACCTCCAGGTCATTAATTGGTAATTTGAAGTGGTTTTTGTGTTTAACTAAATTCCTGGACACTGCCTGATTTTTTTCAGAGCTGTACAACCACTAGAAAGGGTGGTTCCCACAATGTGAGTTTTGCTCAGGTGGCCCAACAATGTCACAAAAACAAGTAGGGGTGTGTGTGTGTGTTTGTATAAGCTACATGTTGGGGACCAACATCGGACAGCACACCCACTGTAGGGGACCAAAATTTTTGTGGGGACCAAAAATCTGGGCCCCACAAAAAAGAGCATTGAATTCAGTGATAAGAAGCTCAGGGGGAGGTCCTGTCAAAGTTTCAGGGCTTCCCAGGAAGGTCACAAAAACAAGACGAGTGTGCTAGAAATGTGTGTGCGGAAAAATTACTCAGGATCGCTGTCTAGTGGTCGGTCCCGGTACTGCACTTACGCACACTTCACACACTCGGCTGGTCTGCGCATGTGCAGGACAGTCTGCTTTATGTCAGGCAGCCACCCTCCCCTCCCCCACAGCCCAACCCGAAAAATTGAGATGTTAGTTAAGTATTTATTCCTATTATTGAGTGAGATTACATATTTTTACTTGGCAGCTGGCACAACAGCTAAGCTTGGAGCACAGTTATTGCAAAATAAAATAAATAAACAGTAACAACAATAACGATTGTTAATATTGTTATACTTTATAGCGTAACCTATTTATACTAATTTTCTGTATGCAATTTCAAGTGCAACTAATATAGTTGTGCATATAGATAGCCACCAAACTCCATACATTAGATAAAAATAAGAGCCACGATGTTAACCAATTAACAGTTCAAGAAAAAAGCAGACATCCAAGAACTTGCTTTGTTACTTTTGCGTGGCCAGAACTACAAACCCCAAAGCAGAGCAAACCCAAAACATCAGAGAAAGTACAATACTTTTGTCAAGGAGTGGTGCTGCTGCTTTGCGATCGCTGCCACCATAGTGAACGCGCTCCCACATTCGTGCACACGCACACATGCCACACACCTGTTTTCCACGTCCTGTCAGTCCACTCCGTCGGTCCGCATTTATTTCGTTGGTCAGCCATCACGGTTGGGTGCGCACTAGATCGCTGTTAAACCATCTTCTACGCCACAGTCCTCGTGTTCAACAAACATTTCTCCCGAATTCGCCTACCATGCACAACTCTCCACTTTCAAACCGAGCGCCGCTGTTACTTCCGGGTTTTTAGCGCCAAGCACTTGACGCTAGCGTGTGACGTCATGGCGAAATACTAGGTTTTAAAATAAAAATTTTCTTTTTTTTGTACAGTCTAAGTGCATGGGGTTATGATAGATCGAATGAGTATACCTTTATGTACTCACTAACATTTATGTTGATCATAAAATGTTGTTTTGATGAAGTAAACTGTTATTTTTTAGAATCAATTGGCTTAGGGCACTTGGGCAAACTACGGCCCGGGGGCCACTTGTGGCCCGTTAAACGTTTCAATCCAGCCCCCCAAACTTGAAAAAAATTAAATGAATAAGCCTTGTTAATGGTTTATTTTCTAAATACTGTGGTTTTTCAAAGACATATATATTGTTGTAATGCTTTTGTTCACTTTCGTTTAAAATTAAATGTATTTTAGGACTCATTGTGCCCCCCCCCTCCCAATCCAAAAGTTTGCCCATCCCTGGCATAGTGGATGGGCCGAGGAGTTTAAAAGGCACACATCATGCATTTTTCAGTCAGTTTTAGCCAGGGCTTGGTATGGGGAAGACCAGCTGGTTTACATGTAATCATTAAATTTTCCCAAGTTTTATTTAAGTTAATTGGACAAAACAAAAAAAACGCAATATTCTTCTGCCAGAGAGTATGTAATATTCTTCTGCCATTTTATTGTAGAGGGCCATTTTGAGCCCCTAACAATATTATTCAACCAAGAGATCATGAGTCGTCGCCCACTTACTTTCTGAAGTCAGCTGGGATGTCACGGCTGTGACCCTCGTGAGGATAAAGTGGTTCAGATGGAAAAGTAGGACTAAGGGCTTTTTCTCAGGTTTCCATGCGCAAATCCATGTATATTAGGTTAATTGGAGACTCTAAATTCTCTACTCATCAAATGACATTCGTGACCCTGATGGATAGATAAAATAGATTATTAATCTGCCATGGGAAGTCCAAGGTGTCTGGTAGAAAGAAATGCATTCATACACTCATTACACAGTCAACCAAGCAAAGACACAAAGCCTAGGGCAGGGGCGGGCAAACTTTTTGATTGGAGGACCACAATGGGTTCTAAAATATGACAGAGGGGCCGGACCAGGAGCAGATGGATGGAGTGTTTTGGAAACCTCACCTCATCTGAGAAAAAAAATACATTTAATTTTAAATGAAAGTGAATAAAAGCATTCCAACAATAATATTTGTCTTTGAAAACCACAGTGTTTAGAAAATAAAACATTAACAAGGTTTATTCATTAAATTTTTTTCAAGTTCGGCGGCCCGGATTAAAACTTAACGGGCCGCATGTGGCCCCCGGGCCGTAGTTTGCCCTCGCCTGGCCTAGGGCATAAACACATACATGTAATATCCAATCCGCTTATTCTCACAAGGATAGCGTGCTGGAGCCTACCCAGCTGTCAACGGACAGTAGGCGGGGCACACCCTGAAGTGGTTGCCAGCCAATCGCAGGGCACGCAAAGACGAACAACCATCTGCGCTCAAACTCACTCACAAATGCAACCTCCACACAGGAAAGCTGGGTCCCGGGATCGAACCCTGCACCTTGGGACTGCGAGCCGGATGTCCTAACCAGTCTTAACTCATTAAATACCAGCCATTTTCACTGGAGCAACCCGCTCAATCCCAGCGTTTTCCTGGGTTTTGACTAATATTGCAAGGCCCACAGAATATAGTATTCTAATGCTATATAGACATGGAGCACACCCGAAGAAAGATGAGACTCTCTTCTTTCAACAGAAAAAAATGTTTGTTCCTATCTTTTTCCATTCTTGAGCAATCGGCATTTGAAAATAGCTAAATTTCATGAAAACTCCAATCCCTGGGGAAAAAACTGAGAAAATGAGCTTTTTGTAAACTGATGCATTTTGACCATAATTTGAATTTTGACACTATTATTTATGGCTTTTATGACACCTCTAACATCTAAATAATGCATGCCTTCTATAAAATAACAAAAAAAAGCACAAAAAATGTTTTTGATAAAATAAATTTATTTGCACATAACACTAAACGACTGAACTGTTGAACTATGTACAAAAATGAAATACATCAGTGTCATACATACTTTTTTTTTGTGTGATATAAAATAAAACAGTTGCCTTGATGCAAGGGCACACAACATAGTTCACACCACATTCTTGTTTCACTCCGTTTGCCTTTGCACAAACAGACCCGACACTTTCGTTGTGGTCTGGCTTTGCTGGTCCGTGGAAAATAGGCGAGCTTGTGTTTGTCCACTGGGGTTTGTGTGAAAATAATTGTCTGGGAAGTGATTGCTGGCATCCGCGATGTGCTGCAGAAGCTCATCCGTGAGAAACAGCTGCAGGAAATCAGCTGGCTCCTCAGACTCCAAATGGGCAGCGGCATTCAGTGGTCCAGGGGTTGCTGTAAAGTCGATTTTCCTCGGTTGCCATCCAGTGTGACGCCATCCGGAACCACTGCTTCCTGATGCACAACCTGTAAATTACAGAAATACAAACAATTGGAAATATATATTTATTGCTGCATTTTATTGCTGGCGTGTGAAGTTTCATATTATAATTTACCTTTCTTTACACCAACAAGACGAGGAGGAACTTTCTTGCCGCGGGATGCACAATCTGTGAATTTTAGAAAGTATGCATGATTACCACACCATTCAGTATTGTTGTTTCCTCGTCGGGGAGGAGATGCGCTCGCGCGTAACTGCACATTTACGCGACATTTTCTGCCCGCAAGATGCATGATATGTACAATAAAAGCATGAGGGCTAAAACCACATGTTCAATGGTAACTTGCGAGCGTTTACTTCCTCGTCGGCGAGGACTTACGCTCGCGTGTAATTGTGCAATAGGCGCCCGGACGAGAAAGTCAGCGAGCAAGCTTGCGTCTAACTGCACATTTACGCGACATTTTCTGCCCGCAAGATGCATGATATGTACAATAAAAGCATGAGGGCTAAAACCACATGTTTAATGGTAACTTGCGAGCGTTTACTTCCTCGTCGGCGAGGACTTACGCTCGCGTGTAATTGTGCAATAGAGGCGGCCGGATGAGGAAGTCAGCGAGCAAGCTCGCGTCTAACTGCACATTTACGCGACATTTTCTGCCCGCAAGATGCATGATATGTACAATAAAAGCATGAGGGGTAAAACCACATGTTCAATGGTAACTTGCGAGCGCTTACCTCCTCGTTCGGGGGGGATCTGGTGAGGACTCTCAGCTGCTTTGGCTATTGTCCGAAGGCAGGCGATGCAGGCCGCAAGGCACGCGCACCCTCTTTAGACGCCGTTTTGTTGTGACGACGACGAAGCGTCATCCTCTCAACCAAAGCGTCTCCATCGCCTTGATGCTTTTAGGAAGCTTTTTTTTTACAAAAAAGCATTCCTCGATCGTCATTTGCTTGGAGGATTTCATTGCTAACGCTACTAATGCGACTGCTGCTAGTGCTGCCGATGCTGCTGCTACCCACGCTGCTCTCCACACTTATAAGTCTACCCCAGGATCCCGCCCCCCCATTTGTACCTCTGGCGCAGATTCAAGGCGGATCTTTTGCACCTCTGCCCCCTGCTGGGTGATTTTTACATGATTCACAATGCGGACAAGGCTGATTCTCAGTCAGAGGTTGCATCAGACCCTTATGTACACTATGACGTAAAAAAGACAGGAAACGTACTTATACGTCTTTGGTAGAGGGCGCCATTGCATTAAAAGACGTCTTTGTACGTCTAAGGGAGTAAATGAGTTGAACAAAGTACAGGGTCCTTCACCTGACTACAGATGATCTTCTGGGGACTTTATTTGGTTTTAATCACTTTTGGGGTCTGTATCTATGCACACTCCCTGGTTTTGCTACCTTCCCGGGTACCACATACACACTGCTTAGTTTCTCTGCCTTCGTGGGTACCACATACATATTGCTTGGTTTCTCTGCCTTCCTGGGTACGACATACACACTGCCTGGTTTTGCTACCTTCCTGGGTACCAGTCACACAAACGTCAGACGACTCAGCACATACCGACTGTCTCAGCACTAC
This sequence comes from Idiotropiscis lumnitzeri, assembly GCF_059441095.1. Taxonomy (NCBI): domain Eukaryota; kingdom Metazoa; phylum Chordata; class Actinopteri; order Syngnathiformes; family Syngnathidae; genus Idiotropiscis; species Idiotropiscis lumnitzeri. The sequence continues at coordinate 125,664 of NW_028283740.1, read as the reverse complement.
ACACTTTCACTCCAAGGCAGTGCTGTGAACCAACTTACTGACAAGAGGTAGTATTTAGAATTTTAAAAAGTGCTTGAAAGGTTTTGTTCATGTAAAACCAACAGATTATGACATTATTATTATTATTTAAATCAGTATTAAACAGCATCAGCATAGGTTAAAGATATTATACAGACTATATACGATAAAAAAATACTAAACCACCCTTGCTTTTCCGTCATTTCTTGTATAAGTTAACACACAGATGTATAACATTTGTTTATACAAATATAACGATTAAAAAGTAGCTGATTAGAGTTTTAATTTTGTATTCATTAATCTGTAATAAAAATGGACATATTTTGGTTAATAAAATTAACAAGAAATAAAAGTAAAGGGTGTTCTAATACTTTTTTCAAGATTGTCCTAACATACATTTAATGTTTACAGTATATGTCTTCGGAAGAAGCGCAGCATTAGATTTTTTTTTTTGTTCTCTCTCTTTGACTTCTGAATTTGAATTTCTGTCACAGATGTGCTTGAATTCTATTTTGGATGATTTGTGTTAAACTGCACAAATATTTGAAGAGCCATAGAATTCAAGAATCACACCAGTGCTGCTACTCCTCCGAACGGGTGAACGCCCTTGATTAACAACCTGCGTTGAGGTGGCTTTTGAGATTCGTGGTGTGGGAGAAAAATCTCTGAAGGCATTCTTAGACTTCAAGAGAGGGTCCACAATTTTCAAAGATTCACTTCCGTCTGAATCAGAGGCCTCACTTGTATCCGGAATATATTCATCTCCACTGTCATCTGAGTTGGAGTAATAATGCTTATCCATTCCAAAGTCAGCCTGTTTTTTTAATCTAAAAAACAACAACAACAACGAAATATAAAGGATAGAAGGCAGGAGACCAATAAAATATATGCAATTTGCTTGTAAGATTCCCTGAAATCTATATGGGTTGTTTACCTGTATACTTTTGGTCCTCCTGAGCCTTGGGATAGTAATATGGTCTGGGTCTGAGGCACAAAGTTCAGGGGCAGGATTTGACAATGATTCGTCAGAATCTGTGTCGTTATTCCAAGGAAGATTCAGCCCATATTTTTTGTCCAAGGGAGGAGACTGGGTTGCATCAGAGTCCAAGAGAAAATTGAGAACCCATTAAATACTTAATCCCCAGAGGAATCTGCACAGAAAAAGGTCTTAATTCTATTTGAAAAAAAAAAAAACTAAAATATTGATGAATGATATTATGACAAAATAATGTAATAACAAAATTAGAATGATTTTAGGAAATTATTTGCAAAACCAAAACATTGTGGTACGATAATAATGCATATAATTATTCTACGCAGCTATATTTAACAAAAACACTTAATTGACCGTAACAAAAAGCTCCCGGGAGGAAAACTACATTAAATGTTTTTTTAACAGGGCAGTGAAAATATTGGAAAATAAAAAAAATAATGAATAAAATAATATGAAAAAAGAATTCAATGTGTATCGATGGACCCATATGAAATACTTATATCGCTATGTACTTATCAGCCATATCGCCCAGCCCAATATGTAACTGCAACTTCAAAACCTCGGGCCATAACAGGATTGTAACATGGAATGCATATCTTCATTCCTAAATTTGTAGATCCCGAGGAGGCTGCTCAATGGTCCTGGTAATGTAAACCTCAACCAATTCGGTCACAGCCAATGTTCTCCATCCTTGTTAAGAAGTTTTGAAATGATTTAATAGATATACTATTGCAAACTATACCAGAATTTTATACATTTTAAACTTTTGATCACAATTTTACCTATTTTCTAAAAATCTGAAGAATCCACATGCCAAATCACCTGCTGTGGACACATAGGTTCTGTTCTGACAGATAATTCAGTTACAGGTTGTGTACTTAAAGCCAATAAGAGGGCAATGCAGCAGTCGACAGCCTGACGAAAGCTTAAGTCTCCCAATGAGAGAACTGTAGTGGCTGGTAGGTTCTTAGATTGTAACATAGTAAAGACATACACTACGCATAACTGTATATCATATGATGATGAGGGAAAATATTATTAGCTACGATTTATGTCCAGATATATTAGAAAACTTGTCCAACCAGCACAGGTCTATCTAACTGTAATTTTAACATCTCAAGACACGACAGGATGACCACATGATACGCATACCTCCTTTTCAGAGTCTGTCAAACCTTGAGAAGGCTGCTTCGATGTTCTGGTGGCATCAACCTCAGCCGATTCAGTCATTGTCGGTTGTCCTCCATCCTAATGAACAAGTTGAATATTAATTTAATGAATTAAAAAAAAGAAAATGGATCAGAATTTTACACATTTTAACGAACAAGTTCACGAATGAAACAAAACCAATTACTTTAGCGCATGACAATTAATCTTCAGTAGAGATATGTTGTGACTGATATTTCAGTCACAGGTTGTCTTTTGAACGCCACCAGGGCCGCAATGGAGCACAGGACAGCCAAAAGTCTTCTTGTCGGACAGCTGTAGTGGCTGGTAGGTTCTAAGATTATAACATAGTAAAGGCACATACAACTCCTAACTGTATTTCATATGATAATGAAGGAAAAGATGATTAGCTATGATTTATGTCAACAATAAAAATGGCTCTACGGGGTCCCCACGAACGCAAACCTGACAGTTGGGTGTCAGATGGCCAACATACCTGACTCGCAATTCAACTCAACTGGACCCCACAACACAAGAAAAAGCTGAGTGAGCCTCAAACCAGACATACACATTCACTGACAAATATCCTGTGACACCAGATATATTAGAAGTCTTGTCTAATCAGCACACGTCTATCTAACTGCAATTTTAACATCTCGAGACACGACAGGATGAGCACACGATACGCATACCTCCATTTCTGAGTCTGTAAAGCCTGGAGGAGGCTGCTTCGATGTTTTAGTAGCATCATAAATTTATTGAATTAATTATATTTGAGGTTGGATTAGATTTTTACACATTTTAAGCCTTAGCCACCCAAAACAAAACATAAGCTCATGAATGAAATAAAACTAATTAATTTCGCCCATGCCAATTAATCTTCTGTAGACACGTGTTGTGACCAGTGTTGTTTTTGGCAGGCATTTTAGATTTTGTCCAAGTCATTTGGACAAAGTGCTGATTTGTTTACATCACATTTAGTCATCCCAATTCGTTATAGTTTTAGTCCAGTTTTAGTCAACGAAAACTAAAAAAAGGGTTTTAGTCCAGTTTTAATCGACGGAAACGCAAAAAAAGTTTTACCCTAGTTTTCGTCAATTTATTCACAAAGGTTTTAGTCCAAGCGGCACGGTGGCCCAACTGGTTAGCATGATGGCCTCACAATATTGAGGTCGTAGGTACGATTCTGGCTCCGGCCTTCCTGCGTGGGTTTCCTCTGGGTAATCCGGTTTCCTCCCATATTCTTAAAACATGCATGGCAAGTTGCTTGGACACTCTAATTGCCCCGAGGCATGAGTGTGAGCGTGGATGGTTGTTCGTCTATGCATGTCCTGCGATTGGCTGGACACCAATTCAGGGTGTACCTCGCCTACTGCCGAAGACAGCTGGGATAGGCTCCAACACCCCCCGCGACCCTAGTGAGGAGAAGCGGTTCAGATAACGGATGGATGGATGGATGGATGGGTTTAAGTCCATTTGAGTTAAAACAAGGCATTCAAGGTTTCCACCCAATAACAAAGACTTTTGGATGGACTACTAAGGATTCTTCATTACAAACAGAAAAAAGTGGCAACAGTGGAATCAATACTCACTGCTCCAAAATAAGCAGAGAAGCAAAACATTTTGTTGGGCAACTGTTGTGGCTTTATTTCACTAAAAGCAACATAAAATAATTTATGAACCACATGCTAACAATTTTGTCTAGTCAACGAAAAAAATTCATGTACATCACGTCATGTTTTCGTCATAAAAGAACCTCGTATAGCTTGTCATCGTCATTAAAAAAGGGGCGTTAACGAAGTATTTTCGTCATAGTCATCAGTGACGAAAACAACACTGGTTGTGACTGATATTTCAGTCCCAGGTTGTCTCCTGAACACCACCAATTGGGCAAGGGCGCGCAGGAAAGCCTGGGGTCTTCTATTTTTACAGTATAGAAAGGCTAAATATCAAATTGAAACAGTGTTTTATATCATGAATATACAGGGTTGGTGCTGGTTCTGGTAGGGAAACCACAACATAAAGATGTCCTTAATTAGTCCCACAATGGGGATATTTGCAATATGGCATATGATGGCCTAACAGGGCCACCGCCCAGAAAGGAGTAACGCAGAACTTTGTAATACTGTCACTCCCTGACCAGTTCGTTGTTCCTGCAGAGCCAAACTTTGACTCAGACCCACAAATTTGAATTACAGATAGTGGACAATGGAGAACTCCCCCAGTCAGTCATCATGTTCAACTTCCATAGAAACTTCACATACATTTATTAGATTGCCAAACTAATTGGAAACTACATCACCAGAACACCACAAGTGGGCTCTGTTATTGTACTTAAAGATGCATCTTACAAACCTGTGTTCTCCAAGGCCAGCTGGTCCATAGTCTTAAGTTATTTCTTCGCCAACATCAATGTCTCGGAGCGCAAACAGACAGAGGTGTGGTCTGTCCTCTGTTGTCATCTTCTTCATTTTACAGTTGGGGTGCATGTGGTCATCATTAACCAGTCTTCCCAGACTGCCATCTTCTTGAGCTGCATCAACACTTAAAATAGATTAAAAAAAAAAAAAACAATTATTCAATCAATGTCAGAAATTAATCTTTGAGACAATCTTGTGTACACAAAACATAAAAATAGGAAATCCACAATTTTTAAATCTAAATCAAATCATACAAGAAATTTCTATTGGAATCAGACCCTATTAACAGCTTGTCTTTGAGACTTCATGATCTATATTTTCATTTGTACAGATTCAACGCATGAATAAAAGTAATTATACATTTTTGCTTAGAGAATGATTTTTCCCCTAACACTTATGGGATGAGTATGTGTTTATTTTTTTAAATAAAAACAAAAATAAGATAACATCTCAATCTTTGCCTCACCTCCAAGTTTTTTCTTGCCGGCGGAAGTCAAACAAAAAGACAGTGCCTCTTCCATCCATCTTCCTGCGTTGAGATTCATCAGAATCTATCAATTTTCCTCTGTACTCCATAATAAAGAATAAAGTCGTCTTTCCTGAAAGGGGCCTTGGTAAATACTCCTTGACCTAGTTAACAGGGAAATCAAGTTAGCTTCGTCATATTTTTAAGCACACAAATAAGGAGTCATCATATTCATTTGGGCCACTATACTAATGTAGGGTGGTTTGAAACATTGCTTCTTGTGAGGGATAGAGCAGAGCCCTTCTTTATGATTTTAAAGGAACAGACCAGCCAAAATTCATTTTCCAGCATTGCATTAGCCAGTATGTATTAGGACTGAAAGTACAAATGTCAATTGCACCTGGTTACGTAAAAAAAAAAACTTTAAGATTATTTAGTTTCAAAACAATGACATACACTGTACACAGTCATATTGGATCGCGTCACGTGATCTCTGTGACGTATTACGTGCTTTACACTAGACTATCAATATCGGACTTGTTCACCGGTCTATTGTGGTATAAAAATGCCGGAGGGCGTCATCAAGTACAGCCTTAATTTAGATAGAACTCCTACCATCAGGTTTCACACTCACTGAAATAACTTGAAACTGACAAAAGTGGCAAAAGAAAAGGTCAAGACACTCTTAATGTAAAATAACCACTTAAAAAACGATGTCAGCTTGGTTATCAGAAAACAATAATATATCTTAGCAAAAGCGTTAACATCATACCTTTAAATTAGTTTATATACTTCGCTTCTAACTCTGCAGTCTTGTCCAGACCCTTGACTGCATGTTCAATAGTATCCTGCTTTGGGGACTTCCTGCATCTCAGGGAAGGCATTGTTTATTCTATAAAGAAAAAAGACAGTATTGTGTTGAGAATTATTAATACTATGGGCTAAATGGAGTTTTAACAATATCAGTGTAAGAAAAATAAATTATAAATTAAAAAAATATCAATTCCTCCATCCCAATTAACGATTTCAACCATAATAGTTTATATTGAAGTTTAAACAACAGACACAGACAGATTTATGCAGTGTGACTACAAAAATCTTACCAAAATTGCATTCACAGTAACCTTTGCTTTAAGAATCATGTAATTAACCAGTGAACATCGTGTCTTACACAAAAATTAATGACAGAAATTATCATGGTACTTGCATTCTGTGGTTCTATAACAAAAGTGCAAGCTGTTAGCTCCGCAAAGCTAACGCAACAAGCTAGCGTCCCTCGTGCTCACATTCAATGCAAACCTGACCACCGGATGACAATACGCGTCGGTTTAGTTCTTTAAATGAGTAAAAGCACCATGACGTTTTATAATTATTCAATGCTTAACTGGAGCTCGTCAATTATGTCGATGTAGGAGCACATGTTTGCTAGGCCAGTGTTGTAGGCCCACATCCATGGTGCTACTTTGTATAGTGTTTTCCACACAACTATCTCTAACTATGAACAAATGCACTCGACGCATGTTTTGAAAAAAACCCAACGAAAAACACTTACCTCTCCGTTTCAACAGCAGTTCGAACTTCGAAGTGGTGATATTCTCCAGCGTTAAGCACCTGCTCGAACTGCGAATAGGTCAAATTCAACAGCGTCTTTTTTCTGTCTTAATAAGGACGCGATGAGAGGAGGAGCGCTTGCCTTTTCGTCAGCACGCCCCGCGCGGGTGGTGCTGATTTATCACTCTCTATCTGTGCCCGCCCGCCGGCACGTCGATAGAAAAATAATATTCCTTCAAACATTACTTTCATCTTCTTAACGTTTTGTAGTGAATTTAACAGGTTCACCACTTTTTTCAAATACACCAATGGAAAACAGGTCTTAATTGAGGAAACATACAAAGAGCGTCTCACAAACACCTTATGATGAGCAATGTAATTTGATCACGTTTTTTGTCACTGCCTGGACGTTGGGTTCACTGGCCTGGTGGCAGTGGCTTGTAGACACTGTCACTGAGTGGGAACGGATCTCAAGGTGGGTCAAACTAACCCAAGCAGTGGATCGGTCCGTTTTTTAAATTTATTAATTTTTTTATTTTATGTATTTATTTATTATTTAATACAAGGGCTTCGGCTCACTACCAGTGGGCGGGACCAAAGAATTTGGGTTTCCTTTGAGCTAGGAGGCAGTCAAAGGCAGTCCAATCCCCGGCAACATAAAGCGCCTAGCTCTGGGGACATGGAATGTCATTTCTCTGGTAGGGAATGAACCCGAGCTGGTGTGTGACTAGACCAGTGGTTCTCAATTATTTCCTGTCATGCCCCCCCTACCAAGAAGAAAACAATTCGCACCCCCCCACCACAATTTTCTTTTACATTTCGTACTAATGTACATGTTCTTTGCATATTAATGTTAGATTGTCAATAAAATATCTTACCTTAACAAAGCTAAATTGATAAAAATAAAATATCATTTTGAGAACGACTATTGTGAGGATCTCGAAACTCAGTACTCTGTGGTGCTAATATTGATGAGATGATAAATATGTTGAAGCCACAGAACAAAAAGATTAGATATTGTTTGGAAATTAATGACGTACATAAAGGAATATCAGCCTTGATTGGAGTACATTACTGCATTTAAATTTTTAATAAAAATGAAACAATTATTGATGTTATGACCACTATGAAGAATTTAAAAAACAATATATAGGGATAATTATAGTTTTCATTTTGTTATGTGTAGTCTGTTCATGTTGCATTATTTTTATGACAAAGACGATGGTTAATCGTAGGTTTGTTGCCCAAATGTACCATTACAACCTGATTAATGTTGAGAATGACGAACTCAAACTGGACACTGAAACGTAAAAACACATGGACTTCTTGCCCCTGTCCTCACACGTGCACACACACACACACCATACACGAAGATCCGGGAGGTAAGGACGGCTGTCCTACAGGATGCGGATGGAAGAACAACTGCAGCGGAACAATGCCAGGGATGTCTGGAGGGGCCTGAAGACCATCTCAGGCCACGGACAAGCAGGTAAGACCCAGAAGGGGGGGGGGGGGCTTCAGTGGGCAAATGAGTTGAACCTATTTTTCAATAGGTTTGATCAAATGTCTGACCCCGCTCAGGCTTCCCTGATGCAGCCCCCACCCACCCCTCCTGCCACTGCGAACAAGACCCTCTCTCCCCCTCTCTCGCCCCTCTCTCTCTCCACAGGCTCCAGTTCCCAGCCTCATCAGACAACCACCACTTCCTCCTGCTCAGCCTTGTTCCTCACAACATCTCAGGTGAAGAACCAGCTGAGGAAGATGAAGGCGAGGAAGGCGGCAGGCCCAGATGGGACCAGCTCCCAGCTCCTCAAATCCTGCGCAGACCAGCTGTGTGGAATCGTCCAGCACATGTTCAACCTGAGCTTGAAGCTGGGCAGAGTCCCCCAGCTGTGGAAAACATCCTGCCTGGTTCCGGTTCCAAAGACACCCCATCCGAAGGAGCTCAACAACTTCAGACCAGTGGCGCTGACGTCTCATCTGATGAAGACCCTGGAGAGACTGGTCCTCGTCCATCTGCGCCCCCTGGTCAGCTCCTCAATGGACCCACTCCAATTTGCATACCAGCCTGGCATCAATGTGGATGATGCCATCATCTACCTGCTCCACACTTCACTCTTCCACCTGGAGAAGGCGGGGGGCACGGTGAGGATCATGTTCTTTGATTTCTCAAGTGCTTTCAACACCATCCAGCCCGCCTTATTGGGAGACAAGCTGGAGCAGGCGGGAGTGGCCCACCACCTCATCACATGGATTCACAACTACCTCACAAACCGGCCACAGTACGTGAGAACACAGGACTGTGTGTCTGACGTGCTCCTCTGCAGCACGGGAGCGCCGCAGGGAACTGTGCTGGCTCCCTTCCTGTTCACCCTCTACACCTCGGACTACAAATACAATTCCACAACCTGTCACCTGCAGAAGTTCTCTGATGACTCTGCGATTGTCGGCCTCATCACTGACGATGACGATCGGGAGTACAGAGGGGTTACGCAGGGGTTCGTGGACTGGTGTCAGCAGAACCGCCTCCAAATCAACGCTGGGAAATCCAAAGAGCTGGTGGTGGATTTCCGCAAGCGTCGGCACTCTCCACCTGCACCAGTGAATATCCAGGGAACAGACGTTGAGAGGGTCTCAACTTACAAGTACCTGGGTGTTCATCTGAACAATAAACTGGACTGGAGCGACAACACAGACGCTCTCTATAGGAAGGGTCAGAGCAGACTCTTCCTACTCAGGCGGCTGAGGTCCTTTGGCGTTCGGGGAACACTCCTCAGGAACTTCTATGACTCGGTGGTTTCATCAGTCATCTTCTATGGAGTGGTCTCCTGGGCAGGAGGCATCTCGGGCCGAGACAAAAAGAGACTGGACAAACTGGTGAGGAGGGCCAGCTCTGTTCTGGGCTGCTCCCTGGACTCTGTGGACTCAGTGGGGGGCAGAAGGATGACGGCAAAACTGTCATCAATGCTGGACAAACCAGCCCACCCATTCAATGACACTCTGAGAACACTTTACAGCTCCTTCAGTGACAGACTTTTACACCCTCGCTGTACCAAAGAGAGATTTCGCCGCTCCTTCCTGCCAACTGCTGTCAGACTTTTTAACAAGAACATTGGGTCAGGCCTACAAACGGGAGGGCATTAGTGCAATTGTGCAGTCCTAGGATGCAATATTAACTACTACTGTACTTTCAGCCAAGGGTGTACTTAAATATTGACCAATGATGTATTTTGTTTACCATTACAGTATTCTTATTACAATACTTCTATCACTGTAGTATTTCTACCACTGCAGGATGTTCACTATTACAGTACTTTTATCATTGCAGTACTTTTATCATTGCAGTATTTTTCTATCATTGCGGTACTTTTACTATTACAGTACTTTTACCATTGCAGTACTTTTACCATTGCAGTACTTTCATCATTGCAGTATTTTTCTATCGTTGCAGTACTTTTACTATTACAGTACTTTTACCATTGCAGTATTTTCTATCATGCAGTACTTTTCTATCATTTCAGTACTCTTACCATTACAGTACTTTTATCATTGGAATATTTTTATGATTGCAGTATTTTCAATCATTCAGTAGTTTTTATCATTACAGCGTTTCCCCCTCCGTATAATGGACAAACATTAGGAGTGTTTCCTTACACTTAGATACGTTTATACTGTGTATATTTGCATGCTTTTTCTGAATGTCTGCTGCTAATGTTATACATTAACGGCTACATTACGCCGCCGACTCTGTGTGATCTATATCTTTGCTGCTGTAACACCTCAAATTTCCCCATTGTGGGACTAATAAAGGACATCTTATCTTATCTTATCTTATCTTATCTCTCCTACAACGAGGCAAGGGCCTCCACCAAGTCACCCCAGGGACAAGTTTTATTCCCTGATGGTCATCAAATTATGAGGATCTCATTCTACGCCGGAAGGGAGGAGGGGAATTTTTCCCTAATGTGAGGTTTTCGCTCCTCCACTGATGATCACACTGTTGTATGATTTCATTATGATGATCTGTCTTAAAGCCGTAAGGACATGATTTTTAAATCCACAACAGGGGGGAAATGTAAGATGGGCTGAGGATAGGTAATCAGTTTGTGTATTCATAATCATGTTTTTATACACTCATTAATGTTGAACACACACAGAGACACTTACTTGTTATTTTAACACACACACACACAGACACCGTATCCTGAAGATGTGTTTAGTTAAACTGACCTTGGGTTATGATTTTCTGCCTGCTGGAGTCCCTGGTGATTAGTTATTGATGCTTTAGTTAAACTGACCTTTATACCGTGAGTTATTGATGTTTTCTGTCTCTTGGTGATTAGTTGTTGATGCTTTTCTGTCTTCTGGTGATTAGTTATTGATGAGTTAGTTTCAATAAAAAGGCAGAACGGAGGGTGAGAGTCAGAGGGTGTGCGGGATTGAACTGGCAAGACGGCTGTTTCACCTCCTGGCTCCCTCTCCCATTCTGAATGGCACAAAACGAAAACTTTAGTAAGTTATTTCAGTCTAAAAAAGGCGTCAGGGCATTTTTAAACCGGACAGTAAGTCGCCACTGTCTTGGTTCCTTTTTGTGCCTTGACCCATACCGGAATTATTGAAAGGATGCAGTCCTATTTACAGGCCCCAGTGACACCCCAGGTTTCTGTTGTTTGTACGAGGGCGCTTAATAGGTACTGCTATTCACAATCGTCTTAGGCTGTTTCTTTGCAGAAGTTTATGGACAATGTGTAGTGCTGTAGGATGCAGTCTAGAGCATTCTTGACATTGAAGCTTTTGTTTCCAGCAACTGCTAATGCGACCGTGCATCAAACATGCAAAACACAGACCCTTGCTCCTCAAGAAGTCAATCTTATCCTTGTGATGCTTTCTCCTAAATTCCTTACCAATTGTGAGACTGTGTTGCTCTCCATTACAATTAGCACATGGTTTGGCAATAGCATCCACTGAAACAGGTTCTGCCTTTGGCGTGGTGGTTTTGTTGTTTTCCATCTTGGCGGGCACAATGACTGTTGTGAAGACTTTCTTTGATTTTGTTGTTTCTGTGTGTTGTGATTTTGTTTTCTGTTTTATAGAAATCTTTCGTGCTTGTCAACAAAATCCTTAAACTTCACTCTTCTATTTGTTCTTTCTTGGAGATTGCAGGCAAATTTTCTCCAAGATTCTATAAGTCTGTATGGAAGTTTGTTTGCCAATGCCTTTATATTAGCCATGTTGTCCAAGTCCTCCATGTAATTAACATCTGCCATTATGTTCGAACAGCCCATAAGGAATAATGTGAAAGACTGAAGTGCAACACCATCTTCAGACTTGATTGTTGGCCAATCCATGGCTTCCTTTAAATATGCTTCTGCTATCATGAAGTCATCACCATAAAACTCCTTCAAGATTTGTTTTGCTTTGGTATATCCTGTCAGAGGTTCCATATGGATGCAGCTCTTCACCAACTCATGTGGTTGTTCACTAGTATACTGCAGCTAAAATTGAAGATGATCACGGTTATCACTTGTACGGCCTTCAATCCCATGTTCAATGGCACCTATACAGGTTTTATAATGCAGAGGGTCGCCTGTAAAACGTAGGAATGGAAAGTTCGGGAAGAAGCGATGCTTTTTGACTCTTTGCTAAGTATTCTGCGACACTGGCTTGCTGTGAGATTGCGTGGCAAAGGCCATCAAGCACATGTCCCTGTTGTTCTCTACTTTCTGTCTGATGTGGAAATCTAGCCATTGGAATAGTCGAAGTGGGAGCATTTCAGGTCAACACTGCTTGTTGCTCTGATAGGCTGTGATGGTAATTGAATGTTTTTCCTTGTTTAAATTGTAACACACTCATCAGGAATGTGGATACCATCCTCCTGGGTATTTTCATATCTTCTCAAGACATCCAATTTAGCATCAGACTCAGGGAGTGCCGTTTGCATTGCATGCATTTCCTTCTTTGCTTTAATTGCAGCTTCTTCTTGCTCAAGTGCCAACCTTTGTTGTAAATCAGCAGCCTTTGCCTTTAAACATGCTCGTTCCATTTGAGCCTTTAATTTAATTGAAGACGTTGACAGAAGTGAGCTTCTGTCTGTTAGATTCTTTACTTCTACTTCTATGGGTGTAGTTAGTTGATGCAGATCTACTATCAGCAGGTGATATTTGTTTATTGCATCCTTCCTCTGCACGTTTCAAAACGTCCTTCTTCCATTGCTCACATTTCCATTAATTACATTTTTTGGATCAAACCAGTTATTTTGGTCATCGGCAAAATCCTCTTCAGTCTTTAAATTTTGCAGACCGGAATTGAGGTCCACAAATTCTTGCTCCATGCCGCTAAAGCAAACACGAACCTCAGTTTTTTACAGCGTCAACATTTGCATCATCCTCCATCAATTGTTCAATTTGACGTTGCATGGAGGTCAATTGAGCAAATTTGCAGCTGCGTGCCTGCATCCGTTTAGGCTTGTGATCTTCTACAGCTTTTCTCCGTCATTTTTAATGTCCGCTTTCCACTGTCTTGTTCCTCCATGTCAATCCACAATGAAGCAAACAAAAACGTCAAACTGACTGTAGCGTCTCAATTTGTAGGTCAGCCGAATGACGATCAAAGTTTTAAGCAGTTTACTCACGCACCTGTTACGTGCGCGTCCTTGTTAACTCGCGATGCTTGTCAAGTATGGACGCATGCTAACAGCTAGCAGCTCATTGTCCCGACTGGAAAGTTGCTCCTTAGCTGTGATGTGCCTAGGGTTACACTATCTATCATTAACAAACACAGCCAGCCCTCCTCTTTCCTCTTACCGCTTTCCAGTGTCCTGTCCGCAAGTAGTATTTGGAAGCCGTCAAATTCCACAACGGTGTCCGGCGTTAGCTCTGTTAGCCATGAATCCGTGAACATCAGCAAGCTAGCTCATTGGAAGTTCCTCTCGTGCCGCGTTAGCGCTGTTAGCTCGTCCATTTTCTTGGGAAGGTATCTAACATTTCCCATAAAAACGGACGGGAGGACGGGGTGGTCACGCCTCCTCTTTGCCTGGCGTTTCGCCCCCGCGCGACATCCCCCGTCTCTTCCTCCTCAACTCGTGGGGGATATCGGGTCTCGCTCCGGGAGTCGGCACGGGGTTAGCACGAAGTGCTAACAGCTGATCTCTTGTGTAAACGATTGATCCGTAGCTCCCAGTGACATCTCCGGACACGATCACGCAAAAAACAGCCCTCAGCAGCAATAAAACCACCGCAATTTGGATGTCCATTGCTGCGATGAGGTAAAATAAATAAAACTGGGTAAAGGGAAAAACACGCGAAAAAGGCTCAAATAGTGAGCCGTGCTGCTCTAGCAGGTAGCCACTCGCGTGGCGACGGAACCGGAAAAACAAATGTGGTCCCATCAAAATCTGATTGGATATTTAAAAATAAAAGCGTGAAAATTTGCTTATTTGTCTGTCGTCACCAATGATTAAAAAAATTAAAATCATTACAAAATCCTCAAGCTATCGTGATACCAGACGAGTTCTGCGGGACACCAGACCACCCCAGTTGTCCACAAAAAGTGGTCACTTCAAAATTTGATGTGGCATTTCAAAATAAAAAAATCACCTGAAATATGCACTGTGATCAACACTGATTTAAAAGAAAAATCTTTAAAAAATATCCTCAAACTATCGTGATACCAAACCAGGACTGGGGATACTAGACCACACCAGCTGTCCACCAAAAGTGGTCACATCAAAATGTGATGTGGCACTTCAAAATAAAAGTAGCCTGAAATTCGCTTATTTCACGGTCATCACCACTGAGTTAAAAAAAAACATAGCTCGAGCTTTCGTGATACCAGACCAGTTTTGTGGGACACGAGACTACCCCAGCTGTCCATAAAAAGTGGTCCCATTGAAATCTAATTTGTAATTTCAAACTAAAAGTTGCCTGAAATCTGCACATTTCACTGTCATCATGCCTGACTTTAAAATTTCATTAAAAAATATCCTCTAGCTATGGTAATACCAAACCAGGTTTGGAGGACACTAGACAACACAGCTTTCCACCAAAAGTAGTCCCATCAAAATGTAAGGAGGCATTTTAAAATAAAAGAGCTGGAGCTGTCGTAATACCAGACTAGTTTTGTTGGACACTCGACGACCCCAGCTGTTCATCAAAAGTGGTCCCATCAAAATCTGGTGTAATTTCACAATAAAAAAAAAAACACCTGAAATATGCACATTTCATTGTCATCAACACTGATTTTAAAATAATCATTTCAAAATACCCTCGAGCTATCGTGATATCAGACCCATTTTGGGGGACACTAGACAACCCCAGTTGTCCATCAATTGCGGTCCCACCAAAATGTGATACGGCATTTCAAAATAAAAGTAGCCTGAAATCAGCATACATCACTGTTATCAGGCCTGACTAAAATATCATGACAAAATATCCTCCAGCTATCATGATACCAGACCAGACATATTTCACTGTCATCACCATTGATTTTAAAAAATTAATTAAAAACTAGAGCTGCGAGCAGCTATAAAGGGCCCTCGCCACCCGGACAACGTTGGGGTACTGGCACGTTGGAAATGTGAAATATTTCCGAGAAATAACGTGAGGAATCTTCAAGAGGAATTTGCTTGTAGTTAAAGTTAGAGCAGCTTTTGTTTTCAAAGCCTCGTCAATGTTTGAAGTAAATTTGTTGGCAGGCACTACAGGTGCATCAAATCAAAGACTAATAGACTGAAAAACATTTTCTTTCCGAGCGCCATCACCATTCTGAACTCTCACACACATGCACACACACACGACCACCCTTACCTTGCTGAACAGCGACGTATTGTGTTGTATTTCTCCAATTTCATACTATTTTCCATCACAATATTTATTCTCTTATTTATCTAATTTATATATTTGATTAAATTATTGTTGTATTGCACTGGAGAGGGGAGCTCCCTAATCTTGTTGCACACTGTACAATGACAATAAAAGGATTTCGGATTCTGATAAATTTAGAATGGCCGACTTCCTGTTCAATTTAGCATACGGCTCCATGAGACTTTTTATTAGGTCTTGGCTTTGTACACACTTCATCAAATTTTCAGTTTGGTGAAACAGAGATATGGGGCTGTTTTTTTTTGTTGTTTTTTTTTTCTAGGGGGCGATAGCGAGCCATTTTTAAACAACTGTACGACAAAATAATAAAATATTGTGAATATTGAATCAACTCCCGGTTGGGTGGACGCTGGCACGTTTGGCTGCCACTGCTCACCGGTAACTCTCAGAAATTTTTTGGATCCGCTTGTTGTACCTGCTTTAGCAGTTTACAATCCCTCCAGTTACAGTGATTTTATTTATTATCTGTATGTTGAGCGATCCCGATTCTCATGAATGCCACCCACCGATTGCATAGTCGCTGACGCGTCTACTGTGGCTAAAGTTTAGCTTACCTATCAAAGTTAGCACCTTATGTACAGGGTAAGTTTGGGATTTTTTTAGAGCATGAGCAGGGGAGTTTTTAAGCATTTAGTCCATTGTGGTGAACCGCCCCCATTTAAGTAAATTCAAAATGGCCGACTTCCTGTAAAACCTAGCGCATGGCTCCAAGAGACTTTTTTGTAGGTCTTGGCCTTATACATACTCCATCGAATTTACAAAAAGTAGGTGAATCACTCAACCAGGGCTGAAGTTTTTGAATATTTCTAGAGGGCCATGGCAAGCCATTTTAAAAAAGCTGCACATTCCATTCCGCAGGATTGCTATGGACATTGTGGGTCCTTTGACAAAAAGCAGTGGTGTAGTGTGTGACAACGCCACACGTTTCCCAGAGGCATTTCCATTGCGCACAATCACTGCTCCGGCAGTACTTTGTGCCTTGGTGCAACTCCTTTCCAGAGTTGGCATACCAGATGAGATTCTAACAGACCAGGGAACCAATTTCACTTCAAGGTTAATGCAACTGTTCAACAAACAACTGGGCATCTCCGCCATCAAAACCACTCCATACCACCCATAGACTGATGGACTAGTGGAAAGGTTCAATCAGACCTTAAAGAAGATGCTCCAGAAATTTGTGGATGATACTGGAAAAGACTGGGACCGGTGGCTGCCCTTTTTGCTGTTTGCCTATCGCGAAGTTCCTCAGGCGTCAACAGGTTTCTCTCCCTTTGAACTCTTGCATGCTTGGGAGGTTCAGGGGCCATTGGACTTGCTCCGAAAGGCCTAGGAGGCACCTTCCACCACGTGAAGTGATCGGGGGGTGGTGAAATTTGTGCTGGAAATGAGGGAGAGACTGGCCAGGTACCAGTAGGAGGCAGAGGTCAACCTGCGGGAGGCCCAGAAAAGCCAGAAGACCTGGTATGACCAGCAAGCTCGCCACCGGGAGTTTAAACCCGGCCAAAAAGTATTGCGGCTTCTCCCCACATGCAACAACAAGCTTTTAGTAAAGTGGCAGGGGCCATATGAGGTCACCCGGAAGATGGGTCCAGTGACCTATGAGATTTTCCATCCGGAGAAGAAAAAAAATAAACAAACTTATCATGTGAACCTCCTCAAAGAGTGGAAGGAGCGTTCAAACCAGGCTCCAAAGGAGGTCATACTCGCGCGGAAGGTGGAGGAGGACGACGACGACGACAAGGACGAGGACGACGACAATGATGATGATGATGATGATGATGACGAGGCAGAGCTGGAGTCCTCGACGACGACAGATGCGCCTGCACTGGCACGTCGGAAACCCAAGCAAGTCACAGAGATGTGCTTAATTTTCAAGACGGTGCCTTCTCTTTTTTCCGCCAGCCCAGGGAAGACGACGGTGGTAGAACACGTCATTCGTCTCAAAGAAGGATTACCAATTCGTCAGCGCCCCTACCGAGTTCCGCAACACTTGGTGGAGAGACTAACCAAGGAGCTCCAGGAAATGCTGAAGCTTGGAGTCATTGAGCCTTCCAAGTCGGAGTGGTGCAGTCCGGTGGTTATCATCTCCAAGAAAGATGTGTGCTGATTTAGAAAGAGAGTGAAAGACGTTTAAGAGAAGAAGCAGAAAGTACTTAATATGGAGATAAAGAAAGACGAAGAAACAGGAGCGAGAAAAAAAGGAGGAAATGCACCAGCCGAGGATCAAAGAGACAGTGACAGTGAAAAAGGAAGTCAGGGTGAGAGAGCTGAGGAGGAGGGCCAGCGAGAAAAGGAGCCGGGATTGCCTCAACAAGTGGACAACAGCGCCCTGGGAAGCCTGCCACAAGAGATGAATGCAAAGCGGCCTGCCAAACAATCACACCAATCCAAGATAATATGCGTAAATGGGCTGCGGGCCTCACGACCACCCCGTCAGCACCGATCTTCTACCAAGGACGTGGAAGAGGAAGAGGACACCTGCCAACAAAAGACGACGTCTGCTACAACTGTAGGAAACATGGCCACTTTGCTCGAAACTGCCGTCAACCACCCAGGAAAACCGATTACAATTTACACAGACAGAATCAAGTTTGATAAGAAATTTGTGATTTGTCAGGACCAGTCGTGAAAGCAACGGAGGATCACGTGACGTAAAAAACAAACAAAAAAAGCAAGTGGAGAAGCAGTTCTACATGAACGTGCGTTTTACTTATTAGGCCGTGATACACTGACACAATTGGACCTTAATATCAGAGTCAATAAGCAAGGGCGAATTCAAACAAACGTCAAAACTTTAAAAGGGCACATTATTATCGGTTGCTACATTTGGAAGAACAAAATAGGACGTCAATAAATTATTAGAAGTAGCTCACAATAGAGTCTGTTTGGGCGATGACGTGCAACACATGGTTAGTCTGCAAGGGACTATCAGATACAATGTATCAAAAGTAAGTGAAAACGCAACTATGGTTTCGTGCACCACCACATGCAACACTTGCACCATTCTCATGGAAAGACTCTCCCTGCTGGAGGGACGTGTCCGCCAGCTAGAGCAGAGTAATGTGGTAAGCGTAAATGTGGCGGACAGCACCGGTTAGCATTGGCCGTAAACGGCTTGCTAATCGCGTTGAGCCTGTTAAGACACAGAGCAGTTCCATTCCACCTCGGTCTCCTGGCTCCCGCACTTTAGTGAAAGGTGACTCCATTACTCGATACATTAAGCTTGAAAATCCAACCACAGAATGTGTATTGCTGGGGCCAGAGCACCCGACATTGAAGCTAATCTTATGGAGCTAGCACGCAAGAGACCTAGACACCAGCGCAGTGCAAACAACGCTAGCTATTCAGATATAGTAATACACGTCGGCTCCAATGACACTAGTGTTACTGCCGTTTCAATGATACGCTGGCTAAAGAAAGTTTTAACGCGCACTCACTCACCATGGGTTGAAGTTGCGATGACGTTCGCTCGGCTTCACTGGTCTTGATGTTGATGTGTAGTTATGTATGTCACGTCAAACAGTCAAGGGTTAGTCTTAATCGTAGTCATTTCAGTCCAGATGTCATGCCGTGAAGTCAAGTAAATCAAATAAATAAATCAATGGCTACGGTCTTCCAAACTTCAAATCAAAAACATCCGCGCATATGCGGTAATCAATACAATATACTATCTTCTATCTTCCAGTTTGTACATAAATAATGCGTCTTGAGTAAGTGCGGTTGAAAAACGGTATCCGACCAGCGTTCCCCCACCTGTCCTGCATTTGTTATTTATGGATGAACGCAACCAGTGCTGACGTCATCAATTGCCCTAGTGGTGGTGTTGCCATACTGCATTACTCAAAAGAAAACTGCTCCAACAACTAGGATGAAGCAATCAGAGATCACAAAGAAAAAACATAGCAAGGACTTGTGATCTCGCCAGAAAGATGAGTCTGAGTCGAGTAATTGTCTCTGGCCCCTTGCCTGCGAGAGGCAATGATGAGAAAGATGGGGGTGTAGCCCTCATTTCCGAATTTAATCTAAAACTTAGTCCTCGTCCTAGCAATTCCTTCAAAACATTTGAAGTTCTCATTATGCGATCCACGGCCGCACTGCCGTTTTATCTTGCCGTTTTTTACCGTCCCCCTGGCTCTTACTCAGGCTTTTTAGATGAATTTTCTGAATTTGTGGCTGATTTGGTAACTCATGCGGATAATATATCATGGGCGACTTCAACATTCATATGAATCTCCCGTCGGAACCACTTACCGTGGCGTTTCGGACAATAATTGATATGTTTGGTTTCATGCAAATAATAGATGAAGCAACGCATATAAATGGTAACACGTTAGATTTGGTATTAACCCGGGGCTTAGCATCCTCAAAAATAATTGTATTACCATATACTAGTGCTATAGCTGACCATTACTTAATCAAATTTGAAGTCTTGGCGCATTGCCATCGTTCTGACCATGATCAAAGCTATAGCAGCCGCAACATTAGCTCCTTAACCACCGCTGCGCTCTCTGAGCTACTCCCTTTAGTAACCGATTCGTTTCCTAATTATATTGGTACGATTGATGATCTTACAAACAACTTTAATGTCGCTCTGTTAAATGCGCCTGACTCCGTCGCACCTTTAAAAACTAAAACTTGTCCAAAGAGGCTGACTCCGTGGTTTTATGAGGAAACACGCATACTGAAACGATTCTTGTAGGAAGCTTGAGCGCAAATGGCGTGCGACCAAACTGGAGGTCTTCCGTCAGGCATGGTGCGCTAGTTTATACAAGGAAGCGCTCAATCTAGCCAAAACTAATTATTACTCTAGATTAATTGTTTTACATAAAAACAACCCTAAATATTTATTTGCTACTGTAGCAATGCTAACGCAACAGCAACCAACCTCGGATAGCTCTTCCTATTCAGCTCACGATTTCATGCAATTCTTTACTCAGAAGATTGAGTGTATTCGTGATGAGATTAAAGACACTGTTCTTACAATTCCGTTGAATTCCGTCATAAATGGTGTTAATAGGGACATTAGGGCTGATAACTGTCCGATAACCTTATCTCAATTTAAAAAAGTATCTCTTGAAAGCCAAACAAAATTGGTTAGTGGGGCAAAACCGACAACTTGTGTGCTCGATCCGCTTCCTGGCAAACTAATTAAAGAACTGTTTATGACCCTAGGACCGTCTGTCTTAAATATTATTAATCTATCACTTACCACGGGTATAGTACCAGCAGCTTTAGGACCGCCATTATGCGACCGCTACTTAAGCAACCAAACCTCGACCCAGAGAGTCTCAACAACTATAGACCGGTTTCAAATCTTCCGTTTATTGCAAAAATCTTGAAAAACTTAATGAATATATGACTAGTAATAATCAATTTGAACCTTTCCAATCAGGTTTTACCGAATGGAAGCTACGGAGGAGGAGGGCATGCTCGCGTCACAGTTAAGCCGAAGAGGAGCACCTTCCCCGGGCACGGGCGGTGTCAAGCGGCCCCTAAGTTTAACCGAATGGAAGCTCCGGAGGAGGAGGGCATGCTCGCGTCACAGTTAAGCCGAAGAGGAGCACCTCTTCCCCCCGGGCACGAGCGGAGCGCGAGGCTGTCAGTTATGAATGAATAAATGAATAAATAAATAAATGAAGAATGCCACCTTTCATTTCACTGGCATGATCCGTGCCTGTCATGCCGCGTGTGTTTTTGTTTTTTCAGCTGTGTGGGCGTTCCTCCAGCGATCGTCTCGCGCCATGCGGTCAGCTGCTGCGAGACGCGCCCACCAGCCCCGCACCGGATTCCCATTCACTCACTGATTACACTCACTACCACCTACACTGACTACCTGGCGTCGGATTGTTATCCTACTTGTGTCTGCGTTTGGAGAGTCCTGCTCAATCCTCCAGCTCTGCTGGAGGATCATAACATTCACAGGGCACACCGGACGGCGTACCAGAAGTTAAAAGTCGAAGTAATTAAATAAATACAAAAATAAGTAATTGAATAAATACAAAAATAATGGCTGGGGAATAAAAAAATAAGAAGTTTTAATAATAATTTTTTTTTGTTATAACATGAATTTCACTCTCTCTCTCTCTACCCGTATATATATATATATATATATATATATATATATAATTTAAGCATTTTTGAAGGTGCGCCGCTACTTCGCGGATTTTCAGTTTTCGCGGGTGGTCTCGGTCCCCATTAACCGCGATAACCGAGGGTTCACTGTATTACTCTTACTCGATCTTGGCGCCGCTTTTGACACTTGATCATAACATATTATTAAAACGCCTTGAAACTTGTGTTGGCATTTCAGGTTCAGCGCTTTCTTGGTTTAATTCGTATCTGTCGGAGAGGAGGCACCGTGTAATTCATGGCAATGCGACTTCTGATCTTTGTAAGATCACACGCGGAGTTCCGCAGGGATTGGTACTAGATGCTACCGCTTGGTGATATTATACGGAAATATAACATTAGTTTTCATTGTTATGCTGATGATACGCAATTATACATGCCGTTGGATATAACGAATCCGTGTGATTGCTATAAATTAGAGGCATGCCTTGCCGAAATTAAACTATGAATGTCTTTCAATTTTTTGCGTCTTAACTCAGATAAAACCGAGATGCTGATCATTGGACCAGCGCGTCATCGGTACCTTTTTCAAAGACACCACTATGAGTATCGATAAATTGCCCAAAAGGATTCAACAAGATCAATGTCTAAAGTCATTTTTGGCCAATTTTCAATCAGATTCGTTAAAAGGGCACCGTGCAGTACGTCAAAATGTAAAAAATTATAATTTTTGTCACCACTGGGTGGTGCAAGGTGGTCGCTGCTCAGGCCCTAATAATAATAATAATAATAATAATAATAAAAGTAATAATATTTTCTACAAAAACAATAGGGACCTCGCAGCCGTCGCAGCTCGGGCCCTAATAACAATTTCTACAAAAACAATAGGGACCTCGCCGCGGTCGCTGCTCGGGCCCCAATAATAATTTCTACACAAAGTCCATTGTGGTGACCCGCCCCCTTTTAAGTAAATTCAAAATGGCCGACTTCCTGTAAAACCTAGCTCATTGCTCCAAGAGACTATTTTGTAGGTCTTGGTCTTATACATACAGTGAACCCTCGCTACTTCGCGGTTCACCTTTCGCGGGTTCAGTGCTTCGCGGGTCTAAAAAATATTCGGGGGCATTGTAGTTTCGCCGAGCGACACAACGGGGCGCTGGAGCGGTTAGACGGCCGGCGTGCGCCGAAGAAGAGCGTGGGCGAAGAGGAGAGTGGACGAAGAAGAGCACGTTCCCCCGGACACGATCGGTGGCGACGTTTCGCGCGGTTCGGACCGTACCAGAGCTCCGGCCAGCGTGCGTGGCAGTTAAGCCGTAGAGGAGCACCTTCCCCGGGCACGGGCGGTTCCAAGCGGCCCCTAAGTTTAACCGAATGGAAGCTCCGGAGGAGGAGGGCATGCTCGCGTCACAGTAAGCCGAAGAGGAGCACCTTCCCCGGGCACGGGCGGTGCCAAGCGGCCCCTAAGTTTAACCGAATGGAAGCTCCGGGGGAGGAGGGCGGGCGTGTGTCACAGTTAAGCCAAATTGGAGCACCTCTTCTGCCCGGGCACGAGCGGAGCGCGAGGCTGTCAGTTATGAATGAATAAATGAATAAATAAATAAAGAATGCCACCTTTCATTTCACAGGGCACACCGGACGGCGTACCAGCAGGTAAAAGTCGGAGTAATTAAATAAATACAAAAAGAATGGCTGGGGAATAAAAAAATAATACGTTTTAATAATAATTTGGTTTTTTTGTTATAACATGAATTTCACTCTCTCTCTCCCCGTATATATATATATATATATATATATATATATATATATATATATATATATATATATATATATATATATATATATATATATTATATATATTGTATATTTTTTTTAAGCATTTTTGAAGGTGCGCCGCTACTTCGCGGATTTTCAGTTTTCGCGGGTGGTCTCGGTCCCCATTAACCGCGATAACCGAGGGTTCACTGTACTCCATAAAATTTACAAAAAGCGAGGTGAAACACTCAACCAGAGCTGCTTTTTTTAACATTTCTCGAGGGCCATGGCGAGCCATTTCAAAAAAGCTGCACAACTAACGTATAAAATATTGATAAATTTGCTCGGCCTGATGTGTGTGTAAAGTTTTACGAGTTGTCGTTCATATTTAGAACCTCATAATCAGCTTTGTTTTATTGCCGAACAGTGCAATGCCACTCCCACAACTTTTCACGAAAAAGGACGAATTTCGTATTGTGACATCCTCATGGCCGAAACAGTCATCCGAGCATATATGAGGGCGACCTTGTTGAGTTGCACGGAGAAAAACATCCAAGAAAATAACTTGTATTAGCTTTTACCAGTTGGTGGCGCTACTACTACGATGTAAAATAAGTTGGTAGATGTCTTCAGGGCTGAAGTATCCTCAAATGTGTACAACTTCGAGAAGATAGGATCATCTGAGTCATGTTGCCGGAGCTTTTGTTGCCACAGAGTACAATCGGACTTTTCAGCACCTTAATAGCCACGCCTTTTGCCAAAACGTCACAAAATTCGGCAGAGAGTAAGATCATTGTCTTGAGTCTTTTCTGACTAATTTTCAGTCGGATTCGTCAAAAGGGCACCGTGCAGTACGTGAAAATTAAAATAAAAACAAATTTTTGATTCCACTTGGCGGCACTGTGTGTATAACAAAATAATAACATTACGATGTCTTCAGGTCGGGACGTTTTATTTACAGGTGAAGGTTTGGATTTTTAGGAGCATGTGCAGGGGAGTTATTAAGCATTCATTTATTTGTATTAGGTTCATTTTGTCTTCTTATTATTGATATTTGACTGATTCATTAAAAGCAGACAATTATGTTTTAGGTTAATTTTTTACCTGACATCTTTCGGCGAGTCTTTCGCCTTCTTCAGAGTGTCGCATGATGGTGTCTTGAGCTGATGTTCCATGAGGGTGTGACTTACCTGTCAAAAAAATGAAAAAAATCAGAGCAGTAAAAGAACAAGCACAACATGAACATTACAAATCAGCAATCACTGACCACTGCAAAAGGGAAAACTACATCATGGACCGGGAGAAGGGCAGGGTCATCCGCACAGAAGAGAACAAACAACAGCGCTGGATCAGAGAGGCCATTGAGAAGATCTGCAAGCGAGGCATAAAAACCATGAACAGAGACAAGGGAGCCTTCATCCTCTCTACCACCTGGACCAGCATCTTGGCGGAGTGAACGGACAGCGGGGGCGTGACTTGCCTTCATTCTTGTGACAGGTAAGTCACGCCCTCATGGAACATCAGCTGATAAAGACGGGTCACAAGACAGCATCATGTGACACTCTGAAGAAGGCGAAAGACTTTCGTATTGTGACATGCTCAAGGCCTAAACACTCATCCGAGCAAATATAAGGTAGATTTTGTTCACCTGCCCGGAGAAAAACATCAACGAAAATAATTTGTATTTGTTTTAACCAGTTGGTGGCGCTACCACTGCGATCAAAAATAAGTTGGCAGCCGTCTTCAGGGCCTGAATATCCTCAAATGTGAAAAATTTCGAGAAGATGGATCATCTGAATCATTTTGCAGGAACTTTTGTTGCCACGGAGAATAATCAGACTCTGCGGCACCGTAATAGCCACGCCCTTCGAAGGAAAGTCACAAAAATAGGGATAGAGTAAGATCAATGTCTTGAGTCTTTTCTAGCCAATTTTCAATCAGATTCGTTAAAAGGGCACCGTGCAGTAAGTCAAAATGTAAAAAATGATATTGATTGGCGCAAGGTGTATAACTGAATATAAACATATAGATGTCTTCAGGTACAGACTTTTTATGTACATGTGAAGTTTTGGATTTTTAGCAGCATGTGCAGGAGAGTTATTAAGCATTTTGTCCATTGCGGCGAAGGAAATCTTAAGTGAAAACTTTGAAGCCCCGCCCCCGTCATATAGTATTTCGGAAACAAAAAATTTTAGCCCCAGTGTTTGTCCCAGGTCTTCAGATGCTACAGACAGAATTTTAAGGCAATCAGATGAAGCCTTTAGGATCAGGGTGCAAAAGAATGACCCCTGTAAACATGCAAAAAAGGGCAAAAGTCGGACTTTCAAAAATTCATAACTCACTTCCTGTTCATATTAGACGTTAAAATAACAAATTTTTCGCCATGCCCGATGAGACTGCCAAGTTTGGTGAGTTTTTGTGCATGTTTCGGGGGTCAAAAATGCGATCGAACAATCGGAAAAATAATAATAATAATAATTTCTACAAAAACAATAGGGACTTCGCAGCGGTCGCTGCTCAGGCCCTAATAATAATAATAATAAAAGTAATAATATTTTCTACAAAAACAATAGGGACCTCGCCGCGGTCGCTGCTCGGGCCCCAATAATAATTTCTACACAAAGTCCATTGTGGTGACCCGCCCCCTTTTAAGTAAATTCAAAATGGCCGACTTCCTGTAAAACCTAGCTCATTGCTCCAAGAGACTTTTTTGTAGGTCTTGGTCTTATACATACAGTGAACCCTCGCTACTTCGCGGTTCACCTTTCGCGGGTTCAGTGCTTCGCGGGTCTAAAAAATATTCGGGGGCATTGTAGTTTCGCCGAGCGGCACGACGGGGCGCTGGAGCGGTTAGACGGCCGGCGTGCGCCGAAGAAGAGCGTGGGCGAAGAGGAGAGTGGACGAAGAAGAGCACGTTCCCCCGGACACGATCGGTGGCGACGTTTCGCGCGGTTCGGACCGTACCAGAGCTCCGGCCGGCGTGCGTGGCAGTTAAGCCGTAGAGGAGCACCTTCCCCGGGCACGGGCGGTGCCAAGCGGCCCCTAAGTTTAACCGAATGGAAGCTCCGGAGGAGGAGGGCATGCTCGCGTCACAGTAAGCCGAAGAGGAGCACCTTCCCCGGGCACGGGCGGTTCCAAGCGGCCCCTAAGTTTAACCGAATGGAAGCTCCGCAGGAGGAGGGCATGCTCGCGTCACAGTAAGCCGAAGAGGAGCACCTTCCCCGGGCACGGGCGGTGCCAAGCGGCCCCTAAGTTTAACCGAATGGAAGCTCCGGGGGAGGAGGGCGGGCGTGTGTCACAGTTAAGCCAAATTGGAGCACCTCTTCTGCCCGGGCACGAGCGGAGCGCGAGGCTGTCAGTTATGAATGAATAAATGAATAAATAAATAAAGAATGCCACCTTTCATTTCACAGGGCACACCGGACGGCGTACCAGCAGGTAAAAGTCGGAGTAATTAAATAAATACAAAAAGAATGGCTGGGGAATAAAAAAATAATACGTTTTAATAATAATTTGGTTTTTTTGTTATAACATGAATTTCACTCTCTCTCTCCCCGTATATATATATATATATATATATTTATTATATATATTGTATATTTTTTTAAGCATTTTTGAAGGTGCGCCGCTACTTCGCGGATTTTCAGTTTTCGCGGGTGGTCTCGGTCCCCGTTAACCGCGATAACCGAGGGTTCACTGTACTCCATAAAATTTACAAAAAGCGAGGTGAAACACTCAACCAGAGCTGCTTTTTTTAACATTTCTCGAGGGCCATGGCGAGCCATTTCAAAAAAGCTGCACAACTAACGTATAAAATATTGATAAATTTGCTCGGCCTGATGTGTGTGTAAAGTTTTACGAGTTGTCGTTCATATTTAGAACCTCATAATCAGCTTTGTTTTATTGACGAACAGTGCAATGCCACTCCCACAACTTTTCATGAAAAAGGACGAATTTCGTATTGTGACATCCTCATGGCCGAAACAGTCATCCGAGCATATATGAGGGCGACCTTGTTGAGTTGCACGGAGAAAAACATCCAAGAAAATAACTTGTATTAGCTTTTACCAGTTGGTGGCGCTACTACTACGATGTAAAATAAGTTGGTAGATGTCTTCAGGGCTGAAGTATCCTCAAATGTGTACAACTTCGAGAAGATAGGATCATCTGAGTCATGTTGCCGGAGCTTTTGTTGCCACAGAGTACAATCGGACTTTTCAGCACCTTAATAGCCACGCCTTTTGCCAAAACGTCACAAAATTCGGCAGAGAGTAAGATCATTGTCTTGAGTCTTTTCTGACTCATTTTCAGTCGGATTCGTCAAAAGGGCACCGTGCAGTACGTGAAAATTAAAATAAAAACAAATTTTTGATTCCACTTGGCGGCACTGTGTGTATAACAAAATAATAACATTAAGATGTCTTCAGGTCGGGACGTTTTATTTACAGGTGAAGGTTTGGATTTTTAGGAGCATGTGCAGGGGAGTTATTAAGCATTCATTTATTTGTATTAGGTTCATTTTGTCTTCTTATTATTGATATTTGACTGATTCATTAAAAGCAGACAATTATGTTTTAGGTTAATTTTTTACCTGACATGTTTCGGCGAGTCTTTCGCCTTCTTCAGAGTGTCGCATGATGGTGTCTTGAGCTGATGTTCCATGAGGGTGTGACTTACCTGTCAAAAAAATGAAAAAAATCAGAGCAGTAAAAGAACAAGCACAACATGAACATTACAAATCAGCAATCACTGACCACTGCAAAAGGGAAAACCACATCATGGACCTGGAGAAGGGCAGGGTCATCCGCACAGAAGAGAACAAACAACAGCGCTGGATCAGAGAGGCCATTGAGATCTGCAAGCGAGGCATAAAAACCATGAACAGAGACAAGGGAGCCTTCATCCTCTCTACCACCTGGACCAGCATCTTGGCGGAGTGAACGGACAGCGGGGGGCGTGACTTGCCTTCATTCTTGTGACAGGTAAGTCACGCCCTCATGGAACATCAGCTGATAAAGACGGGTCACAAGACAGCATCATGTGACACTCTGAAGAAGGCGAAAGACTTTCGTATTGTGACATGCTCAAGGCCTAAACACTCATCCGAGCAAATATAAGGTAGATTTTGTTCACTTGCCCGGAGAAAAACATCAACAAAAATAATTTGTATTTGTTTTAACCAGTTGGTGGCACTACCACTGCGATCAAAAATAAGTTGGCAGCCGTCTTCAGGGCCTGAATATCCTCAAATGTGAAAGATTTCCAGAAGATGGATCATCTGAATCATTTTGCAGGAACTTTTGTTGCCACGGAGAATAATCAGAATCTGCGGCACCGTAATAGCCACGCCCTTTGAGGGAAAGTCATAAAAATAGGGATAGAGTAAGATCAATGTCTTGAGTCTTTTCTAGCCAATTTTCAATCGGATTCGTTAAAAGGGCACCGTGCAGTACGTCAAAATGTAAAAATTGATATTGATTGGCGCAAGGTGTATAACTGAATATAAACATATAGATGTCTTCAGGTACCGACTCTTTATGTACATGTGAAGTTTTGGATTTTTAGCAGCATGTGCAGGAGAGTTATTAAGCATTTTGTCCATTGCGGCGAAGGAAATCTTAAGTGAAAACTTTGAAGCCCCGCCCCCGTCATATAGTATTTCGGAAACAAAAAATTTTAGCCCCAGTGTTTGTCCCAGGTCTTAAGATGCTCCAGACAGAACTTTAAGGCAATCAGATGAAGCCTTTAGGATCAGGGTGCAAAAGAATGACCCCTGTAAACATGCAAAAAAGGGCAAAAGTCGGACTTTCAAAAATTCATAACTCACTTCCTGTTCATATTAGACGTTAAAAAATATAAAATTTTTCGCCATGCCCGATGAGACTGCCAAGTTTGGTGAGTTTTTGTGCATGTTTCGGGGGTCAAAAATGCGATCGAACAATCGGAAAAATAATAATAATACTAATTTCTACAAAAACAATAGGGACTTCGCAGCGGTCGCTGCTCAGGCCCTAATAATAATAATAATAATAATAATAATAATAAAAGTAATAATATTTTCTACAAAAACAATAGGGACCTCGCCGCGGTCGCTGCTCGGGCCCCAATAATAATTTCTACACAAAGTCCATTGTGGTGACCCACCCCCTTTTAAGTAAATTCAAAATGGCCGACTTCCTGTAAAACCTAGCTCATTGCTCCAAGAGACTTTTTTGTAGGTCTTGGTCTTATACATACAGTGAACCCTCGCTACTTCGCGGTTCACCTTTCGCGGGTTCAGTGCTTCGCGGGTCTAAAAAATATTCGGGGGCATTGTAGTTTCGCCAAGCGGCACGACGGGGCGCTGGAGCGGTTAGACGGCCGGCGTGCGCCGAAGAAGAACGTGGGCGAAGAGGAGAGTGGACGAAGAAGAGCACGTTCCCCCGGACACGATCGGTGGCGACGTTTCGCGCGGTTCGGACCGTACCAGAGCTCCGGCCGGCGTGTGTGGCAGTTAAGCCGTAGAGGAGCACCTTCCCCGGGCACGGGCGGTGCCAAGCGGCCCCGAAGTTTAACCGAATGGAAGCTCCGGAGGAGGAGGGCATGTTCGCGTCACAGTAAGCCGAAGAGGAGCACCTTCCTCGGGCACGGGCGGTTCCAAGCGGCCCCTAAGTTTAACCGAATGGAAGCTCCGGAGGAGGAGGGCATGCTCGCGTCACAGTAAGCCGAAGAGGAGCACCTTCCCCGGGCACGGGCGGTTCCAAGCGGCCCCTAAGTTTAACCGAATGGAAGCTCCGGAGGAGGAGGGCATGCTCGCGTCACAGTAAGCCGAAGAGGAGCACCTTCCCCGGGCACGGCGGTGCCAAGCGGCCCCTAAGTTTAACCGAATGGAAGCTCCGGGGGAGGAGGGCGGGCGTGTGTCACAGTTAAGCCGAATTGGAGCACCTCTTCTGCCCGGGCACGAGCGGAGCGCGAGGCTGTCAGTTATGAATGAATAAATGAATAAATAAATAAAGAATGCTACCTTTCATTTCACAGGGCACACCGGACGGCGTACCAGCAGGTAAAAGTCGGAGTAATTAAATAAATACAAAAAGAATGGCTGGGGAATAAAAAAATAATACGTTTTAATAATAATTTGTTTTTTTTGTTATAACATGAATTTCACTCTCTCTCTCCCCGTATATATATATATATATATATATATATATATATATATATATATATATATATATATTTATTATATATATTGTATATTTTTTTTAAGCATTTTTGAAGGTGCGCCGCTACTTCGCGGATTTTCAGTTTTCGCGGGTGGTCTCGGTCCCCATTAACCGCGATAACCGAGGGTTCACTGTACTCCATAAAATTTACAAAAAGCGAGGTGAAACACTCAACCAGAGCTGCTTTTTTTTAACATTTCTCGAGGGCCATGGCGAGCCATTTAAAAAAAGCTGCACAACTAACGTATAAAATATTGATAAATTTGCTCGGCCTGATGTGTGTGTAAAGTTTTACGAGTTGTCGTTCATATTTAGAACCTCATAATCAGCTTTGTTTTATTGCCGAACAGTGCAATGCCACTCCCACAACTTTTCACGAAAAAGGACGAATTTCGTATTGTGACATCCTCATGGCCGAAACAGTCATCCGAGCATATATGAGGGCGACCTTGTTGAGTTGCACGGAGAAAAACATCCAAGAAAATAACTTGTATTAGCTTTTACCAGTTGGTGGCGCTACTACTACGATGTAAAATAAGTTGGTAGATGTCTTCAGGGCTGAAGTATCCTCAAATGTGTACAACTTCGAGAAGATAGGATCATCTGAGTCATGTTGCCGGAGCTTTTGTTGCCACAGAGTACAATCGGACTTTTCAGCACCTTAATAGCCACGCCTTTTGCCAAAACGTCACAAAATTCGGCAGAGAGTAAGATCATTGTCTTGAGTCTTTTCTGACTAATTTTCAGTCGGATTCGTCAAAAGGGCACCGTGCAGTACGTGAAAATTAAAATAAAAACACATTTTTGATTCCACTTGGCGGCACTGTGTGTATAACAAAATAATAACATTAAGATGTCTTCAGGTCGGGACGTTTTATTTACAGGTGAAGGTTTGGATTTTTAGGAGCATGTGCAGGGGAGTTATTAAGCATTCATTTATTTGTATTAGGTTCATTTTGTCTTCTTATTATTGATATTTGACTGATTCATTAAAAGCAGACAATTATGTTTTAGGTTAATTTTTTACCTGACATGTTTCGGCGAGTCTTTCGCCTTCTTCAGAGTGTCGCATGATGGTGTCTTGAGCTGATGTTCCATGAGGGTGTGACTTACCTGTCAAAAAAATGAAAAAATCAGAGCAGTAAAAGAACAAGCACAACATGAACATTACAAATCAGCAATCACTGACCACTGCAAAAGGGAAAACCACATCATGGACCGGGAGAAGGGCAGGGTCATCCGCACAGAAGAGAACAAACAACAGCGCTGGATCAGAGAGGCCATTGAGATCTGCAAGCGAGGCATAAAAACCATGAACAGAGACAAGGGAGCCTTCATCCTCTCTACCACCTGGACCAGCATCTTGGCGGAGTGAACGGACAGCGGGGGGCGTGACTTGCCTTCATTCTTGTGACAGGTAAGTCACGCCCTCATGGAACATCAACTGATAAAGACGGGTCACAAGACACCATCATGTGACACTCTGAAGAAGGCGAAAGACTTTCGTATTGTGACATGCTCAAGGCCTAAACACTCATCCGAGCAAATATAAGGTAGATTTTGTTAACCTGCCCGGAGAAAAACATCAACGAAAATAATTTGTATTTGTTTTAACCAGTTGGTGGCGCTACCACTGCGATCAAAAATAAGTTGGCAGCCGTCTTCAGGGCCTGAATATCCTCAAATGTGAAAGATTTCCAGAAGATGGATCATCTGAATCATTTTGCAGGAACTTTTGTTGCCACGGAGAATAATCAGACTCTGCGGCACCGTAATAGCCACGCCCTTTGAAGGAAAGTCATAAAAATAGGGATAGAGTAAGATCAATGTCTTGAGTCTTTTCTAGCCAATTTTCAATCGGATTCGTTAAAAGGGCACCGTGCAGTACGTCAAAATGTAAAAATTTATATTGATTGGCGCAAGGTGTATAACTGAATATAAACATATAGATGTCTTCAGGTACCGACTCTTTATGTACATGTGAAGTTTTGGATTTTTAGCAGCACGTGCAGGAGAGTTATTAAGCATTTTGTCCATTGCGGCGAAGGAAATCTTAAGTGAAAACTTTGAAGCCCCGCCCCCGTCATATAGTATTTCGGAAACAAAAAATTTTAGCCCCAGTGTTTGTCCCAGGTCTTAAGATGCTCCAGACAGAACTTTAAGGCAATCAGATGAAGCCTTTAGGATCAGGGTGCAAAAGAATGACCCCTGTAAACATGCAAAAAAGGGCAAAAGTCGGACTTTCAAAAATTCATAACTCACTTCCTGTTCATATTAGACGTTAAAATATCAAATTTTTCGCCATGCCCGATGAGACTGCCAAGTTTGGTGAGTTTTTGTGCATGTTTCGGGGGTCAAAAATGCGATCGAACAATCGGAAAAATAATAATAATAATAATTTCTACAAAAACAATA
The DNA here is from genome assembly GCF_059441095.1 of Idiotropiscis lumnitzeri. Lineage (NCBI taxonomy): Eukaryota > Metazoa > Chordata > Actinopteri > Syngnathiformes > Syngnathidae > Idiotropiscis > Idiotropiscis lumnitzeri. Next base: position 92,731 of record NW_028283740.1, on the reverse strand, counting down.
GGGACTTCGCAGCGGTCGCTGCTCAGGCCCTAATAATAATAATAATAATATTATTAATAATAAAAGTAATAATATTTTCTACAAAAACAATAGGGACCTCGCAGCCGTCGCAGCTCGGGCCCTAATAACAATTTCTAGAAAAACAATAGGGACCTCGCAGCGGTCACTGCTCGGGCCCTAATAATAATAATAAAAATAATAATAATTTCCACAAAAACAATGGGGACCTCGTAGCGGTCGCTGCTCGGGCCCTAATAATAATTTCTACAAAAACAATAGGGACCTCGCCGCCGTCGCTGCTCGGGCCCCAATAATAATTTCTACACAAAGTCCATTGTGGTGACCCGCCCCCTTTTAAGGAAATTAAAAATGGCCGACTTCCTGTAAAACCTAGCTCATTGCTCCAAGAGACTTTTTTGTAGGTCTTGGTCTTATACATACAGTGAACCCTCGCTACTTCGCGGTTCACCTTTCGCGGGTTCAGTGCTTCGCGGGTCTAAAAAATATTCGGGGGCATTGTAGTTTCGCCGAGCGGCACGACGGGGCGCTGGAGCGGTTAGACGGCCGGCGTGCGCCGAAGAAGAGCGTGGGCGAAGAGGAGAGTGGACGAAGAAGAGCACGTTCCCCCGGACACGATCGGTGGCGACGTTTCGCGCGGTTTGGACCGTACCAGAGCTCCGGCCGGCGTGCGTGGCAGTTAAGCCGTAGAGGAACACCTTCCCCGGGCACGGGCGGTGCCAAGCGGCCCCTAAGTTTAACCGAATGGAAGCTCCGGAGGAGGAGGGCATGCTCGCGTCACAGTAAGCCGAAGAGGAGCACCTTCCACGGGCACGGGCGGTTCCAAGCGGCCCCTAAGTTTAACCGAATGGAAGCTCCGGAGGAGGAGGGGATGCTCGCGTCACAGTAAGCCGAAGAGGAGCACCTTCCCCGGGCACGGGCGGTTTCAAGCGGCCCCTAAGTTTAACTGAATGGAAGCTCCGGAGGAGGAGGGCATGCTCGCGTCACAGTAAGCCGAAGAGGAGCACCTTCCCCGGGCACGGGCGGTGCCAAGCGGCCCCTAAGTTTAACCGAATGGAAGTTCCGGGGGAGGAGGGCGGGCGTGTGTCACAGTTAAGCCGAATTGGAGCACCTCTTCCGCCCGGGCACGAGCGGAGCGCGAGGCTGTCAGTTATGAATGAATAAATGAATAAATAAATAAAGAATGCCACCTTTCATTTCACAGGGTACACCGGACGGCGTACCAGCAGGTAAAAGTCGGAGTAATTAAATAAATACAAAAAGAATGGCTGGGGAATTAAAAAATAATATGTTTTAATAATAATTTGTTTTTTTTGTTATAACATGAATTTCACTCTCTCTCTCCCCGTATATATATATATATATATATATATATATATATATATATATATATATATATTATATATTTATTATATATATTGTATTTTTTTTAAGCATTTTTGAAGGTGTGCCGCTACTTCGCGGATTTTCAGTTTTCGCGGGTGGTCTCGGTCCCCATTAACCGCGATAACCGAGGGTTCACTGTACTCCATAAAATTTACAAAAGGCGAGGTGAAACACTCAACCAGGGTTGCTTTTTTGAACATTTCTCGAGGGCCATGGCGAGCCATTTCAAAAAAGCTGCACAACTAACGTATAAAATATTGATAAATTTGCTCGGCCTGATGTGTGTGTAAAGTTTCACGAGTTGTCGTTCATATTTACAACCTCATAATCAGCGTTGTTTTATTGCCGAACAGTGCAATGCCACTCCCACAACCTTTCACGAAAAAGGACGAATTTCGTATTGTGACATCCTCATGGCCGAAACAGTAATCCGAGCATATATGAGGGCGACCTTGTTGAGTTGCACGGAGAAAAACATCCAAGAAAATAACTTGTATTAGCTTTTACCAGTTGGTGGCGCTACTACTACGATGAAAAATAAGTTGGTAGAAGTCTTCAGAGCTGAAGTATCCTCAAATGTGTACAACTTCGAGAAGATAGGATCATCTGAGTCATGTTGCCGGAGCTTTTGTTGTCACAAAGTACAATCGGACTTTTCAGCACCGTAATAGCCACGCCTTTTGCCAAAACGTCACAAAATTCGGCAGAGAGTAAGATCATTGTCTTGAGTCTTTTCTGACTAATTTTCAGTCGGATTCGTCAGAAGGGCACCGTGCAGTACGTGAAAATTTAAATAAAAACAAATTTTTGATTCCACTTGGCGGCGCTGTGTGTAAAACAAAATAATAACATTAAGATGTCTTCAGGTCGGGACGTTTTATTTACAGGTGAAGGTTTGGATTTTTAGGAGCATGTGCAGGGGAGTTATTAAGCATTCATTTATTTGTATTAGGTTCATTTTGTCTTCTTATTATTGATATTTGACTGATTCATTAAAAGCAGACATTTATGTTTTAGGTTAATTTTTTACCTGACATGTTTCAGCGAGTCTTTCGCCTTCTTCAGAGTGTCGCATGATGGTGTCTTGAGACCAGTCTTTATCAGCTGATGTTCCATGAGGGTGTGACTTACCTGTCAAAAAAATTAAAAAATCAGAGCAGTAAAAGAACAAGCACAACATGAACATTACAAATCAGCAATCACTGACCACTGCAAAAGGGAAAACCACATCATGGACCGGGAGAAGGGCAGGGTCATCCGCACAGAAGAGAACAAACTACAGCGCTGGATCAGAGAGGCCATTGAGATCTGCAAGCGAGGCATAAAAACCATGAACAGAGACAAGGGAGCCTTCATCCTCTCTACCACCTGGAGCAGCGTCTTGGCGGAGTGAATGGACAGCGGGGGGCGTGACTTGCCTTCATTCTTGTGACAGGTAAGGCACGCCTTCATGGAACATCAGCTGATAAAGACAGGTCACAAGACACCATCACAGGGTTCGAAGTTAACTTTAAAAACTGCTTGCCCATAGGGCAAGTGCCACTAAAATTTGCCTTGCCCGAGTGGCCAAATTACTTGCCCAACTTGGGCAAGTGACAATTTTTTTTCTCTTGCCCTGAGTGACTTTTTGTATGACAAAGTGTCTAATTACAAATTGCATGAATTTTTTGTTCGGACAGTTCCCGCCTAGAAAGAATTAAAAATACGTTACAATCATAAGGGTTGCTTATAGAAAAATGTATCATGTATTAACACATTAATTAGGTGTCTGCTGACCCAGGATTATGTTATTGTTATGTTATGTTATATATGAAAGAGAATGTGGAATGACACTGAACGATGGAAGGTGGAAGGATGTGGAAAGATTGTGAATGACATTGAATGATTTGGAATGACACTGAAAGATTTTGAATAATACTGAATGACACTGAATGAAGTAAAACTTTCTGGGAACGGGCCAATTCAAGATAGCTGCCGCACTGTGGGGGAGGCTTTGGTACCAAATTTGGAAAGAGACCCAAACGGTTGGGTCCATTTTATATCAGTGTGGGGGTGAAACGTTGGTCTCGGCGGAGCTGTCTGAATATTGGAGAAGTTAGAAGACAAAGTAAAACAGAACAATTAAAATCACTCTTCAAATACATATTGTTTGGTGGGCAGAGCATGATTTACAGCTCACCATTTTATTGCATGCACCAAGCATGTTATACATTTTTCTGTCCATGGGATGGCGTAGTCAAGAAAAATGAAGCATCTCGAAGCCCATTCGTGTGTGAAGTATTTCCCTGCAGGGCTTGGCTGCTTTATGGGGCTTCATTTTGCCATCACTAGTTTTAGATAGTTTTAATTTTTGAAAGAGCATTTTTGTTTTAGTATTAAGGTAGGCCAGAAATGGAATGAAATGCAGAGATAGAAATGACACAGGAAAAATTTGGCTAGAAGGGCTATAATTTTCATTAAAGCAGAGAAGAAAATAGAAACTACAAAAAACATTGATGTGTACTTGTCCACTTTAAGGTAGAACTGGTTGAAGTGAAATGAGTCACAAGATTGGAAAAATAGGAAATAAAATAGAATTAACATGTTCATTTTTGTGATAAGAAATTTGTGATTAGGTGAAAAGGGGAAAAAAAAGAGAATTACAGGCTTTTCAAATAAAACAACCTAATTTAAATTGGCCAACTTGTAAAATGGAAAAGAAAATTCTAAATTATGCACAGAAAGCATGAACGTGTTGGGCAGAAGGAAGGAAAAAGAAAAGAAAGAAAGGAGGAAGCAGTAAGTCTTGTTACAAAACATTAACTTTTCAGGACGAGATGTGGTAGCAATGGAGGATCACGTGACGTAAAAAGTCAAACATAAAAGTGTGTGTAGAAGGAGTTCTACATCAACATGCGTTTTACTCATTAGGCCGTGATACACTGGCAAAATTGGACTTCAATAGAATTAATAAGCACGGGCGAATTCAAACAAACGTCAAAACTTTAAAGGGGCGCATTGTCAGTGATAAGAAAGAGAAAAGATATTGCCAGACCACTTTTCTGTAAAAACTTTCCTTGGGACGCCTCGGTGACCCCCATTAAATCCCTGACCCTTCATAGATAAAGTTGAGGCCCAGTGCCTCTCAGGGCTGTAATTTATGTGGCAGAGAAAGGTCCAACAAGCCTTGGTAATCTTTAAAACAGTATCGTCATGGCCATGGAATGGGTTGTGTATGTTGGAACTTGTGAAGATACACTACAAGATTGTATCGACAAAGCATCTTAACGCACTACCAAATTATTATAAGCCATTTGAGCAAAACAGTGACTGCAAAAAATGACTTCATTAGCCTGGGTTACTGCAGGAACCAGGGCAAAATGAATTCATTTGCATATTTAGTCACAACAATTTGGATTTCGTGGCAGAGAACCACTTAGAGTGTGATTAAGAGCTTTCACTGCTGCTTTAAGGAATCAAAAAATTACATTCTTTTCCCACCACATTCACATTGCACGCCGGCCTAATTGTCACAGGGACACATTATACTGATAAGTTGCGGTGCATTTCAGCCCAGCGTCATTTTTTCCCCGCATCATCTAGGAGGCGCCACACGACTGTGGAGCCGTCCAAATTATCACCAAACCGCGACTTGACCTTCCTCCCGACTGGAGGAACTCAGACTTGTAACACAGACCAGGTGCGCATTCCAGACTGATAAGAAGTAAAAGTGTTTGAGAACCAAGGTCGCAGCCTGAAATCAAACTGACTTTTATGCGATGGGAGTACTAACATTGTGATACCAACGGATAAGAGATTGTTAGGATAAGCAGGAAGAGCGTAGGCGGGTGTGAGCTAATTAAAATTTGGGGTTTCCCATCTTGTATGAGTTGTATGGTTACAATGTGGACTGACAGTCAAGATAAATGTTCATGCGTTCTGTCGACATTGGGCTTTAAAAACCACAACAGGAAAAGAAAAGTTGTGCATAAAGCACGTCTAAAATAGTTATTTGTGAACGCAAAATTCACTTAACAGAAAATGACACAATTACAATTGGAAACTGCCTCGCCTTTATATCGACACAGCGCAGCTAAAAGGGAAAATGAACACACCCCCACACGCACACACACGCAGAAAATCAACTTGACAATTTGATCCCACGCCAGGGAAAAAGGTACCAGTAATTGAACGCACACATTGGGAGAACAAAGGTGCAAACATTGCTGAGGACAGGATCAGCAAATTGGCAGATGGCAAATCCTGGCTGCCTAATTCATTGATTGGAAAAGTAATAAGAGTGACACAAGAGCATAACTATGTGTCAAGAGAGGGGTAGTATGATATGAAATTGTTCCCACATACAGACTTTTCAACAAAAAACTTTTTTTTAGACAGTGTTATTTGTTTGAGATGCAATATTGTTTGGTTGTAATTCATATGTTTTCAAAATGGATTAAGTTGTTTCCGACAACATATGTTGATGCTAAAACAGTTGGAAAAAGTGTTGTGTAATCAAATTGTCAGGTTCAATCACCTAAGCATTCACTGAACATAGGCTAAATGAATGGAAGGAAGACAAGAGTTGATCTTTTACTCGCGAGGAGAACGAACGGAGGTGTGCTCAGTTACATCTCCAAATTCGTTCTGGAGCACACTCCGCCGAGCCCTCTATTTTATTAGGGAAGTCCCTAACAATACAATGTATTTGCACTAAGGGATGAAGGGGGGAGCACCAGCAAGGAACATGTAAACATCTCAGACACAAGAGGAAAGACAGACATCAATGGCAGTCATCCACTGATTGAAAAGGCAGATATGCCCTTTTAGTGCTCTGGTACTAAAGTCTCAGTCCTTTTGTTTCAGAGGTGTGTCTCAGCACACCTCCTTTGATGTTGCAGACGTTGATCCAGTCTTCAGGCATCCGCTTCTCTGTGAAGTCTTCTCATCCATATGGTCAAACATGGGTCACGCTGTGGAACAATTCTTTTGCAATACTAATAGAGTAAAATATGGGATAAAATACATCTTCAACCTAACACAAATTATCCTGACATTTGGAATTTCAAGAAGTGATTTGAAGTGAAAATTATGCATTTTGTGAATGATGTTGTAACAAGTGGGACAGTTGTTGCAAAATTGACTCAAAGCGTCATTGTGCATACAGTCTGCAGGACTTGTGGGACGCACTAATGGGACTGTTAAGGGCAGACTTATCAAGACAATGAGGGAAAAAAAGGAGACAATGACCAGACTGTGTTTCAATCACAACAATGAGGATAGTGCCAGCCGAAGTTAGGACACTATCCCCTATCGACTCTCAGGTTCATCAGAACCACCAGCGACTGGCACATCAGTCCCAGTCCACATGGGAAACATGTTTTGACCAAAAAGAAAAAAAAAAAAAAGACGCAATTACTGGTCAGTGTGTTCTGATCCACAGAGAAATCACGTCCGTGTGGGAGACCAACTCTTCTTCAAGGTGCTGAAACGACTTCGTTGGGACAAGTGAATGCTGAGATGGCCCTCGCCAGATGATTGCAGTGACCCCGACGGCAGCAAAGGTCGCGGGGCGTGGCAGCTGGATCCACCAGTTGCAGTACAAGCTTCTCCGGTTTCCAGCTAAAGGCCGAGCAACGCGAATCCCTCGAACAGGAGCCCACCTGAGTCACAATATCGGACCACACGCACATCGGAACCGCACAACCAGCCACAGATACGAATGTTGAAGCCACAGAACAAAAAGATTAGATATTGTTTGGAAATTAATGACGTACATAAAGAATTTTAGCCTTGATTGGAGAACATTACTGCATTTACATTTTTAATAAAATGAAACAATTATTGATGTTATGACCACTACGAAGAATTTGAAAGACAATATATCGGGATAATTATGGTTTTCATTTTTGTTATGTGTAGTCTGTTCATGTTGCATTATTCTTATGACAAAGATGATTATTAACTGCATGTTTGTTGCCCAAATGTACCATTACAACCTGATTGATGTTGAGAATGACGAATTCGAACTGGACAATGACAAACTCGAACTGGACACTGAAACCTAAATAACACATGGACCCTTTTGCCCCTGCCCCCACACATGCACACACATACACCACACACGAAGATCCGGGAGGTAAAGACGGCTGTCCCCTCCTACAACGAGGCAAGGGCCTCCATCAAGTCGCCGCAGAGACAAGCTCTGCGTGGAGACAAACTCTGCGTGGAGACAGTTTTGTTATTTTTCACTAGGTATATTGAAGTTTTTTTATGTTTTATTCCCAAGTGACCAACATACCATGAGAATCTCGTTCCACGCCGGAAGGGAGGAGGGGAATTTTGTCCCTACTGAGGGTTTTCGCCCCTCCACGGATGACCACACTGTTGTATGATTTCATTATGATGATCTGTCTTAAAGCCGTAAGGACATGATTTAAACCCACAAACGGGTGAATGTGAGATGGGATGAGGATATGTAAATAGTTTGTGTATTTCTAATCATGTTTTTATACACTATTTGTATCAGTTATAATTGCGCACACACACAGACACTCACATTATTGCTTTAGCACACACGCGCACAACTGGAACACACGCACACACTTTAGTTTCGAATTCCTGACTGACTACTGTGGTTGATTGCTTCCTGCCTGCCTGCTAGAATTTCAGACAGACCTCCATTGTCTGCTTAGGTTGCTGATAAAAGACCGAACGGGTGGTAGAGAGTGAGAGAGAGTGCGCGAGATTGAACTGGCAAGACGCCTGCTTCACCTCCTGACTTCCTCTCCCATTCGCGAATGGTCAAAAACAAAACTCTAACTGGTTTGGTCTGGATTTATGCCACCTTCAGTCTAAAAATGGCGTCAGGACGTTTTAAACCTGACAGTTGCCTTGAGATCTCCGAGCTCGAACTGCCCTATTCCCACCTTGATCACAAGCTCCCATGAACCACTTGGACAGGGTTGCCTGTGTCCTTCTCGTTGATGTCCTTTGTGGCTCCATTCCTTTTCAGTGCTCCTAAAACAAAAAAGACAAGAAGCCAACTTAGTAAAGCTATTTAATGATTGTGAAACCTTATGGGACATGCTGAAATGTCTTCACACCACAATCCCTTAAAAAAAAAATATATTACCGTATAGAACATCAGAAAAAGGCAGGTCTCGGCGCTTGTTCTTGCTACGATGTCCAAAGAGATTGTACTTCAGAGACAGAGGATTTGTCATGATGAACGCCATCATTGTTCTGACACTATCGTCCAATCCACCAATACCTGCAACCATTATAACATGGGTGTCACTCGATCCAGATAATCATCACACACTTAAAAATATTTTGGCAGTTAAACTGGTTATGATAAACGTCACAGGAAAGGAATTGTCGATTAAGTGAACAGCTTCGGTAACGCCATATACACTCAAAGGGCAAGAGCCCAACATTCTACCAAAATGATTATGATTAGGGAGGTAACGATTCACTCAAGCCCCGATTCGATTTTTGATTTTCAGTTCCCGATTTCGATTCGATATTTTAATTGTTTTAAGTTGCTGCCACGTTTGTCTCTGTGCGCTCGTGTGATGCTGCAGCGATCCACAAACAAAATATGTCTATACGTCTTGTGCATTTTGAATGGAACCAAAAAACAATACACGATGCCAAATTGTACTATTATTATGAAACTGCCTATGAGTAGTAAAAGAAATACTTGTAAAAATATTTCACATTTTTAGAGCCCCAATACATTCTTTTAAATATAGAAGGGACTGAAATCATGTGAAAATTGAGTCTTTTTCTCAGTTTCCGACTTGGGGTGAACACATTCGGCTTATCATAGTTGCAGTTGACCATCTTGAACTCTGAAGTCTTTCAACTCGGCCTTCCGAATCAGGGTTTTAGAGGTGGGGCTATTTAGTGATACAGTAGGATGGTTTGATCTCTGTAGCTCCAGAATCAGGAATGTACTGGGACTGGGGTTCCTACTTGGGTTTAGGGTACCTAATTTTATATTTCAAGAAATTAAATAATTATTTATAATTTTGAAGATAATACATTAAAATTTCATCATTTTCATACCTGCATTAGATCCTGCAGTAGACTCACAGACTCAACATGTTGGACGTACTCAAGGACCTTCTGCAGCGCCTCTCTTGGTTAGGAAGCTTTTTCTCTGTGACAATCCATGGGGAGGTGTAGATGGTACTTCGTCATCACAGGCTTCAGACTCGTCACTTGAGAAAACATCCCTGCAATGGATGCATAGACACTTGGGCATGAATGTCATTTAACAACAAAAGCTAGAACAAAGAGCTTTGCATTTAAAAGAATACATCTGTGATGGGGAAGCCAGGTTAAAGTGTTAATTTTATAATTATGTAATTAGCTGCAGGTTAGTCTAGTGAAGGTGTAATCACTTCTATTTTGGAGCATAGCTTTTGCTCTGTCCAATCATTGCCTCACCTGCTGAAACCCACATTCGGGTATTTTACAAACCAAAAACTTAAATACCTGTACAGCTCTCATTTTTAACTTATTTTCTCTAACCTTTACCCACAAAATTTGAATATTCAAAATAAAAGTACACAAAGAAGTCACAATTTTTCCACATTAGTTACTTACGTAGTTCCTCTCAAATGCAGCTCAACACTGCATTGAATTAGAGCTTGATAAGCCTACACACAAAACATACAAAGCACATTGTGGCATGATTCTGAATGAGCCAATCTAGCATTTCAACATCTGTTCAACTGTTGGAATTTTAACTATTATCTGACTCTATTAACCAACATTCATCCAACAATTATGCGCGCTCGTTTTGGACACTGCATTGAATTAGAGCTTGATAAACCCACACACAAAACATACAAAGCACATTGTGGCATGATTCTGAATGAGCCAATCTAGCATTTCAATATCTGTTCAACTTTCATCTTGAATTTCTATTATTTAAATAACAGGCAACATTCAACAGTTAATATGTTTTGCTTTACTTACCCAAATCAAACACATCACAAAAAAGCCTTAAATGAGCTAGTGGAGTAGATTGTATTAATTTGAGTGAAAGCTTAAGTCTTTTGGAGAATTTTGGAGAGAGATCGAGGGACACTGTGTTTAGCGTCGTAGGCCCAATGCTAACAATATGTAGCTCGTTGTAAAGGTCCTCATAAAAATAAATAAAACACACAACGCTTATCAGTATTATTAAAAGGGTGATTATAATGTACTTAAGTTTTCCCCAAAATAATTCGAGTACGTACGTTGTTGATATACCCTCTGTGTTCTCGTCACTTATCATTTTAGCATACTGTGTTTTAGCTAACGCACCAAGCAGTTTTCCAACACAGGCAACCTTGAAAAATTACAAAACACATTGTAAAGTAAGTCTAAAAAATGAGAGCCAGACATTTACCCAAGATTAATTAATTAATTCAATTATCGTTCGGGACTCACCGTGCTTTCAGCTCTTCTGCCGCACCTCAAAGACCGCGTAGCTTGCATTCGCTCCTTTTCTCACAGTTTGAATATGCTGCCTTCAAAAGAATCTGTAATTTTGACAACTCCAACTTGAATCTACAAAAATCAAGCAATAAGGTAGAAATAACTTCAAATATACTTTGAATAAAGATCTTTCACAGCATACAGAATTAATAAAATAACATTAATTAATAATGTTGATTTTGTTTATTTAAAAAAAAGTAACTGTGTTGACTGTTGGATGTGGCTGACAATGCTGGACCTGCCTTGTCAAATAGTTCATAGATGACAATCTTAGCTGTCTGGTATATTATAAAATGTTATCTTGTCCCTTAAGGGTTATTAAGTCACAGTTGGGGGTACATGTAAATTCACAAAATATAACGTCCAGCCTTGTTAAATTTAGCATAGATAAATACATGAATTTAATTTTAATTTTAATAAATCAATCAATCCTCTGTACTGCTTCTTGTCCTCACAAGGGTCCCCGGGAGTGCTGGAGCCTATCCCAGCTGTCTTCGGGCAGTCAACAGGGTACACCCTGAACTGGTTGCCAGTCAATCGCAGGGCACACAGAGACAAGCAACCATCCGCTCTCACACTCAGACCTTGGACCAGTGACCAATCAACCTATCATGGATGTTTTTGGAAAGTGGGAGGAAACCGGCGAAAACCCTAGCAGGCACAGGGAGAACCTTGCACTTCTGTACTGTGATGCGGACTTGCTAACCAGTCCGCCACCGTGCCGCTTGTTCTAAAGAGTCCCAGAAAATAAAAACACCCGTCCCTTAGTCAAAAGCGGAAAAAGTCCAACAACAACCCGACCATAATTTGCATTGTTCCATAAGTTAAATCAATGTCAAACCTAATAAAAGCTGACTTCTGGTCCTCAAAAATCCTACACTTATTTTAGTCCTTTCACAATCTCGCAGCATAGGCTCCATGGCCATGTCTCTATCGTTTTGGCATCCATTGAATAGTTCTACTGAGAATAGTCTTCAGGGTGGTTACTATTAGCATAGCATGCATTAAATATCAAAAAGGCTCCAGAACAAATTTTCAAACCCATGCCCGCTTAGCTCATCTATAACCCATACAGGACCCAGACATGGTTGACCAGCTCTAACCTATGCCCACTTATCCCACACATAACCCAAACAGGACCGATAAATGGTGACCACTTCTAACCCATGCCCACTTAGCCCACACATAACCCAAATAGGACCCAGACATGGTTGACCAGCTCTAACCCATGCCCACTTGGCCCATATACAGCCCATATGAGACCCTCACATGGTTGACCAGTTCTAACCCATGCCCACTTAGCCCACACATAACCCAAATAGGACCTATAAATGGTTTCAGTAGTAGATTCAGTAGTTTTTATCATTACAGCATTTTCCCCTCTGTATAATGGACAGACATTAGGAGTGTTTCCTTACACTTAGATACGTTTATACTGTGTATATTTGCATGCTTTTTATGAATGTCTGCTGCTAATGTTATACATTAACGGCTACATTACGCCGCCGACTCTGTGTGAGCTATATCTTTGCTGCTGTAACACCTCAAATTTCCCCATTGTGGGACTAATAAAGGACATCTTTATCTTTATCTTTACCAGTTCTAACCCATGCCCACTTAGCCCATACACAACCCGTATTGCACCCACAACATTTGCCCAGTTTAAGCCCATGCCCACCAATCCCAGATGGCGCCCACATGGAACCCTGTACCATTGCCCACTTCTAGCCCATTCCCACTTGGTACCCAGGAATCCCGCATTTACCCCATTTGGGGCCCAGTTGGACATGTTGGCTGGGTACAGTACTTTTATTCTTGCAGTATTTTTATCATTGCAGTATTTTCAATCATTCAGTATTTTTTTTTATCATTGCAGCATTTTTATTTATTTCCCCTCTGAACCATAGACAGGCATTAGGAGTGTTTCCTTACACTTGTATATGTTGTGGGCTGTAAGTGTGTATATACATGGGGATCTGTGTATATACGTATATACTGTGTATATTTGCATGCTTTTTATGAATGCCTGCTGCCAATGTTATACATTAACGGCTACATTACGTCGGTGCCACTGTGTGATGTATATCTTTGCTGCTGTAACACTGCAAATGTCCCCGTTATTGGACAATTAAAAGACATCTTTATCTTTAGAAATTGAAGATTCACTTGCGAGGCCATTTTCAACACGGACCTTTCAAGAGAAGCTATATCGTCCAACACTCGGTCAGTGCTGTCTAAGTGCTTTTCTGTATATTGTTTGTCCACCCGTGGTGTCATAAATTATGGTATTATGAGGGGGATTTATTCAAGTAGGACTAAGTAGGACTTCATTGAAGGCCCAGGTGTGAAATGCATGGCCCTCCACTGGTTCAAATAATATCTAAAACTAAATTACCAGTTACATGTGCAATTTCAATATTCAACAATTATCTCAACAAAAAAGGACAATCTGAATTTTTTTTAAATGCACAATAAAACAGAAAAGCCATTTCCGGGTATTTTACAATTCAGTCTTCATTGGGGAAAAAACATTCAACAATTTGCTTTTCTTATTTAATACATAGTTCAGCACAGCAGGTGGCGGACAAGCACCTTAAAACGTCATTCGCCTACACAAGGAAGAAGAACATGCCCGAGGCGCTCCCGTGTCCTCGTCTTTCGGTCAACCTGAGAATAATGTTCTTGAGGATTAAAGTTTATAAATGTAAGTATGATGTGATTTTTTATTTTATTTTATGTTGTTGAACAGTGTTTTTGTTTATTTTATAATTTCGTCATTAAAAGGCTGTGGCGGTTGGAGAGTCAGCTTCGTGTTAGGGCGTGTTAAAGATCCCGATACCCACACTACACCCTCATTGAAGTATATACGAGTAAAATTATTCGAGCGCGCAGCCAAAGTATATTGTCCACAATTATTTGCGGACTTAACCAAAATCCCATTGAACTGGCGATGTTCGGTGGAATTCTTGTGCCCATGCTGAAAAAAATTCTCTTCAAATGTACATATCAAATTATGACATTATGATAAACAGTTGCATGTGTGCAATTTCGGTCACTCTTTTAAAGTCACCTACGTGTTTTGTCCGAGTGCAGCTAGCGTACTTAGCGACCTTGTGTGCATGCGCCGCAGATTGTGAGAGCGCCTCAAATAGTACAAATGAAGCTATAGCTTGTTCCGGTGGGTCCCAAGCCAGGGTTTTTTCTTAACTACCACATTACTTAAGTTTTAATATCACTCTCAACGTCAAAATTGTTACAAATAAATACATAATGATAACGTGCCGCCAAGCTCGATGACATAGGAGGCGGAAGTTGGTGTCGTCACACGCATTGTCCCAATTTTGCAATATCGGTACGCTTGGAACCTGTGCTCTGCAACACCCCATGTACACGTCAACGAGGAACGTATGGTGTAGAGTGTTTATTGCGATTGGGCCATTCTTTGTCACGGTCTTCTCTCTGACAAATTGGCATATTTAGCAGCCAAAATATAATGAGCCGTTGCTGTGATAGTAGTTGCAGCCCAAGGTTATTTTAGTAAACGAAAATGAACTCAAAACTTGAATAGAAAAAAATAAAATTCGATAATGAAAAAAATACAGTGAACCCTCGGTTATCGCGGTTAATGGGGACCGAGACCACCCGCGAAAACTGAAAATCCGCGAAGTAGCGGCGCACCTTCAAAAATGCTTAAAAAAAAAAAGTGCGAAGTAGTGGTGCACCTTCAAAAATGCTTAAAAAAAAAATAATAATAAATATGTATATATATATATATATATGTATATATATATATATATACACGGGTAGAGAGAGAGAGAGTGAAATTCATGCTATAACAAAAAAAAAAAAATTATTATTAAAACTTATTATTTTTTTATTCCCCAGCCATTATTTTTGTATTTATTCAATTACTTCTTTTTGTATGAAAGGTGGCATTCTTCATTTATTTTTTTTATTCATTTATTCATTCATAACTGACAGCCTCGCGCTCCGCTCGTGCTCGGGCGGAAGAGGTGCTCCTCTTCGGCTTAATTGTCATGTCAAAGCGTGTCTCCGTTCGGTTGAACTCGGTTTCATTTCGCCCCGCCCGTGCCCGGGGAAGGTGCTTCTCTTCGGCTTAACTGTGACGCGAGCATGCCCTCCTCCTCCGGAGCTTCCATTCGGTTAAACTTAGGGGCCGCTTGACACCGCCCGTGCCCGGGGAAGGTGCTCCTCTTCGGCTTAACTGCCACGCACGCCGGCCGGCCTCCTCCGGAGCTCTCGTACGCTCCCGAACAGAGCGAAATGTCGCCCCGCTAGTGCCCGGGCGGAAGTTGTTCCTCTTCGGCTTAACTGCCACGCACGCTGGCCGGAGCTCTGGTACGGTCCGAACCGCGCGAAACGTCGCCCCAAATCGTGCCCGGGGGAACGTGCTCTTCTTCGTCCACTCTCCTCTTCGCCCACGCTCTTCTTCGGCGCATGCCGGCCGTCTTACAGCTCCAGCGCCCAGTCGTGCCGCTCGGCGAAACTACAATGCCCCCGAATATTTTTTAGACCCGCGAAGCACTGAACCCGCGAAAGGTGAACCGCGAAGTAGCGAGGGTTCACTGTAAAATGAAAATGCTCTTTCAAAAATTAAAACTATCTAAAACTAGTGATGGCAAAATGAAGCCCCATAAAGCAGCCAAGCCCTGCAGGGAAATACTTCACACACGAATGGGCTTCGAGATGCTTCATTTTTCTTGACTACGCCATCCCGTGGACAGAAAAATGTATAACATGCTTGGTGCATGCAATAAAATGGTGAGCTGTAAATCATGCTCTGCTTACCAAACAATATGTATTTGAAGAGTGATTTTAATTGTTCTGTTTTACTTTGTCTTCTCACTTCTCCAATATTCAGACAGCTCCGCAGAGACCAACGTTTCACCCCCACACTGATATAAAATGGACCCAACCGTTTGGGTCTCTTTCCAAATTTGGTACCAAAGCCTCCCCCACAGTGCGGCAGCTATCTTGAATTGGCCCGTTCCCAGAGAGTTTTACTTCATTCAGTGTCATTCAGTATTATTCAAAATCTTTCAGTGTCATTCCAAATCATTCAATGTCATTCACGATCTTTCCACATCCTTCCACCTTCCATCGTTCAGTGTCATTCCACATTCTCTTTGATATATAACATAACATAACAATAACATAATCCTGGGTCAGCAGACACCTAATTAATGTGTTAATACATGATACATTTTTATATAAGCAACACTTATGATTGTAACGTATTTTTAATTCTTTCTAGGCGGGAACTGTCCGAACAAAAAATTCATGCAATTTGTAATTATACACTTTGTCATACAAAAAGTCACTCAGGGCAAGAGAAAAAGAATTGTCACTTGCCCAAGTTGGGCAAGTAATTTGGCCACTCGGGCAAGGCAAATTTTAGTGGCACTTGCCCTATGGGGAAGCAGTTTTTAAAGTTAACTTCGAACCCTGTGATGGTGTCTTGTGACCAGTCTTAATCAGCTGATGTTCCATGAAGGCGTGCCTTACCTGTCACAAGAATGAAGGCAAGTCACGCCCCCCGCTGTCCGTTCACTCCGCCAAGATGCTGCTCCAGGTGGTAGAGAGGATGAAGGCTCCCTTGTCTCTGTTCATGGTTTTTATGCCTCGCTTGCAGATCTCAATTGCTTCTTTGATCCAGCGCTGTAGTTTGTTCTCTCCGGTGCGGATGACCCTGCCCTTCTCCCAGTCCATGATGTGGTTTTCCCTTTTGCAGTGGTCAGTGATTGCTGATTTGTAATGTTCATGTTGTGCTTGTTCTTTTACTGCTCTGATTTTTTAATTTTTTTGACAGGTAAGTCACACCCTCATGGAACATCAGCTGATAAAGACGGGTCTCAAGACACCATCATGCGACACTCTGAAGAAGGCGAAAGACTCGCCGAAACATGTCAGGTAAAAAATTAACCTAAAACATAATTGTCTGCTTTTAATGAATCAGTCAAATATCAATAATAAGAAGACAAAATGAACCTAATACAAATAAATGAATGCTTAATAACTCCCCTGGACATGCTCCTAAAAATCCAAACCTTCACCTGTAAATAAAACGTCCCGACCTGAAGACATCTTAATGTTATTATTTTGTTATACACACAGCGCCGCCAAGTGGAATCAAAAATTTGTTTTTATTTTAATTTTCACGTACTGCACGGTGCCCTTTTGACGAATCCGACTGAAAATTAGTCAGAAAAGACTCACTTACTCTCTGCCGAATTTTGTGACGTTTTGGCAAAAGGCGTGGCTATTACGGTGCTGAAAAGTCCGATTGTACTCTGTGGCAACAAAAGCTCCGGCAACATTACTCAGATGATACTATCTTCTCGAAGTTGTACACATTTGAGGATACTTCAGCCCTGAAGACATCCACCAACTTATTTTTCATCGTAGTAGTAGCGCCACCAACTGGTAAAAGCTAATACAAGTTATTTTTTTGGATGTTTTTCTCCGTGCAACTCAACAAGGTCGCCCTCATATATGCTCGGATGACTGTTTCGGCCATGAGGATGTCACAATACGAAATTCATCCTTTTTCGTGAAAAGTTGTGGGAGTGGCATTGCACTGTTCGGCAATAAAACAACGCTGATTATGAGGTTCTAAATATGAACGACAACTCGTGAAACTTTACACACACATCAGGCAGAGCAAATTTATCAATATTTTATACGTTAGTTGTGCAGCTATTTTGAAATGGCTCGCCATGGCCCTCGAGAAATGTTAAAAAAAGCAGCCCTGGTTGAGTGTTTCACCTCGCTTTTTGTAAATTTTATGGAGTACAGTGAACCCTCGGTTATCGCGGTTAATGGGGACCGAGACCACCCGCGAAAACTGAAAATCCGCGAAGTAGCGGCGCACCTTCAAAAATGCTTAAAAAAAAATACAATATATATAATAAATATATAAATATATATATACGGGGAGAGAGAGAGAGAGTGAAATTGATGTTATAACAAAAAAACCAAATTATTATTAAAACGTATTATTTTTTTATTCCCCAGCCATTCTTTTTGTATTTATTTAATTACTCAGACTTTTACCTGCTGGTACGCCGTCTGGTGTGCCCTGTGAAATGAAAGGTGCCATTCTTTCTTTCTTTATTTATTTATTCATTCATAACTGACAGCTTCGCGCTCCGCTCGTTCCCGGGCGGAAGAGGTGCTCCAATTCGGCTTAACTGTGACACACGCCCACCCTCCTCCCCCGGAGCTTCCATTCGGTTAAACTTAGGGGCCGCTTGGCACCGCCCGTGCCCGGGGAAGGTGCTCCTCTTCGGCTTACTGTGACGCGAGCATGCCCTCCTCCTCCGGAGCTTCCATTCGGTTAAACTTAGGGGCCGCTTGGAACCGCCCGTGGCCGGGGAAGGTGCTCCTCTTCGGCTTACTGTGACGCGAGCATGCCCTCCTCCTCCGGAGCTTCCATTCGGTTAAACTTAGGGGACGCTTGGAACCGCCCGTGCCCGGGGAAGGTGCTCCTTTTCGGCTTACTGTGACGCGAGCATGCCCTCCTCCTCCGGAGCTTCCATTCGGTTAAACTTAGGGGCCGCTTGGCACCGCCCGTGCCCGGGGAAGGTGCTCCTCTACGGCTTAACTGCCACGCACGCCGGCCGGAGCTCTGGTACTGTCCGAACCGCGCGAAACGTCGCCACCGATCGTGTCCGGGGGAACGTGCTCTTCTTCGTCCACTCTCCTCTTCGCCCACGCTCTTCTTTGGCGCACGCCGGCCGTCTAACCGCTCCAGCGCCCCGTCGTGCCGCTCGGCGAAACTACAATGCCCCCGAATATTTTTTAGACCCGCGAAGCACTGAACCCGCGAAAGGTGAACCGCCAAGTAGCGAGGGTTCACTGTATGTATAAGACCAAGACCTACAAAAAAGACTCTTGGAGCAATGAGCTAGGTTTTACAGGAAGTCGGCCATTTTGAATTTACTTAAAAGGGGGCGGGTCACCACAATGGACTTTGTGTAGAAATTATTATTGGGGCCCGAGCAGCGACCGCGGCGAGGTCCCTATTGTTTTTGTAGAAATTATTATTAGGGCCCGAGCAGCGACCGCTACGAGGTCCCCATTGTTTTTGTGGAAATTATTATTATTATTATTATTAGGGCCCGAGCAGTGACCTGTTTATTTTTTTTAAGCATTTTTGAAGGTGCGCCGCTACTTCGCGGATTTTCAGTTTTCGCGGGTGGTCTCGGTCCCCGTTAACCGCGATAACCGAGGGTTCACTGTACTCCATAAAATTTACAAAAAGCGAGGTGAAACACTCAACCAGAGCTGCTTTTTTTAACATTTCTCGAGGGCCATGGCGAGCCATTTAAAAAAAGCTGCACAACTAACGTATAAAATATTGATAAATTTGCTCGGCCTGATGTGTGTGTAAAGTTTTACAAGTTGTCGTTCATATTTAGAACCTCATAATCAGCTTTGTTTTATTGCCGAACAGTGCAATGCCACTCCCACAACTTTTCATGAAAAAGGACGAATTTCGTATTGTGACATCCTCATGGCCGAAACAGTCATCCGAGCATATATGAGGGCGACCTTGTTGAGTTGCACGGAGAAAAACATCCAAGAAAATAACTTGTATTAGCTTTTACCAGTTGGTGGCGCTACTACTACGATGTAAAATAAGTTGGTAGATGTCTTCAGGGCTGAAGTATCCTCAAATGTGTACAACTTCGAGAAGATAGGATCATCTGAGTCATGTTGCCGGAGCTTTTGTTGCCACAGAGTACAATCGGACTTTTCAGCACCTTAATAGCCACGCCTTTTGCCAAAACGTCACAAAATTCGGCAGAGAGTAAGATCATTGTCTTGAATCTTTTCTGACTCATTTTCAGTCGGATTCGTCAAAAGGGCACCGTGCAGTACGTGAAAATTAAAATAAAAACAAATTTTTGATTCCACTTGGCGGCACTGTGTGTATAACAAAATAATAACATTAAGATGTCTTCAGGTCGGGACGTTTTATTTACAGGTGAAGGTTTGGATTTTTAGGAGCATGTGCAGGGGAGTTATTAAGCATTCATTTATTTGTATTAGGTTCATTTTGTCTTCTTATTATTGATATTTGACTGATTCATTAAAAGCAGACAATTATGTTTTAGGTTAATTTTTTACCTGACATGTTTCGGCGAGTCTTTCGCCTTCTTCAGAGTGTCGCATGATGGTGTCTTGAGCTGATGTTCCATGAGGGTGTGACTTACCTGTCAAAAAAATGAAAAAATCAGAGCAGTAAAAGAACAAGCACAACATGAACATTACAAATCAGCAATCACTGACCACTGCAAAAGGGAAAACCACATCATGGACCGGGCGAAGGGCAGGGTCATCCGCACAGAAGAGAACAAACAACAGCGCTGGATCAGAGAGGCCATTGAGATCTGCAAGCGAGGCATAAAAACCATGAACAGAGACAAGGGAGCCTTCATCCTCTCTACCACCTGGACCAGCATCTTGGCGGAGTGAACGGACAGCGGGGGGCGTGACTTGCCTTCATTCTTGTGACAGGTAAGTCACGCCCTCATGGAACATCAGCTGATAAAGACGGGTCACAAGACAGCATCATGTGACACTCTGAAGAAGGCGAAAGACTTTCGTATTGTGACATGCTCAAGGCCTAAACACTCATCCGAGCAAATATAAGGTAGATTTTGTTCACCTGCCCGGAGAAAAACATCAACGAAAATAATTTGTATTTGTTTTAACCAGTTGGTGGCACTACCACTGCGATCAAAAATAAGTTGGCAGCCGTCTTCAGGGCCTGAATATCCTCAAATGTGAAAGATTTCCAGAAGATGGATCATCTGAATCATTTTGCAGGAACTTTTGTTGCCACGGAGAATAATCAGACTCTGCGGCACCGTAATAGCCACGCCCTTTGAAGGAAAGTCGTAAAAATAGGGATAGAGTAAGATCAATGTCTTGAGTCTTTTCTAGCCAATTTTCAATCGGATTCGTTAAAAGGGCACCGTGCAGTACGTCAAAATGTAAAAATTGATATTGATTGGCGCAAGGTGTATAACTGAATATAAACATATAGATGTCTTCAGATACCGACTCTTTATGTACATGTGAAGTTTTGGATTTTTAGCAGCATGTGCAGGAGAGTTATTAAGCATTTTGTCCATTGCGGCGAAGGAAATCTTAAGTGAAAACTTTGAAGCCCCGCCCCCGTCATATAGTATTTCGGAAACAAAAAATTTTAGCCCCAGTGTTTGTCCCAGGTCTTAAGATGCTCCAGACAGAACTTTAAGGCAATCAGATGAAGCCTTTAGGATCAGGGTGCAAAAGAATGACCCCTGTAAACATGCAAAAAAGGGCAAAAGTCGGACTTTCAAAAATTCATAACTCACTTCCTGTTCATATTAGACGTTACAAAATATAAAATTTTTCGCCATGCCCGATGAGACTGCCAAGTTTGGTGAGTTTTTGTGCATGTTTCGGGGGTCAAAAATGCGATCGAACAATCGGAAAAATAATAATAATACTAATTTCTACAAAAACAATAGGGACTTCGCAGCGGTCGCTGCTCAGGCCCTAATAATAATAATAATAATAATAATAATAAAAGTAATAATATTTTCGACAAAAACAATAGGGACCTCGCCGCGGTCGCTGCTCGGGCCCCAATAATAATTTCTACACAAAGTCCATTGTGGTGACCCGCCCCCTTTTAAGTAAATTCAAAATGGCCGACTTCCTGTAAAACCTAGCTCATTGCTCCAAGAGACTTTTTTGTAGGTCTTGGTCTTATACATACAGTGAACCCTCGCTACTTCGCGGTTCACCTTTCGCGGGTTCAGTGCTTCGCGGGTCTAAAAAATATTCGGGGGCATTGTAGTTTCGCCGAGCGGCACGACGGGGCGCTGGAGCGGTTAGACGGCCGGCGTGCGCCGAAGAAGAGCGTGGGCGAAGAGGAGAGTGGACGAAGAAGAGCACGTTCCCCCGGACACGATCGGTGGCGACGTTTCGCGCGGTTCGGACCGTACCAGAGCTCCGGCCAGCGTGCGTGGCAGTTAAGCCGTAGAGGAGCACCTTCCCCGGGCACGGGCGGTGCCAAGCGGCCCCTAAGTTTAACCGAATGGAAGCTCCGGAGGAGGAGGGCATGCTCGCGTCACAGTAAGCCGAAGAGGAGCACCTTCCCCGGGCACGGGCGGTTCCAAGCGGCCCCTAAGTTTAACCGAATGGAAGCTCCGGAGGAGGAGGGCATGCTCGCGTCACAGTAAGCCGAAGAGGAGCACCTTCCCCGGGCACGGGCGGTGCCAAGCGGCCCCTAAGTTTAACCGAATGGAAGCTCCGGGGGAGGAGGACGGGCGTGTGTCACAGTTAAGCCAAATTGGAGCACCTCTTCTGCCCGGGCACGAGCGGAGCGCGAGGCTGTCAGTTATGAATGAATAAATGAATAAATAAATAAAGAATGCCACCTTTCATTTCACAGGGCACACCGGACGGCGTACCAGCAGGTAAAAGTCGGAGTAATTAAATAAATACAAAAAGAATGGCTGGGGAATAAAAAAATAATACGTTTTAATAATAATTTGGTTTTTTTGTTATAACATGAATTTCACTCTCTCTCTCCCCGTATATATATATATATATATCTATATATATATATATATATATATATATATATATATATATATATATATATATTTCTATATTTATTATATATATTGTATATTTTTTTTAAGCATTTTTGAAG
The DNA here is from genome assembly GCF_059441095.1 of Idiotropiscis lumnitzeri. Lineage (NCBI taxonomy): Eukaryota > Metazoa > Chordata > Actinopteri > Syngnathiformes > Syngnathidae > Idiotropiscis > Idiotropiscis lumnitzeri. The sequence continues at coordinate 70,116 of NW_028283740.1, read as the reverse complement.
GTGCGCCGCTACTTCGCGGATTTTCAGTTTTCGCGGGTGGTCTCGGTCCCCATTAACCGCGATAACCGAGGGTTCACTGTACTCCATAAAATTTACAAAAAGCGAGGTGAAACACTCAACCAGAGCTGCTTTTTTTTAACATTTCTCGAGGGCCATGGCGAGCCATTTCAAAAAAGCTGCACAACTAACGTATAAAATATTGATAAATTTGCTCGGCCTGATGTGTGTGTAAAGTTTTACGAGTTGTCGTTCATATTTAGAACCTCATAATCAGCTTTGTTTTATTGCCGAACAGTGCAATGCCACTCCCACAACTTTTCACGAAAAATCACGAATTTCGTATTGTGACATCCTCATGGCCGAAACAGTCATCCGAGCATATATGAGGGCGACCTTGTTGAGTTGCACGGAGAAAAACATCCAAGAAAATAACTTGTATTAGCTTTTACCAGTTGGTGGCGCTACTACTACGATGAAAAATAAGTTGGTAGATGTCTTCAGGGCTTAAGTATCCTCAAATGTGTGCAACTTCGAGAAGATAGGATCACCTGAGTCATGTTGCTGGAGCTTTTGTTGCCACAGAGTACAATCGGACTTTTCAGCACCGTAATAGCCACGCCTTTTGCCAAAACGTCACAAAATTCGGCAGAGAGTAAGATCATTGTCTTGAGTCTTTTCTGACTAATTTTCAGTCGGATTCGTCGAAAGGGCACCGTGCAGTACGTGAAAATTAAAATAAAAACAAATTTTTGATTCCACTTGGCGGCACTGTGTGTATAACAAAATAATAACATTAAGATGTCTTCAGGTCGGGACGTTTTATTTACAGGTGAAGGTTTGGATTTTTAGGAGCATGTGCAGGGGAGTTATTAAGCATTCATTTATTTGTATTAGGTTCATTTTGTCTTCTTATTATTGATATTTGACTGATTCATTAAAAGCAGACAATTATGTTTTAGGTTAATTTTTTACCTGACATGTTTCGGCGAGTCTTTCGCCTTCTTCAGAGTGTCGCATGATGGTGTCTTGAGACCCGTCTTTATCAGCTGATGTTCCATGAGGGTGTGACTTACCTGTCAAAAAAATGAAAAATCAGAGCAGTAAAAGAACAAGCACAACATGAACATTACAAATCAGCAATCACTGACCACTGCAAAAGGGAAAACCACATCATGGACCGGGAGAAGGGCAGGGTCATCCGCACCGAAGAGAACAAACAACAGCGCTGGATCAGAGAGGCCATTGAGATCTGCAAGCGAGGCATAAAAACCATGAACAGAGACAAGGGAGCCTTCATCCTCTCTACCACCTGGAGCAGCATTTTGGCGGAGTGAACGGACAGCGGGGGGCGTGACTTGCCTTCGTTCTTGTGACAGGTAAGTCACGCCCTCATGGAACATCAGCTGATAAAGACGGGCCACAAGACACCATCATGTGACACTCTGAAGAAGGCGAAAGACTTTCGTATTGTGACATCCTCAAGGCCTAAACACTCATCCGAGCAAATGTAAGGTAGATTTTGTTAACCTGCCCGGAGAAAAAAATCAATGAAAATGATTTGTATTTGTTTTAACCAGTTGGTGGCGCTACCACTGCGATCAAAAATAAGTTGGCAGCCGTCTTCAGGGCCTGAATATCCTCAAATGTGAAAAATTTCGAGAAGATGGATCATCTGAATCATTTTGCAGGAACTTTTGTTGCCACGGAGAATAATCAGACTCTGCGGCACCGTAATAGCCACGCCCTTCGAAGGAAAGTCACAAAAATAGGGATAGAGTAAGATCAATGACTTGAGTCTTTTCTAGCCAATTTTCAATCAGATTCGTTAAAAGGGCACCGTGCAGTACGTCAAAATGTAAAAAATGATATTGATTGGCGCAAGGTGTATAACTGAATATAAACATATAGATGTCTTCAGGTACAGACTCTTTATGTACATGTGAAGTTTTGGATTTTTAGCAGCATGTGCAGGAGAGTTATTAAGCATTTTGTCCATTGCGGCGAAGGAAATCTTAAGTGAAAACTTTGATGCCCCGCCCCCGTCATATAGTATTTCGGAAACAAAAAATTTTAGCCCCAGTGTTTGTGCCAGGTCTTCAGATGCTACAGACAGAATTTTAAGGCAATCAGATGAAGCCTTTAGGATCAGGGTGCAAAAGAATGACCCCTGTAAACATGCAAAAAAGGGCAAAAGTCGGACTTTCAAAAATTCATAACTCACTTCCTGTTCATATTAGACGTTAAAATATCAAATTTTTCGCCATGCCCGATGAGACTGCCAAGTTTGGTGAGTTTTTGTGCATGTTTCAGGGGTCAAAAATGCGATCGAACAATCGGAAAAATAATAATAATAATAATTTCGACAAAAACAATAGGGACTTCGCAGCGGTCGCTGCTCAGGCCCTAATAATAATAATAATAATAATAATAAAAGTAATAATATTTTCTACAAAAACAATAGGGACCTCGCCGCGGTCGCTGCTCGGGCCCCAATAATAATTTCTACACAAAGTCCATTGTGGTGACCTGCCCCCTTTTAAGTAAATTCAAAATGGCCGACTTCCTGTAAAACCTAGCTCATTGCTCCAAGAGACTTTTTTGTAGGTCTTGGTCTTATACATACAGTGAACCCTCGCTACTTCGCGGTTCACCTTTCGCGGGTTCAGTGCTTCGCGGGTCTAAAAAATATTCGGGGGCATTGTAGTTTCGCCGAGCGGCACGACGGGGCGCTGGAGCGGTTAGACGGCCGGCGTGCGCCGAAGAAGAGCGTGGGCGAAGAGGAGAGTGGACGAAGAAGAGCACATTCCCCCGGACACGATCGGTGGCGACGTTTCGCGCGGTTCGGACCGTACCAGAGCTCCGGCCAGCGTGCGTGGCAGTTAAGCCGTAGAGGAGCACCTTCCCCGGGCACGGGCGGTGCCAAGCGGCCCCTAAGTTTAACCGAATGGAAGCTCCGGAGGAGGAGGGCATGCTCGCGTCACAGTAAGCCGAAGAGGAGCACCTTCCCCGGGCACGGGCGGTTCCAAGCGGCCCCTAAGTTTAACCGAATGGAAGCTCCGGAGGAGGAGGGCATGCTCGCGTCACAGTAAGCCGAAGAGGAGCACCTTCCCCGGGCACGGGCGGTGCCAAGCGGCCCCTAAGTTTAACCGAATGGAAGCTCCGGGGGAGGAGGACGGGCGTGTGTCACAGTTAAGCCAAATTGGAGCACCTCTTCTGCCCGGGCACGAGCGGAGCGCGAGGCTGTCAGTTATGAATGAATAAATGAATAAATAAATAAAGAATGCCACCTTTCATTTCACAGGGCACACCGGACGGCGTACCAGCAGGTAAAAGTCGGAGTAATTAAATAAATACAAAAAGAATGGCTGGGGAATAAAAAAATAATACGTTTTAATAATAATTTGTTTTTTTTGTTATAACATGAATTTCACTCTCTCTCTCCCCGTATATATATATATATATATATATATATATATATATATATATATATATATATATATATATATAAAAATTTATATATTTATTATATATATTGTATATTTTTTTTAAGCATTTTTGAAGGTGCGCCGCTACTTCGCGGATTTTCAGTTTTCGCGGATGGTCTCGGTCCCCATTAACCGCGATAACCGAGGGTTCACTGTACTCCATAAAATTTACAAAAAGCGAGGTGAAACACTCAACCAGAGCTGCTTTTTTTTAACATTTCTCGAGGGCCATGGCGAGCCATTTAAAAAAAGCTGCACAACTAACGTATAAAATATTGATAAATTTGCTCGGCCTGATGTGTGTGTAAAGTTTTACGAGTTGTCGTTCATATTTAGAACCTCATAATCAGCTTTGTTTTATTGCCGAACAGTGCAATGCCACTCCCACAACTTTTCACGAAAAATCACGAATTTCGTATTGTGACATCCTCATGGCCGAAACAGTCATCCGAGCATATATGAGGGCGACCTTGTTGAGTTGCACGGAGAAAAACATCCAAGAAAATAACTTGTATTAGCTTTTACCAGTTGGTGGCGCTACTACTACGATGTAAAATAAGTTGGTAGATGTCTTCAGGGCTGAAGTATCCTCAAATGTGTACAACTTCGAGAAGATAGGATCATCTGAGTCATGTTGCCGGAGCTTTTGTTGCCACAGAGTACAATCGGACTTTTCAGCACCTTAATAGCCACGCCTTTTGCCAAAACGTCACAAAATTCGGCAGAGAGTAAGATCATTGTCTTGAGTCTTTTCTGACTAATTTTCAGTCGGATTCGTCAAAAGGGCACCGTGCAGTACGTGAAAATTAAAATAAAAACAAATTTTTGATTCCACTTGGCGGCACTGTGTGTATAACAAAATAATAACATTACGATGTCTTCAGGTCGGGACGTTTTATTTACAGGTGAAGGTTTGGATTTTTAGGAGCATGTGCAGGGGAGTTATTAAGCATTCATTTATTTGTATTAGGTTCATTTTGTCTTCTTATTATTGATATTTGACTGATTCATTAAAAGCAGACAATTATGTTTTAGGTTAATTTTTTACCTGACATGTTTCGGCGAGTCTTTCGCCTTCTTCAGAGTGTCGCATGATGGTGTCTTGAGCTGATGTTCCATGAGGGTGTGACTTACCTGTCAAAAAAATGAAAAAAATCAGAGCAGTAAAAGAACAAGCACAACATGAACATTACAAATCAGCAATCACTGACCACTGCAAAAGGGAAAACCACATCATGGACCGGGAGAAGGGCAGGGTCATCCGCACAGAAGAGAACAAACAACAGCGCTGGATCAGAGAGGCCATTGAGATCTGCAAGCGAGGCATAAAAACCATGAACAGAGACAAGGGAGCCTTCATCCTCTCTACCACCTGGACCAGCATCTTGGCGGAGTGAACGGACAGCGGGGGGCGTGACTTGCCTTCATTCTTGTGACAGGTAAGTCACGCCCTCATGGAACATCAGCTGATAAAGACGGGACACAAGACAGCATCATGTGACACTCTGAAGAAGGCGAAAGACTTTCGTATTGTGACATGCTCAAGGCCTAAACACTCATCCGAGCAAATATAAGGTAGATTTTGTTCACCTGCCCGGAGAAAAACATCAACGAAAATAATTTGTATTTGTTTTAACCAGTTGGTGGCGCTACCACTGCAATCAAAAATAAGTTGGCAGCCGTCTTCAGGGCCTGAATATCCTCAAATGTGAAAAATTTCGAGAAGATGGATCATCTGAATCATTTTGCAGGAACTTTTGTTGCCACGGAGAATAATCAGACTCTGCGGCACCGTAATAGCCACGCCCTTCGAAGGAAAGTCACAAAAATAGGGATAGAGTAAGATCAATGTCTTGAGTCTTTTCTAGCCAATTTTCAATCAGATTCGTTAAAAGGGCACCGTGCAGTACGTCAAAATGTAAAAATAGATATTGATTGGCGCAAGGTGTATAACTGAATATAAACATATAGATGTCTTCAGGTACAGACTTTTTATGTACATGTGAAGTTTTGGATTTTTAGCAGCATGTGCAGGAGAGTTATTAAGCATTTTGTCCATTGCGGCGAAGGAAATCTTAAGTGAAAACTTTGAAGACCCGCCCCCGTCATATAGTATTTCGGAAACAAAAAATTTTAGCCCCAGTGTTTGTCCCAGGTCTTCAGATGCTCCAGACAGAATTTTAAGGCAATCAGATGAAGCCTTTAGGATCAGGGTGCAAAAGAATGACCCCTGTAAACATGCAAAAAAGGGCAAAAGTCGGACTTTCAAAAATTCATAACTCACTTCCTGTTCATATTAGACGTTAAAATATCAAATTTTTCGCCATGCCCGATGAGACTGCCAAGTTTGGTGAGTTTTTGTGCATGTTTCGGGGGTCAAAAATGCGATCGAACAATCGGAAAAATAATAATAATAATAATTTCTACAAAAACAATAGGGACTTCGCAGCGGTCGCTGCTCAGGCCCTAATAATAATAATAATAATATTAATAATAATAAAAGTAATAATATTTTCTACAAAAACAATAGGGACCTCGCAGCCGTCGCAGCTCGGGCCCTAATAACAATTTCTAGAAAAACAATAGGGACCTCGCAGCGGTCACTGCTCGGGCCCTAATAATAATAATAATAAAAATAATAATAATTTCCACAAAAACAATGGGGACCTCGTAGCGGTCGCTGCTCAGGCCCTATTAATAATTTCTACAAAAACAATAGGGACCTCGCCGCCGTCGCTGCTCGGGCCCCAATAATAATTTCTACACAAAGTCCATTGTGGTGACCCGCCCCCTTTTAGGTAAATTCAAAATGGCCGACTTCCTGTAAAACCTAGCTCATTGCTCCAAGAGACTTTTTTGTAGGTCTTGGTCTTATACATACAGTGAACCCTCGCTACTTCGCGGTTCACCTTTCGCGGGTTCAGTGCTTCGCGGGTCTAAAAAATATTCGGGGGCATTGTAGTTTCGCCGAGCGGCACGACGGGGCGCTGGAGCGGTTAGACGGCCGGCGTGCGCCGAAGAAGAGCGTGGGCGAAGAGGAGAGTGGACGAAGAAGAGCACGTTCTCCCGGACACGATCGGTGGCGACGTTTCGCGCGGTTCGGACCGTACCAGAGCTCCGGCCGGCGTGCGTGGCAGTTAAGCCGTAGAGGAGCACCTTCCCCGGGCACGGGCGGTGCCAAGCGGCCCCTAAGTTTAACCGAATGGAAGCTCCGGAGGAGGAGGGCATGCTCGCGTCACAGTAAGCCGAAGAGGAGCACCTTCCCCGGGCACGGGCGGTTCCAAGCGGCCCCTAAGTTTAACCGAATGGAAGCTCCGGAGGAGGAGGGCATGCTCGCGTCACAGTAAGCCGAAGAGGAGCACCTTCCCCGGGCACGGGCGGTTCCAAGCGGCCCCTAAGTTTAACTGAATGGAAGCTCCGGAGGAGGAGGGCATGCTCGCGTCACAGTAAGCCGAAGAGGAGCACCTTCCCCGGGCACGGGCGGTGCCAAGCGGCCCCTAAGTTTAACAGAATGGAAGTTCCGGGGGAGGAGGGCGGGCGTGTGTCACAGTTAAGCCGAATTGGAGCACCTCTTCCGCCCGGGCACGAGCGGAGCGCGAGGCTGTCAGTTATGAATGAATAAATGAATAAATAAATAAAGAATGCCACCTTTCATTTCACAGGGCACACCGGACGGCGTACCAGCAGGTAAAAGTCGGAGTAATTAAATAAATACAAAAAGAATGGCTGGGGAATAAAAAAATAATACGTTTTAATAATAATTTGGTTTTTTTGTTATAAAATGAATTTCACTCTCTCTCTCCCCGTATATATATATATATATATATATATATATATATATATATATATATATATATTGTATATTTTTTTTAAGCATTTTTGAAGGTGCGCCGCTACTTCGCGGATTTTCAGTTTTCGCGGGTGGTCTCGGTCCCCATTAACCGCGATAACCGAGGGTTCACTGTACTCCATAAAATTTACAAAAAGCGAGGTGAAACACTCAATCAGGGCTGCTTTTTTGAACATTTCTCGAGGGCCATGGCGAGCCATTTCAAAAAAGCTGCACAACTAACGTATAAAATATTGATAAATTTGCTCGGCCTGATGTGTGTGTAAAGTTTCACGAGTTGTCGTTCATATTTAGAACCTCATAATCAGCGTTGTTTTATTGCCGAACAGTGCAATGCCACTCCCACAACTTTTCACGAAAAAGGACTAATTTCGTATTGTGACATCCTCATGGCCGAAACAGTCATCCGAGCATATATGAGGGCGACCTTGTTGAGTTGCACGGAGAAAAACATCCAAGAAAATAACTTGTATTAGCTTTTACCAGTTGGTGGCGCTACTACTACGATGTAAAATAAGTTGGTAGATGTCTTCTGGGCTGAAGTATCCTCAAATGTGTACAACTTCGAGAAGATAGGATCATCTGAGTCATGTTGCCGGAGCTTTTGTTGCCACAGAGTACAATCGGACTTTTCAGCACCGTAATAGCCACGCCTTTTGCCAAAACGTCACAAAATTCGGCAGAAAGTAAGATCATTGTCTTGAGTCTTTTCTGACTAATTTTCAGTCGGATTCGTCAAAAGGGCACCGTGCAGTACGTGAAAATTAAAATAAAAACAAATTTTTGATTCCACTTGGCGGCGCTGTGTGTATAACAAAATAATAACATTAAGATGTCTTCAGGTCGGGACGTTTTATTTACAGGTGAAGGTTTGGATTTTTAGGAGCATGTGCAGGGGAGTTATTAAGCATTCATTTATTTGTATTAGGTTCATTTTGTCTTCTTATTATTGATATTTGACTGATTCATTAAAAGCAGACAATTATGTTTTAGGTTAATTTTTTACCTGACATGTTTCGGCGAGTCTTTTGCCTTCTTCAGAGTGTCGCATGATGGTGTCTTGAGACCCGTCTTTATCAGCTGATGTTCCATGAGGGTGTGACTTACCTGTCAAAAAAATGAAAAAATCAGAGCAGTAAAAGAACAAGCACAACATGAACATTACAAATCAGCAATCACTGACCACTGCAAAAGGGAAAACCACATCATGGACCGGGAGAAGGGCAGGGTCATCCGCACCGAAGAGAACAAACAACAGCGCTGGATCAGAGAGGCCATTGAGATCTGCAAGCGAGGCATAAAAACCATGAACAGAGACAAGGGAGCCTTCATCCTCTCTACCACCTGGAGCAGCATTTTGGCGGAGTGAACGGACAGCGGGGGGCGTGACTTGCCTTCATTCTTGTGACAGGTAAGTCACGCCCTCATGGAACATCAGCTGATAAAGACGGGTCACAAGACAGCATCATGTGACACTCTGAAGAAGGCGAAAGACTTTCGTATTGTGACATGCTCAAGGCCTAAACACTCATCCGAGCAAATATAAGGTAGATTTTGTTCACCTGCCCGGAGAAAAACATCAACGAAAATAATTTGTATTTGTTTTAACCAGTTGGTGGCGCTACCACTGCGATCAAAAATAAGTTGGCAGCCGTCTTCAGGGCCTGAATATCCTCAAATGTGAAAAATTTCGAGAAGATGGATCATCTGAATCATTTTGCAGGAACTTTTGTTGCCACTGAGAATAATCAGACTCTGCGGCACCGTAATAGCCACGCCCTTCGAAGGAAAGTCACAAAAATAGGGATAGAGTAAGATCAATGTCTTGAGTCTTTTCTAGCCAATTTTCAATCAGATTCGTTAAAAGGGCACCGTGCAGTACGTCAAAATGTAAAAAATGATATTGATTGGCGCAAGGTGTATAACTGAATATAAACATATAGATGTCTTCAGGTACAGACTTTTTATGTACATGTGAAGTTTTGGATTTTTAGCAGCATGTGCAGGAGAGTTATTAAGCATTTTGTCCATTGCGGCGAAGGAAATCTTAAGTGAAAACTTTGAAGACCCGCCCCCGTCATATAGTATTTCGGAAACAAAAAATTTTAGCCCCAGTGTTTGTCCCAGGTCTTCAGATGCTCCAGACAGAATTTTAAGGCAATCAGATGAAGCCTTTAGGATCAGGGTGCAAAAGAATGACCCCTGTAAACATGCAAAAAAGGGCAAAAGTCGGACTTTCAAAAATTCATAACTCACTTCCTGTTCATATTAGACGTTAAAATATCAAATTTTTCGCCATGCCCGATGAGACTGCCAAGTTTGGTGAGTTTTTGTGCATGTTTCGGGGGTCAAAAATGCGATCGAACAATCGGAAAAATAATAATAATAATAATTTCTACAAAAACAATAGGGACTTCGCAGCGGTCGCTGCTCAGGCCCTAATAATAATAATAATAATATTAATAATAATAAAAGTAATAATATTTTCTACAAAAACAATAGGGACCTCGCAGCCGTCGCAGCTCGGGCCCTAATAACAATTTCTAGAAAAACAATAGTGACCTCGCAGCGGTCACTGCTCGGGCCCTAATAATAATAATAATAAAAATAATAATAATTTCCACAAAAACAATGGGGACCTCGTAGCGGTCGCTGCTCAGGCCCTAATAATAATTTCTACAAAAACAATAGGGACCTCGCCGCCGTCGCTGCTCGGGCCCCAATAATAATTTCTACACAAAGTCCATTGTGGTGACCCGCCCCCTTTTAAGTAAATTCAAAATGGCCGACTTCCTGTAAAACCTAGCTCATTGCTCCAAGAGACTTTTTTGTAGGTCTTGGTCTTATACATACAGTGAACCCTCGCTACTTCGCGGTTCACCTTTCGCGGGTTCAGTGCTTCGCGGGTCTAAAAAATATTCGGGGGCATTGTAGTTTCGCCGAGCGAAAATAATTTGTATTTGTTTTAACCAGTTGGTGGCGCTACCACTGCGATCAAAAATAAGTTGGCAGCCGTCTTCAGGGCCTGAATATCCTCAAATGGGGCGCTGGAGCGGTTAGACGGCCGGCGTGCGCCGAAGAAGAGCGTGGGTGAAGAGGAGAGTGGACGAAGAAGAGCACGTTCTCCCGGACACGATCGGTGGCGACGTTTCGCGCGGTTCGGACCGTACCAGAGCTCCGGCCGGCGTGCGTGGCAGTTAAGCCGTAGAGGAGCACCTTCCCCGGGCACGGGCGGTGCCAAGCGGCCCCTAAGTTTAACCGAATGGAAGCTCCGGAGGAGGAGGGCATGCTCGCGTCACAGTAAGCCGAAGAGGAGCACCTTCCCCGGGCACGGGCGGTTCCAAGCGGCCCCTAAGTTTAACCGAATGGAAGCTCCGGAGGAGGAGGGCATGCTCGCGTCACAGTAAGCCGAAGAGGAGCACCTTCCCCGGGCACGGGCGGTTCCAAGCGGCCCCTAAGTTTAACTGAATGGAAGCTCCGGAGGAGGAGGGCATGCTCGCGTCACAGTAAGCCGAAGAGGAGCACCTTCCCCGGGCACGGGCGGTGCCAAGCGGCCCCTAAGTTTAACAGAATGGAAGTTCCGGGGGAGGTGGGCGGGCGTGTGTCACAGTTAAGCCGAATTGGAGCACCTACCACCTGGAGCAGCATTTTGGCGGAGTGAACGGACAGCGGGGGGCGTGACTTGCCTTCATTCTTGTGACAGGTAAGTCACGCCCTCATGGAACATCAGCTGATAAAGACGGGCCACAAGACACCATCATGTGACACTCTGAAGAAGGCGAAAGACTTTCGTATTGTGACATCCTCAAGGCCTAAACACTCATCCGAGCAAATGTAAGGTAGATTTTGTTAACCTGCCCGGAGAAAAAAATCAACGAAAATAATTTGTATTTGTTTTAACCAGTTGGTGGCGCTACCACTGCGATCAAAAATAAGTTGGCAGCCGTCTTCAGGGCCTGAATATCCTCAAATGGGGCGCTGGAGCGGTTAGACGGCCGGCGTGCGCCGAAGAAGAGCGTGGGCGAAGAGGAGAGTGGACGAAGAAGAGCACGTTCTCCCGGACACGATCGGTGGCGACGTTTCGCGCGGTTCGGACCGTACCAGAGCTCCGGCCGGCGTGCGTGGCAGTTAAGCCGTAGAGGAGCACCTTCCCCGGGCACGGGCGGTGCCAAGCGGCCCCTAAGTTTAACCGAATGGAAGCTCCGGAGGAGGAGGGCATGCTCGCGTCACAGTAAGCCGAAGAGGAGCACCTTCCCCGGGCACGGGCGGTTCCAAGCGGCCCCTAAGTTTAACCGAATGGAAGCTCCGGAGGAGGAGGGCATGCTCGCGTCACAGTAAGCCGAAGAGGAGCACCTTCCCCGGGCACGGGCGGTTCCAAGCGGCCCCTAAGTTTAACTGAATGGAAGCTCCGGAGGAGGAGGGCATGCTCGCGTCACAGTAAGCCGAAGAGGAGCACCTTCCCCGGGCACGGGCGGTGCCAAGCGGCCCCTAAGTTTAACAGAATGGAAGTTCCGGGGGAGGAGGGCGGGCGTGTGTCACAGTTAAGCCGAATTGGAGCACCTCTTCCGCCCGGGCACGAGCGGAGCGCGAGGCTGTCAGTTATGAATGAATAAATGAGTAAATAAATAAAGAATGCCACCTTTCATTTCACAGGGCACACCGGACGGCGTACCAGCAGGTAAAAGTCGGAGTAATTAAATAAATACAAAAAGAATGGCTGGGGAATAAAAAAATAATACGTTTTAATAATAATTTGGTTTTTTTGTTATAAAATGAATTTCACTCTCTCTCTCCCCGTATATATATATATATATATATATATATATATATATATTGTATATTTTTTTTAAGCATTTTTGAAGGTGCGCCGCTACTTCGCGGATTTTCAGTTTTCGCGGGTGGTCTCGGTCCCCATTAACCGCGATAACCGAGGGTTCACTGTACTCCATAAAATTTACAAAAAGCGAGGTGAAACACTCAATCAGGGCTGCTTTTTTGAACATTTCTCGAGGGCCATGGCGAGCCATTTCAAAAAAGCTGCACAACTAACGTATAAAATATTGATAAATTTGCTCGGCCTGATGTGTGTGTAAAGTTTCACGAGTTGTCGTTCATATTTAGAACCTCATAATCAGCGTTGTTTTATTGCCGAACAGTGCAATGCCACTCCCACAACTTTTCACGAAAAAGGACTAATTTCGTATTGTGACATCCTCATTGCCGAAACAGTCATCCGAGCATATATGAGGGCGACCTTGTTGAGTTGCACGGAGAAAAACATCCAAGAAAATAACTTGTATTAGCTTTTACCAGTTGGTGGCGCTACTACTACGATGTAAAATAAGTTGGTAGATGTCTTCTGGGCTGAAGTATCCTCAAATGTGTACAACTTCGAGAAGATAGGATCATCTGAGTCATGTTGCCGGAGCTTTTGTTGCCACAGAGTACAATCGGACTTTTCAGCACCGTAATAGCCACGCCTTTTGCCAAAACGTCACAAAATTCGGCAGAGAGTAAGATCATTGTCTTGAGTCTTTTCTGACTAATTTTCAGTCGGATTCGTCAAAAGGGCACCGTGCAGTACGTGAAAATTAAAATAAAAACAAATTTTTGATTCCACTTGGCGGCGCTGTGTGTATAACAAAATAATAACATTAAGATGTCTTCAGGTCGGGACGTTTTATTTACAGGTGAAGGTTTGGATTTTTAGGAGCATGTGCAGGGGAGTTATTAAGCATACATTTATTTGTATTAGGTTCATTTTGTCTTCTTATTATTGATATTTGACTGATTCATTAAAAGCAGACAATTATGTTTTAGGTTAATTTTTTACCTGACATGTTTCGGCGAGTCTTTTGCCTTCTTCAGAGTGTCGCATGATGGTGTCTTGAGACCCGTCTTTATCAGCTGATGTTCCATGAGGGTGTGACTTACCTGTCAAAAAAATGAAAAAATCAGAGCAGTAAAAGAACAAGCACAACATGAACATTACAAATCAGCAATCACTGACCACTGCAAAAGGGAAAACCACATCATGGACCGGGAGAAGGGCAGGGTCATCCGCACCGAAGAGAACAAACAACAGCGCTGGATCAGAGAGGCCATTGAGATCTGCAAGCGAGGCATAAAAACCATGAACAGAGACAAGGGAGCCTTCATCCTCTCTACCACCTGGAGCAGCATTTTGGCGGAGTGAACGGACAGCGGGGGGCGTGACTTGCCTTCATTCTTGTGACAGGTAAGTCACATCAGCTGATAAAGACGGGCCACAAGACACCATCATGTGACACTCTGAAGAAGGCGAAAGACTTTCGTATTGTGACATCCTCAAGGCCTAAACACTCATCCGAGCAAATGTAAGGTAGATTTTGTTAACCTGCCCGGAGAAAAAAATCAACGAAAATAATTTGTATTTGTTTTAACCAGTTGGTGGCGCTACCACTGCGATCAAAAATAAGTTGGCAGCCGTCTTCAGGGCCTGAATATCCTCAAATGTGAAAAATTTCGAGAAGATGGATCATCTGAATCATTTTGCAGGAACTTTTGTTGCCACGGAGAATAATCAGACTCTGCGGCACCGTAATAGCCACGCCCTTCGAAGGAAAGTCACAAAAATAGGGATAGAGTAAGATCAATGTCTTGAGTCTTTTCTAGCCAATTTTCAATCAGATTCGTTAAAAGGGCACCGTGCAGTACGTCAAAATGTAAAAATTGATATTGATTGGCGCAAGGTGTATAACTGAATATAAACATATAGATGTCTTCAGGTACAGACTCTTTATGTACATGTGAAGTTTTGGATTTTTAGCAGCATGTGCAGGAATGTTATTAAGCATTTTGTCCATTGCGGCGAAGGAAATCTTAAGTGAAAACTTTGAAGCCCCGCCCCCGTCATATAGTATTTCGGAAACAAAAAATTTTAGCCCCAGTGTTTGTCCCAGGTCTTCAGATGCTACAGACAGAATTTTAAGGCAATCAGATGAAGCCTTTAGGATCAGGGTGCAAAAGAATGACCCCTGTAAACATGCAAAAAAGGGCAAAAGTCGGACTTTCAAAAATTCATAACTCACTTCCTGTTCATATTAGACGTTAAAATATCAAATTTTTCGCCATGCCCGATGAGACTGCCAAGTTTGGTGAGTTTTTGTGCATGTTTCGGGGGTCAAAAATGCGATCGAACAAACGGAAAAATAATAATAATAATAATTTCTACAAAAACAATAGGGACTTCGCAGCGGTCGCTGCTCAGGCCCTAATAATAATAATAATAATAATAATAAAAGTAATAATGTTTTCTACAAAAACAATAGGGACCTCGCCGCGGTCGCTGCTCGGGGCCCAATAATAATTTCTACACAAAGTCCATTGTGGTGACCCGCCCCCTTTTAAGTAAATTCAAAATGGCCGACTTCCTGTAAAACCTAGCTCATTGCTCCAAGAGACTTTTTTGTAGGTCTTGGTCTTATACATACAGTGAACCCTCGCTACTTCGCGGTTCACCTTTCGCGGGTTCAGTGCTTCGCGGGTCTAAAAAATATTCGGGGGCATTGTAGTTTCGCCGAGCGGCACGACGGGGCGCTGGAGCGGTTAGACGGCCGGCGTGCGCCGAAGAAGAGCGTGGGCGAAGAGGAGAGTGGACGAAGAAGAGCACGTTCCCCCGGACACGATCGGTGGCGACGTTTCGCGCGGTTCGGACCGTACCAGAGCTCCGGCCGGCGTGCGTGGCAGTTAAGCCGTAGAGGAGCACCTTCCCCGGGCACGGGCGGTTCCAAGCGGCCCCTAAGTTTAACCGAATGGAAGCTCCGGAGGAGGAGGGCATGCTCGCGTCACAGTAAGCCGAAGAGGAGCACCTTCCCCGGGCACGGGCGGTGCCAAGCGGCCCCTAAGTTTAACCGAATGGAAGCTCCGGGGGAGGAGGGCGGGCGTGTGTCACAGTTAAGCCAAATTGGAGCACCTCTTCTGCCCGGGCACGAGCGGAGCGCGAGGCTGTCAGTTATGAATGAATAAATGAATAAATAAATAAAGAATGCCACCTTTCATTTCACAGGGCACACCGGACGGCGTACCAGCAGGTAAAAGTCGGAGTAATTAAATAAATACTAAAAGAATGGCTGGGGAATAAAAAAATAATACGTTTTAATAATAATTTGGTTTTTTTGTTATAACATGAATTTCACTCTCTCTCTCCCCGTATATATATATATATATATATATATATATATATATATATATATTTATTATATATATTGTTTATTTTTTTTAAGCATTTTTGAAGGTGCGCCGCTACTTCGCGGATTTTCAGTTTTCGCGGGTGGTCTCGGTCCCCGTTAACCGCGATAACCGAGGGTTCACTGTACTCCATAAAATTTACAAAAAGCGAGGTGAAACACTCAACCAGAGCTGCTTTTTTTAACATTTCTCGAGGGCCATGGCGAGCCATTTCAAAAAAGCTGCACAACTAACGTATAAAATATTGATAAATTTGCTCGGCCTGATGTGTGTGTAAAGTTTTACGAGTTGTCGTTCATATTTAGAACCTCATAATCAGCTTTGTTTTATTGCCGAACAGTGCAATGCCACTCCCACAACTTTTCATGAAAAAGGACGAATTTCGTATTGTGACATCCTCATGGCCGAAACAGTCATCCGAGCATATATGAGGGCGACCTTGTTGAGTTGCACGGAGAAAAACATCCAAGAAAATAACTTGTATTAGCTTTTACCAGTTGGTGGCGCTACTACTACGATGGAAAATAAGTTGGTAGATGTCTTCAGGGCTGAAGTATCCTCAAATGTGTACAACTTCGAGAAGATAGGATCATCTGAGTCATGTTGCCGGAGCTTTTGTTGCCACAGAGTACAATCGGACTTTTCAGCACCTTAATAGCCACGCCTTTTGCCAAAACGTCACAAAATTCGGCAGAGAGTAAGATCATTGTCTTGAGTCTTTTCTGACTCATTTTCAGTCGGATTCGTCAAAAGGGCACCGTGCAGTACGTGAAAATTAAAATAAAAACTAATTTTTGATTCCACTTGGCGGCACTGTGTGTATAACAAAATAATAACATTAAGATGTCTTCAGGTCGGGACGTTTTATTTACAGGTGAAGGTTTGGATTTTTAGGAGCATGTGCAGGGGAGTTATTAAGCATTCATTTATTTGTATTAGGTTCATTTTGTCTTCTTATTATTGATATTTGACTGATTCATTAAAAGCAGACAATTATGTTTTAGGTTAATTTTTTACCTGACATGTTTCGGCGAGTCTTTCGCCTTCTTCAGAGTGTCGCATGATGGTGTCTTGAGACCCGTCTTTATCAGCTGATGTTCCATGAGGGTGTGACTTACCTGTCAAAAAAATGAAAAAATCAGAGCAGTAAAAGAACAAGCACAACATGAACATTACAAATCAGCAATCACTGACCACTGCAAAAGGGAAAACCACATCATGGACCGGGAGAAGGGCAGGGTCATCCGCACAGAAGAGAACAAACAACAGCGCTGGATCAGAGAGGCCATTGAGATCTGCAAGCGAGGCATAAAAACCATGAACAGAGACAAGGGAGCCTTCATCCTCTCTACCACCTGGACCAGCATCTTGGCGGAGTGAACGGACAGCGGGGGGCGTGACTTGCCTTCATTCTTGTGACAGGTAAGTCACGCCCTCATGGAACATCAGCTGATAAAGACGGGTCACAAGACAGCATCATGTGACACTCTGAAGAAGGCGAAAGACTTTTGTATTGTGACATGCTCAAGGCCTAAACACTCATCCGAGCAAATATAAGGTAGATTTTGTTCACCTGCCCGGAGAAAAACATCAACGAAAATAATTTGTATTTGTTTTAACCAGTTGGTGGCGCTACCACTGCGATCAAAAATAAGTTGGCAGCCGTCTTCAGGGCCTGAATATCCTCAAATGTGAAAGATTTCCAGAAGATGGATCATCTGAATCATTTTGCAGGAACTTTTGTTGCCACGGAGAATAATCAGACTCTGCGGCACCGTAATAGCCACGCCCTTTGAAGGAAAGTCATAAAAATAGGGATAGAGTAAGATCAATGTCTTGAGTCTTTTCTAGCCAATTTTCAATCGGATTCGTTAAAAGGGCACCATGCAGTACGTCAAAATGTAAAAAATGATATTGATTGGCGCAAGGTGTATAACTGAATATAAACATATAGATGTCTTCAGGTACAGACTCTTTATGTACATGTGAAGTTTTGGATTTTTAGCAGCATGTGCAGGAGAGTTATTAAGCATTTTGTCCATTGCGGCGAAGGAAATCTTAAGTGAAAACTTTGAAGCCCCGCCCCCGTCATATAGTATTTCGGAAACAAAAAATTTTAGCCCCAGTGTTTGTCCCAGGTCTTCAGATGCTACAGACAGAATTTTAAGGCAATCAGATGAAGCCTTTAGGATCAGGGTGCAAAAGAATGACCCCTGTAAACATGCAAAAAAGGGCAAAAGTCGGACTTTCAAAAATTCATAACTCACTTCCTGTTCATATTAGACGTTAAAATATCAAATTTTTCGCCATGCCCGATGAGACTGCCAAGTTTGGTGAGTTTTTGTGCATGTTTCGGGGGTCAAAAATGCGATCGAACAATCGGAAAAATAATAATAATAATAATTTCTACAAAAACAATAGGGACTTCGCAGCGGTCGCTGCTCAGGCCCTAATAATAATAATAATAATAATAATAAAAGTAATAATATTTTCTACAAAAACAATAGGGACCTCGCCGCGGTCGCGGCTCGGGCCCCAATAATAATTTCTACACAAAGTCCATTGTGGTGACCCGCCACCTTTTAAGTAAATTCAAAATGGCCGACTTCCTGTAAAACCTAGCTCATTGCTCCAAGAGACTTTTTTGTAGGTCTTGGTCTTATACATACAGTGAACCCTCGCTACTTCGCGGTTCACCTTTCGCGGGTTCAGTGCTTCGCGGGTCTAAAAAATATTCGGGGGCATTGTAGTTTCGCCGAGCGGCACGACGGGGCGCTGGAGCGGTTAGACGGCCGGCGTGCGCCGAAGAAGAGCGTGGGCGAAGAGGAGAGTGGACGAAGAAGAGCACGTTCTCCCGGACACGATCGGTGGCGACGTTTCGCGCGGTTCGGACCGTACCAGAGCTCCGGCCAGCGTGCGTGGCAGTTAAGCCGTAGAGGAGCACCTTCCCCGGGCACGGGCGGTGCCAAGCGGCCCCTAAGTTTAACCGAATGGAAGCTCCGGAGGAGGAGGGCATGCTCGCGTCACAATAAGCCGAAGAGGAGCACCTTCCCCGGGCACGGGCGGTTCCAAGCGGCCCCTAAGTTTAACCGAATGGAAGCTCCGGGGGCGGAGGGCGGGCGTGTGTCACAGTTAAGCCAAATTGGAGCACCTCTTCTGCCCGGGCACGAGCGGAGCGCGAGGCTGTCAGTTATGAATGAATAAATGAATAAATAAATAAAGAATGCCACCTTTCATTTCACAGGGCACACCGGACGGCGTACCAGCAGGTAAAAGTCGGAGTAATTAAATAAATACTAAAAGAATGGCTGGGGAATAAAAAAATAATACGTTTTAATAATAATTTGGTTTTTTTGTTATAACATGAATTTCACTCTCTCTCTCCCCGTATATATATATATATATATATATATATATATATATAAATATATATATATTTATTATATATATTGTTTATTTTTTTTAAGCATTTTTGAAGGTGCGCCGCTACTTCGCGGATTTTCAGTTTTCGCGGGTGGTCTCGGTCCCCGTTAACCGCGATAACCGAGGGTTCACTGTACTCCATAAAATTTACAAAAAGCGAGGTGAAACACTCAACCAGAGCTGCTTTTTTTAACATTTCTCGAGGGCCATGGCGAGCCATTTCAAAAAAGCTGCACAACTAACGTATAAAATATTGATAAATTTGCTCGGCCTGATGTGTGTGTAAAGTTTTACGAGTTGTCGTTCATATTTAGAACCTCATAATCAGCTTTGTTTTATTGCCGAACAGTGCAATGCCACTCCCACAACTTTTCACGAAAAAGGACGAATTTCGTATTGTGACATCCTCATGGCCGAAACAGTCATCCGAGCAAATATAAGGTAGATTTTGTTCACCTGCCCGGAGAAAAACATCAACGAAAATAATTTGTATTTGTTTTAACCAGTTGGTGGCGCTACCACTGCGATCAAAAATAAGTTGGCAGCCGTCTTCAGGGCCTGAATATCCTCAAATGTGAAAAATTTCGAGAAGATGGATCATCTGAATCATTTTGCAGGAACTTTTGTTGCCACGGAGAATAATCAGACTCTGCGGCACCGTAATAGCCACGCCCTTCGAAGGAAAATCACAAAAATAGGGATAGAGTAAGATCAATGTCTTGAGTCTTTTCTAGCCAATTTTCAATCAGATTCGTTAAAAGGGCACCGTGCAGTACGTCAAAATGTAAAAAATGATATTGATTGGCGCAAGGTGTATAACTGAATATAAACATATAGATGTCTTCAGGTACAGACTTTTTATGTACATGTGAAGTTTTGGATTTTTAGCAGCATGTGCAGGAGAGTTATTAAGCATTTTGTCCATTGCGGCGAAGGAAATCTTAAGTGAAAACTTTGAAGCCCCGCCCCCGTCATATAGTATTTCGGAAACAAAAAATTTTAGCCCCAGTGTTTGTCCCAGGTCTTCAGATGCTACAGACAGAATTTTAAGGCAATCAGATGAAGCCTTTAGGATCAGGGTGCAAAAGAATGACCCCTGTAAACATGCAAAAAAGGGCAAAAGTCGGACTTTCAAAAATTCATAACTCACTTCCTGTTCATATTAGACGTTAAAATATCAAATTTTTCGCCATGCCCGATGAGACTGCCAAGTTTGGTGAGTTTTTGTGCATGTTTCGGGGGTCAAAAATGCGATCGAACAATCGGAAAAATAATAATAATAATAATTTCTACAAAAACAATAGGGACTTCGCAGCGGTCGCTGCTCAGGCCCTAATAATAATAATAATAATATTAATAATAATAAAAGTAATAATATTTTCTACAAAAACAATAGGGACCTCGCAGCCGTCGCAGCTCGGGCCCTAATAACAATTTCTAGAAAAACAATAGGGACCTCGCAGCGGTCACTGCTCGGGCCCTAATAATAATAATAATAAAAATAATAATAATTTCCACAAAAACAATGGGGACCTCGTAGCGGTCGCTGCTCAGGCCCTAATAATAATTTCTACAAAAACAATAGGGACCTCGCCGCCGTCGCTGCTCGGGCCCCAATAATAATTTCTACACAAAGTCCATTGTGGTGACTCGCCCCCTTTTAAGTAAATTCAAAATGGCCGACTTCCTGTAAAACCTAGCTCATTGCTCCAAGAGACTTTTTTGTAGGTCTTGGTCTTATACATACAGTGAACCCTCGCTACTTCGCGGTTCACCTTTCGCGGGTTCAGTGCTTCGCGGGTCTAAAAAATATTCGGGGGCATTGTAGTTTCGCCGAGCGGCACGACGGGGCGCTGGAGCGGTTAGACGGCCGGCGTGCGCCGAAAAAGAGCGTGGGCGAAGAGGAGAGTGGACGAAGAAGAGCACGTTCTCCCGGACACGATCGGTGGCGACGTTTCGCGCGGTTCGGACCGTACCAGAGCTCCGGCCGGCGTGCGTGGCAGTTAAGCCGTAGAGGAGCACCTTCCCCGGGCACGGGCGGTGCCAAGCGGCCCCTAAGTTTAACCGAATGGAAGCTCCGGAGGAGGAGGGCATGCTCGCGTCACAGTAAGCCGAAGAGGAGCACCTTCCCCGGGCACGGGCGGTTCCAAGCGGCCCCTAAGTTTAACCGAATGGAAGCTCCGGAGGAGGAGGGCATGCTCGCGTCACAGTAAGCCGAAGAGGAGCACCTTCCCCGGGCACGGGCGGTTCCAAGCGGCCCCTAAGTTTAACTGAATGGAAGCTCCGGAGGAGGAGGGCATGCTCGCGTCACAGTAAGCCGAAGAGGAGCACCTTCCCCGGGCACGGGCGGTGCCAAGCGGCCCCTAAGTTTAACCGAATGGAAGTTCCGGGGGAGGAGGGCGGGCGTGTGTCACAGTTAAGCCGAATTGGAGCACCTCTTCCGCCCGGGCACGAGCGGAGCGCGAGGCTGTCAGTTATGAATGAATAAATGAATAAATAAATAAAGAATGCCACCTTTCATTTCACAGGGCACACCGGACGGCGTACCAGCAGGTAAAAGTCGGAGTAATTAAATAAATACAAAAAGAATGGCTGGGGAATAAAAAAATAAAACGTTTTAATAATAATTTGGTTTTTTTGTTCTAAAATGAATTTCACTCTCTCTCTCCCCGTATATATATATATATACATATATATATATATATATATATATTTATTATATATATTGTATATTTTTTTTAAGCATTTTTGAAGGTGCGCCGCTACTTCGCGGATTTTCAGTTTTCGCGGGTGGTCTCGGTCCCCATTAACCGCGATAACCGAGGGTTCACTGTACTCCATAAAATTTACAAAAAGCGAGGTGAAACACTCAACCAGAGCTGCTTTTTTTTAACATTTCTCGAGGGCCATGGCGAGCCATTTCAAAAAAGCTGCACAACTAACTTATAAAATATTGATAAATTTGCTCGGCCTGATGTGTGTGTAAAGTTTTACGAGTTGTCGTTCATATTTAGAACCTCATAATCAGCTTTGTTTTATTGCCGAACAGTGCAATGCCACTCCCACAACTTATCACGAAAAATCATGAATTTCGTATTGTGACATCCTCATGGCCGAAACAGTCATCCGAGCATATATGAGGGCGACCATGTTGAGTTGCACGGAGAAAAACATCCAAGAAAATAACTTGTATTAGCTTTTACCAGTTGGTGGCGCTACTACTACGATGGAAAATAAGTTGGTAGATGTCTTCAGGGCTGAAGTATCCTCAAATGTGTACAACTTCGAGAAGATAGGATCATCTGAGTCATGTTGCCGGAGCTTTTGTTGCCACAAAGTACAATCGGACTTTTCAGCACCTTAATAGCCACGCCTTTTGCCAAAACGTCACAAAATTCGGCAGAGAGTAAGATCATTGTCTTGAGTCTTTTCTGACTAATTTTCAGTCGGATTCGTCAAAAGGGCACCGTGCAGTACGTGAAAATTAAAATAAAAACAAATTTTTGATTCCACTTGGCGGCACTGTGTGTATAACAAAATAATAACATTAAGATGTCTTCAGGTCGGGACGTTTTATTTACAGGTGAAGGTTTGGATTTTTAGGAGCATGTGCAGGGGAGTTATTAAGCATTCATTTATTTGTATTAGGTTCATTTTGTCTTCTTATTATTGATATTTGACTGATTCATTAAAAGCAGACATTTATGTTTTAGGTTAATTTTTTACCTGACATGTTTCGGCGAGTCTTTCGCCTTCTTCAGAGTGTCGCATGATGGTGTCTTGAGACCAGTCTTTATCAGCTGATGTTCCATGAGGGTGTGACTTACCTGTCAAAAAAATTAAAAAATCAGAGCAGTAAAAGAACAAGCACAACATGAACATTACAAATCAGCAATCACTGACCACTGCAAAAGGGAAAACCACATCATGGACCGGGAGAAGGGCAGGGTCATCCGCACAGAAGAGAACAAACAACAGCGCTGGATCAGAGAGGCCATTGAGATCTTCAAGCGAGGCATAAAAACCATGAACAGAGACAAGGGAGCCTTCATCCTCTCTACCACCTGGAGCAGCATTTTGGCGGAGTGAACGGACAGCGGGGGGCGTGACTTGCCTTCGTTCTTGTGACAGGTAAGTCACGCCCTCATGGAACATCAGCTGATAAAGACGGGCCACAAGACACCATCATGTGACACTCTGAAGAAGGCGAAAGACTTTCGTATTGTGACATCCTCAAGGCCTAAACACTCATCCGAGCAAATGTAAGGTAGATTTTGTTAACCTGCCCGGAGAAAAAAATCAACGAAAATAATTTGTATTTGTTTTAACCAGTTGGTGGTGCTACCACTGCGATCAAAAATAAGTTGGCAGCCGTCTTCAGGGCCTGAATATCCTCAAATGTGAAAAATTTCGAGAAGATGGATCATCTGAATCATTTTGCAGGAACTTTTGTTGCCACGGAGAATAATCAGACTCTGCGGCACCGTAATACCCACGCCCTTCGAAGGAAAGTCACAAAAATAGGGATAGAGTAAGATCAATGTCTTGAGTCTTTTCTAGCCAATTTTCAATCGGATTCGTTAAAAGGGCACCATGCAGTACGTCAAAATGTAAAAAATGATATTGATTGGCGCAAGGTGTATAACTGAATATAAACATATAGATGTCTTCAGGTACAGACTCTTTATGTACATGTGAAGTTTTGGATTTTTAGCAGCATGTGCAGGAGAGTTATTAAGCATTTTGTCCATTGCGGCGAAGGAAATCTTAAGTGAAAACTTTGAAGCCCCGCCCCCGTCATATAGTATTTCGGAAACAAAAAATTTTAGCCCCAGTGTTTGTCCCAGGTCTTCAGATGCTACAGACAGAATTTTAAGGCAATCAGATGAAGCCTTTAGGATCAGGGTGCAAAAGAATGACCCCTGTAAACATGCAAAAAAGGGCAAAAGTCGGACTTTCAAAAATTCATAACTCACTTCCTGTTCATATTAGACGTTAAAATATCAAATTTTTCGCCATGCCCGATGAGACTGCCAAGTTTGGTGAGTTTTTGTGCATGTTTCGGGGGTCAAAAATGCGATCGAACAATCGGAAAAATAATAATAATAATAATTTCTACAAAAACAATAGGGACTTCGCAGCGGTCGCTGCTCAGGCCCTAATAATAATAATAATAATAATAATAAAAGTAATAATGTTTTCTACAAAAACAATAGGGACCTCGCCGCGGTCGCTGCTCGGGCCCCAATAATAATTTCTACACAAAGTCCATTGTGGTGACCCGCCCCCTTTTAAGTAAATTCAAAATGGCCGACTTCCTGTAAAACCTAGCTCATTGCTCCAAGAGACTTTTTTGTAGGTCTTGGTCTTATACATACAGTGAACCCTCGCTACTTCGCGGTTCACCTTTCGCGGGTTCAGTGCTTCGCGGGTCTAAAAAATATTCGGGGGCATTGTAGTTTCGCCGAGCGGCACGACGGGGCGCTGGAGCGGTTAGACGGCCGGCGTGCGCCGAAGAAGAGCGTGGGCGAAGAGGAGAGTGGACGAAGAAGAGCACGTTCCCCCGGACACGATCGGTGGCGACGTTTCGCGCGGTTCGGAACGTACCAGAGCTCCGGCCGGCGTGCGTGGCAGTTAAGCCGTAGAGGAGCACCTTCCCCGGGCACGGGCGGTTCCAAGCGGCCCCTAAGTTTAACCGAATGGAAGCTCCGGAGGAGGAGGGCATGCTCGCGTCACAGTAAGCCGAAGAGGAGCACCTTCCCCGGGCACGGGCGGTGCCAAGCGGCCCCTAAGTTTAACCGAATGGAAGCTCCGGGGGCGGAGGGCGGGCGTGTGTCACAGTTAAGCCAAATTGGAGCACCTCTTCTGCCCGGGCACGAGCGGAGCGCGAGGCTGTCAGTTATGAATGAATAAATGAATAAATAAATAAAGAATGCCACCTTTCATTTCACAGGGCACACCGGACGGCGTACCAGCAGGTAAAAGTCGGAGTAATTAAATAAATACTAAAAGAATGGCTGGGGAATAAAAAAATAATACGTTTTAATAATAATTTGGTTTTTTTGTTATAACATGAATTTCACTCTCTCTCTCCCCGTATATATATATATATATATATATATATATATATATATATATATATATATATATATATATATATTTATTATATATATTGTTTATTTTTTTTAAGCATTTTTGAAGGTGCGCCGCTACTTCGCGGATTTTCAGTTTTCGCGGGTGGTCTCGGTCCCCGTTAACCGCGATAACCGAGGGTTCACTGTACTCCATAAAATTTACAAAAAGCGAGGTGAAACACTCAACCAGAGCTGCTTTTTTTAACATTTCTCGAGGGCCATGGCGAGCCATTTCAAAAAAGCTGCACAACTAACGTATAAAATATTGATAAATTTGCTCGGCCTGATGTGTGTGTAAAGTTTTACGAGTTGTCGTTCATATTTAGAACCTCATAATCAGCTTTGTTTTATTGCCGAACAGTGCAATGCCACTCCCACAACTTTTCACGAAAAAGGACGAATTTCGTATTGTGACATCCTCATGGCCGAAACAGTCATCCGAGCAAATATAAGGTAGATTTTGTTCAGCTGCCCGGAGAAAAACATCAACGAAAATAATTTGTATTTGTTTTAACCAGTTGGTGGCGCTACCACTGCGATCAAAAATAAGTTGGCAGCCGTCTTCAGGGCCTGAATATCCTCAAATGTGAAAAATTTCGAGAAGATGGATCATCTGAATCATTTTGCAGGAACTTTTGTTGCCACGGAGAATAATCAGACTCTGCGGCACCGTAATAGCCACGCCCTTCGAAGGAAAGTCACAAAAATAGGGATAGAGTAAGATCAATGTCTTGAGTCTTTTCTAGCCAATTTTCAATCAGATTCGTTAAAAGGGCACCGTGCAGTACGTCAAAATGTAAAAAATGATATTGATTGGCGCAAGGTGTATAACTGAATATAAACATATAGATGTCTTCAGGTACAGACTTTTTATGTACATGTGAAGTTTTGGATTTTTAGCAGCATGTGCAGGAGAGTTATTAAGCATTTTGTCCATTGCGGCGAAGGAAATCTTAAGTGAAAACTTTGAAGCCCCGCCCCCGTCATATAGTATTTCGGAAACAAAAAATTTTAGCCCCAGTGTTTGTCCCAGGTCTTCAGATGCTACAGACAGAATTTTAATTGCCTTTAATTTTAAGGCAATCAGATGAAGCCTTTAGGATCAGGGTGCAAAAGAATGACCCCTGTAAACATGCAAAAAAGGGCAAAAGTCGGACTTTCAAAAATTCATAACTCACTTCCTGTTCATATTAGACGTTAAAATATCAAATTTTTCGCCATGCCCGATGAGACTGCCAAGTTTGGTGAGTTTTTGTGCATGTTTCGGGGGTCAAAAATGCGATCGAACAATCGGAAAAATAATAATAATAATAATTTCTACAAAAACAATAGGGACTTCGCAGCGGTCGCTGCTCAGGCCCTAATAATAATAATAATAATATTAATAATAATAAAAGTAATAATATTTTCTACAAAAACAATAGGGACCTATATATACCGTCGCAGCTCGGGCCCTAATAACAATTTCTAGAAAAACAATAGGGACCTCGCAGCGGTCACTGCTCGGGCCCTAATAATAATAATAATAAAAATAATAATAATTTCCACAAAAACAATGGGGACCTCGTAGCGGTCGCTGCTCAGGCCCTAATAATAATTTCTACAAAAACAATAGGGACCTCGCCGCCGTCGCTGCTCGGGCCCCAATAATAATTTCTACACAAAGTCCATTGTGGTGACTCGCCCCCTTTTAAGTAAATTCAAAATGGCCGACTTCCTGTAAAACCTAGCTCATTGCTCCAAGAGACTTTTTTGTAGGTCTTGGTCTTATACATACAGTGAACCCTCGCTACTTCGCGGTTCACCTTTCGCGGGTTCAGTGCTTCGCGGGTCTAAAAAATATTCGGGGGCATTGTAGTTTCGCCGAGCGGCACGACGGGGCGCTGGAGCGGTTAGACGGCCGGCGTGCGCCGAAGAAGAGCGTGGGCGAAGAGGAGAGTGGACGAAGAAGAGCACGTTCTCCCGGACACGATCGGTGGCGACGTTTCGCGCGGTTCGGACCGTACCAGAGCTCCGGCCGGCGTGCGTGGCAGTTAAGCCGTAGAGGAGCACCTTCCCCGGGCACGGGCGGTGCCAAGCGGCCCCTAAGTTTAACCGAATGGAAGCTCCGGAGGAGGAGGGCATGCTCGCGTCACAGTAAGCCGAAGAGGAGCACCTTCCCCGGGCACGGGCGGTTCCAAGCGGCCCCTAAGTTTAACCGAATGGAAGCTCCGGAGGAGGAGGGCATGCTCGCGTCACAGTAAGCCGAAGAGGAGCACCTTCCCCGGGCACGGGCGGTTCCAAGCGGCCCCTAAGTTTAACTGAATGGAAGCTCCGGAGGAGGAGGGCATGCTCGCGTCACAGTAAGCCGAAGAGGAGCACCTTCCCCGGGCACGGGCGGTGCCAAGCGGCCCCTAAGTTTAACCGAATGGAAGTTCCGGGGGAGGAGGGCGGGCGTGTGTCACAGTTAAGCCGAATTGGAGCACCTCTTCCGCCCGGGCACGAGCGGAGCGCGAGGCTGTCAGTTATGAATGAATAAATGAATAAATAAATAAAGAATGCCACCTTTCATTTCACAGGGCACACCGGACGGCGTACCAGCAGGTAAAAGTCGGAGTAATTAAATAAATACAAAAAGAATGGCTGGGGAATAAAAAAATAATACGTTTTAATAATAATTTGGTTTTTTTGTTCTAAAATGAATTTCACTCTCTCTCTCCCCGTATATATATATATATATATATATATATATATATATATATATATATATATATTTATTATATATATTGTATATTTTTTTTAAGCATTTTTGAAGGTGCGCCGCTACTTCGCGGATTTTCAGTTTTCGCGGGTGGTCTCGGTCCCCATTAACCGCGATAACCGAGGGTTCACTGTACTCCATAAAATTTACAAAAAGCGAGGTGAAACACTCAACCAGAGCTGCTTTTTTTTAACATTTCTCGAGGGCCATGGCGAGCCATTTCAAAAAAGCTGCACAACTAACTTATAAAATATTGATAAATTTGCTCGGCCTGATGTGTGTGTAAAGTTTTACGAGTTGTCGTTCATATTTAGAACCTCATAATCAGCTTTGTTTTATTGCCGAACAGTGCAATGCCACTCCCACAACTTTTCACGAAAAATCATGAATTTCGTATTGTGACATCCTCATGGCCGAAACAGTCATCCGAGCATATATGAGGGCGACCATGTTGAGTTGCACGGAGAAAAACATCCAAGAAAATAACTTGTATTAGCTTTTACCAGTTGGTGGCGCTACTACTACGATGTAAAATAAGTTGGTAGATGTCTTCAGGGCTGAAGTATCCTCAAATGTGTACAACTTCGAGAAGATAGGATCATCTGAGTCATGTTGCCGGAGCTTTTGTTGCCACAAAGTACAATCGGACTTTTCAGCACCTTAATAGCCACGCCTTTTGCCAAAACGTCACAAAATTCGGCAGAGAGTAAGATCATTGTCTTGAGTCTTTTCTGACTAATTTTCAGTCGGATTCGTCAAAAGGGCACCGTGCAGTACGTGAAAATTAAAATAAAAACAAATTTTTGATTCCACTTGGCGGCACTGTGTGTATAACAAAATAATAACATTAAGATGTCTTCAGGTCGGGACGTTTTATTTACAGGTGAAGGTTTGGATTTTTAGGAGCATGTGCAGGGGAGTTATTAAGCATTCATTTATTTGTATTAGGTTCATTTTGTCTTCTTATTATTGATATTTGACTGATTCATTAAAAGCAGACAATTATGTTTTAGGTTAATTTTTTACCTGACATGTTTCGGCGAGTCTTTCGCCTTCTTCAGAGTGTCGCATGATGGTGTCTTGAGACCCGTCTTTATCAGCTGATGTTCCATGAGCGTGTGACTTACCTGTCAAAAAAATGAAAAATCAGAGCAGTAAAAGAACAAGCACAACATGAACATTACAAATCAGCAATCACTGACCACTGCAAAAGGGAAAACCACATCATGGACCGGGAGAAGGGCAGGGTCATCCGCACCGAAGAGAACAAACAACAGCGCTGGATCAGAGAGGCCATTGAGATCTGCAAGCGAGGCATAAAAACCATGAACAGAGACAAGGGAGCCTTCATCCTCTCTACCACCTGGAGCAGCATTTTGGCGGAGTGAACGGACAGCGGGGGGCGTGACTTGCCTTCATTCTTGTGACAGGTAAGTCACGCCCTCATGGAACATCAGCTGATAAAGACGGGCCACAAGACACCATCATGTGACACTCTGAAGAAGGCGAAAGACTTTCGTATTGTGACATCCTCAAGGCCTAAACACTCATCCGAGCAAATGTAAGGTAGATTTTGTTAACCTGCCCGGAGAAAAAAATCAACGAAAATAATTTGTATTTGTTTTAACCAGTTGGTGGCGCTACCACTGCGATCAAAAATAAGTTGGCAGCCGTCTTCAGGGCCTGAATATCCTCAAATGTGAAAAATTTCGAGAAGATGGATCATCTGAATAATTTTGCAGGAACTTTTGTTGCCACGGAGAATAATCAGACTCTGCGGCACCGTAATAGCCACGCCCTTCGAAGGAAAGTCACAAAAATAGGGATAGAGTAAGATCAATGTCTTGAGTCTTTTCTAGCCAATTTTCAATCAGATTCGTTAAAAGGGCACCGTGCAGTACGTCAAAATGTAAAAAATGATATTGATTGGCGCAAGGTGTATAACTGAATATAAACATATAGATGTCTTCAGGTACAGACTCTTTATGTACATGTGAAGTTTTGGATTTTTAGCAGCATGTGCAGGAGAGTTATTAAGCATTTTGTCCATTGCGGCGAAGGAAATCTTAAGTGAAAACTTTGATGCCCCGCCCCCGTCATATAGTATTTCGGAAACAAAAAATTTTAGCCCCAGTGTTTGTGCCAGGTCTTCAGATGCTACAGACAGAATTTTAAGGCAATCAGATGAAGCCTTTAGGAACAGGGTGCAAAAGAATGACCCCTGTAAACATGCAAAAAAGGGCAAAAGTCGGACTTTCAAAATTTCATAACTCACTTCCTGTTCATATTAGACGTTAAAATATCAAATTTTTCGCCATGCCCGATGAGACTGCCAAGTTTGGTGAGTTTTTGTGCATGTTTCGGGGGTCAAAAATGCGATCGAACAATCGGAAAAATAATAATAATAATAATAATTTCTACAAAAACAATAGGGACTTCGCAGCGGTCGCTGCTCAGGCCCTAATAATAATAATAATAATAATAATAAAAGTAATAATATTTTCTACAAAAACAATAGGGACCTCGCAGCCGTCGCAGCTCGGGCCCTAATAACAATTTCTAGAAAAACAATAGGGACCTCGCCGCGGTCGCTGCTCGGGCCCCAATAATAATTTCTACACAAAGTCCATTGTGGTGACCCGCCCACTTTTAAGTAAATTCAAAATGGCCGACTTCCTGTAAAACCTAGCTCATTGCTCCAAGAGACTTTTTTGTAGGTCTTGGTCTTATACATACAGTGAACCCTCGCTACTTCGCGGTTCACCTTACGCGGGTTCAGTGCTTCGCGGGTCTAAAAAATATTCGGGGGCATTGTAGTTTCGCCGAGCGGCACGACGGGGCGCTGGAGCGGTTAGACGGCCGGCGTGCGCCGAAGAAGAGCGTGGGCGAAGAGGAGAGTGGACGAAGAAGAGCACGTTCCCCCGGACACGATCGGTGGCGACGTTTCGCGCGGTTCGGACCGTACCAGAGCTCCGGCCAGCGTGCGTGGCAGTTAAGCCGTAGAGGAGCACCTTCCCCGGGCACGGGCGGTGCCAAGCGGCCCCTAAGTTTAACCGAATGGAAGCTCCGGAGGAGGAGGGCATGCTCGCGTCACAGTAAGCCGAAGAGGAGCACCTTCCCCGGGCACGGGCGGTTCCAAGCGGCCCCTAAGTTTAACCGAATGGAAGCTCCGGAGGAGGAGGGCATGCTCGCGTCACAGTAAGCCGAAGAGGAGCACCTTCCCCGGGCACGGGCGGTTCCAAGCGGCCCCTAAGTTTAACCGAATGGAAGCTCCGGGGGCGGAGGGCGGGCGTGTGTCACAGTTAAGCCAAATTGGAGCACCTCTTCTGCCCGGGCACGAGCGGAGCGCGAGGCTGTCAGTTATGAATGAATAAATGAATAAATAAATAAAGAATGCCACCTTTCATTTCACAGGGCACACCGGACGGCGTACCAGCAGGTAAAAGTCGGAGTAATTAAATAAATACAAAAAGAATGGCTGGGGAATAAAAAAATAATACGTTTTAATAATAATTAGTTTTTTTTGTTATAACATGAATTTCACTCTCTCTCTTCCCGTATATATATATATATATATATATATAGTATATATATATATATATATATATATATATATATATATATATATATATTATATATATTGTATATTTTTTTTAAGCATTTTTGAAGGTGCGCCGCTACTTCGCGGATTTTCAGTTTTCGCGGGTGGTCTCGGTCCCATTAACCGCGATAACCGAGGGTTCACTGTACTCCATAAAATTTACAAAAAGCGAGGTGAAACACTCAACCAGAGCTGCTTTTTTTAAAACATTTCTCGAGGGCCATGGCGAGCCATTTCAAAAAAGCTGCACAACTAACGTATAAAATATTGATAAATTTGCTCGGCCTGATGTGTGTGTAAAGTTTCACGAGTTGTCGTTCATATTTAGAACCTCATAATCAGCGTTGTTTTATTGCCGAACAGTGCAATGCCACTCCCACAACTTTTCACGAAAAAGGACTAATTTCGTATTGTGACATCCTCATGGCCGAAACAGTCATCCGAGCATATATGAGGGCGACCTTGTTGAGTTGCACGGAGAAAAACATCCAAGAAAATAACTTGTATTAGCTTTTACCAGTTGGTGGCGCTACTACTACGATGTAAAATAAGTTGGTAGATGTCTTCAGGGCTGAAGTATCCTCAAATGTGTACAACTTCGAGAAGATAGGATCATCTGAGTCATGTTGCCGGAGCTTTTGTTGCCACAGAGTACAATCGGACTTTTCAGCACCTTAATAGCCACGCCTTTTGCCAAAACGTCACAAAATTCGGCAGAGAGTAAGATCATTGTCTTGAGTCTTTTCTGACTAATTTTCAGTCGGATTCGTCAAAAGGGCACCGTGCAGTACGTGAAAATTAAAATAAAAAAAAATTTTTGATTCCACTTGGCGGCACTGTGTGTATAACAAAATAATAACATTAAGATGTCTTCAGGTCGGGACGTTTTATTTACAGGTGAAGGTTTGGATTTTTAGGAGCATGTGCAGGGGAGTTATTAAGCATTCATTTATTTGTATTAGGTTCATTTTGTCTTCTTATTATTGATATTTGACTGATTCATTAAAAGCAGACAATTATGTTTTAGGTTAATTTTTTACCTGACATGTTTCGGCGAGTCTTTCGCCTTCTTCAGAGTGTCGCATGATGGTGTCTTGAGACCCGTCTTTATCAGCTGATGTTCCATGAGGGTGTGACTTACCTGTCAAAAAAATGAAAAAATCAGAGCAGTAAAAGAACAAGCACAACATGAACATTACAAATCAGCAATCACTGACCACTGCAAAAGGGAAAACCACATCATGGACCGGGAGAAGGGCAGGGTCATCCGCACAGAAGAGAACAAACAACAGCGCTGTATCAGAGAGGCCATTGAGATCTGCAAGCGAGGCATAAAAACCATGAACAGAGACAAGGGAGCCTTCATCCTCTCTACCACCTGGACCAGCATCTTGGCGGAGTGAACGGACAGCGGGGGGCGTGACTTGCCTTCATTCTTGTGACAGGTAAGTCACGCCCTCATGGAACATCAGCTGATAAAGACGGGTCACAAGACAGCATCATGTGACACTCTGAAGAAGGCGAAAGACTTTTGTATTGTGACATGCTCAAGGCCTAAACACTCATCCGAGCAAATATAAGGTAGATTTTGTTCACCTGCCCGGAGAAAAACATCAACGAAAATAATTTGTATTTGTTTTAACCAGTTGGTGGCGCTACCACTGCGATCAAAAATAAGTTGGCAGCCGTCTTCAGGGCCTGAATATCCTCAAATGTGAAAGATTTCCAGAAGATGGATCATCTGAATCATTTTGCAGGAACTTTTGTTGCCACGGAGAATAATCAGACTCTGCGGCACCGTAATAGCCACGCCCTTTGAAGGAAAGTCATAAAAATAGGGATAGAGTAAGATCAATGTCTTGAGTCTTTTCTAGCCAATTTTCAATCGGATTCGTTAAAAGGGTACCATGCAGTACGTCAAAATGTAAAAAATGATATTGATTGGCGCAAGGTGTATAACTGAATATAAACATATCGATGTCTTCAGGTACAGACTCTTTATGTACATGTGAAGTTTTGGATTTTTAGCAGCATGTGAAGGAGAGTTATTAAGCATTTTGTCCATTGCGGCGAAGGAAATCTTAAGTGAAAACTTTGAAGCCCCGCCCCCGTCATATAGTATTTCGGAAACAAAAAGTTTTAGCCCCAGTGTTTGTCCCAGGTCTTCAGATGCTACAGACAGAATTTTAAGGCAATCAGATGAAGCCTTTAGGATCAGGGTGCAAAAGAATGACCCCTGTAAACATGCAAAAAAGGGCAAAAGTCGGACTTTCAAAAATTCATAACTCACTTCCTGTTCATATTAGACGTTAAAATATCAAATTTTTCGCCATGCCCGATGAGACTGCCAAGTTTGGTGAGTTTTTGTGCATGTTTCGGGGGTCAAAAATGCGATCGAACAATCGGAAAAATAATAATAATAATAATTTCTACAAAAACAATAGGGACTTCGCAGCGGTCGCTGCTCAGGCCCTAATAATAATAATAATAATAATAATAAAAGTAATAATGTTTTCTACAAAAACAATAGGGACCTCGCCGCGGTCGCTGCTCGGGCCCCAATAATAATTTCTACACAAAGTCCATTGTGGTGACCCGCCCCCTTTTAAGTAAATTCAAAATGGCCGACTTCCTGTAAAACCTAGCTCATTGCTCCAAGAGACTTTTTTGTAGGTCTTGGTCTTATACATACAGTGAACCCTCGCTACTTCGCGGTTCACCTTTCGCGGGTTCAGTGCTTCGCGGGTCTAAAAAATATTCGGGGGCATTGTAGTTTCGCAGAGCGGCACGACGGGGCGCTGGAGCGGTTAGACGGCCGGCGTGCGCCGAAGAAGAGCGTGGGCGAAGAGGAGAGTGGACGAAGAAGAGCACGTTCCCCCGGACACGATCGGTGGCGACGTTTCGCGCGGTTCGGACCGTACCAGAGCTCCGGCCGGCGTGCGTGGCAGTTAAGCCGTAGAGGAGCACCTTCCCCGGGCACGGGCGGTTCCAAGCGGCCCCTAAGTTTAACCGAATGGAAGCTCCGGAGGAGGAGGGCATGCTCGCGTCACAGTAAGCCGAAGAGGAGCACCTTCCCCCGGCACGGGCGGTGCCAAGCGGCCCCTAAGTTTAACCGAATGGAAGCTCCGGGGGAGGAGGGCGGGCGTGTGTCACAGTTAAGCCAAATTGGAGCACCTCTTCTGCCCGGGCACGAGCGGAGCGCGAGGCTGTCAGTTATGAATGAATAAATGAATAAATAAATAAAGAATGCCACCTTTCATTTCACAGGGCACACCGGACGGCGTACCAGCAGGTAAAAGTCGGAGTAATTAAATAAATACTAAAAGAATGGCTGGGGAATAAAAAAATAATACGTTTTAATAATAATTTTTTTTTTTTGTTATAACATGAATTTCACTCTCTCTCTCCCCGTATATATATATATATATATATATATATATATATATATATATTTATTATATATATTGTATATTTTTTTTAAGCATTTTTGAAGGTGCGCCGCTACTTCGCGGATTTTCAGTTTTCGCGGGTGGTCTCGGTCCCCATTAACCGCGATAACCGAGGGTTCACTGTACTCCATAAAATTTACAAAAAGCGAGGTGAAACACTCAACCAGAGCTGCTTTTTTTTAACATTTCTCGAGGGCCATGGCGAGCCATTTCAAAAAAGCTGCACAACTAACGTATAAAATATTGATAAATTTGCTCGGCCTGATGTGTGTGTAAAGTTTTACGAGTTGTCGTTCATATTTAGAACCTCATAATCAGCTTTGTTTTATTGCCGAACAGTGTAATGCCACTCCCACAACTTTTCACGAAAAAGGACGAATTTCGTATTGTGACATCCTCATGGCCGAAACAGTCATCCGAGCATATATGAGGGCGACCTTGTTGAGTTGCACGGAGAAAAACATCCAAGAAAATAACTTGTATTAGCTTTTACCAGTTGGTGGCGCTACTACTACGATGTAAAATAAGTTGGTAGATGTCTTCAGGGCTGAAGTATCCTCAAATGTGTACAACTTCGAGAAGATAGGATCATCTGAGTCATGTTGCCGGAGCTTTTGTTGCCACAGAGTACAATCGGACTTTTCAGCACCTTAATAGCCACGCCTTTTGCCAAAACGTCAAGAAATTCGGCAGAGAGTAAGATCATTGTCTTGAGTCTTTTCTGACTAATTTTCAGTCGGATTCGTCAAAAGGGCACCGTGCAGTACGTGAAAATTAAAATAAAAACAAATTTTTGATTCCACTTGGCGGCACTGTGTGTATAACAAAATAATAACATTACGATGTCTTCAGGTCGGGACGTTTTATTTACAGGTGAAGGTTTGGATTTTTAGGAGCATGTGCAGGGGAGTTATTAAGCATTCATTTATTTGTATTAGGTTCATTTTGTCTTCTTATTATTGATATTTGACTGATTCATTAAAAGCAGACAATTATGTTTTAGGTTAATTTTTTACCTGACATGTTTCGGCGAGTCTTTCGCCTTCTTCAGAGTGTCGCATGATGGTGTCTTGAGCTGATGTTCCATGAGGGTGTGACTTACCTGTCAAAAAAATGAAAAAAATCAGAGCAGTAAAAGAACAAGCACAACATGAACATTACAAATCAGCAATCACTGACCACTGCAAAAGGGAAAACCACATCATGGACCGGGAGAAGGGCAGGGTCATCCGCACAGAAGAGAACAAACAACAGCGCTGGATCAGAGAGGCCATTGAGATCTGCAAGCGAGGCATAAAAACCATGAACAGAGACAAGGGAGCCTTCATCCTCTCTACCACCTGGACCAGCATCTTGGCGGAGTGAACGGACAGCGGGGGGCGTGACTTGCCTTCATTCTTGTGACAGGTAAGTCACGCCCTCATGGAACATCAGCTGATAAAGACGGGTCACAAGACAGCATCATGTGACACTCTGAAGAAGGCGAAAGACTTTCGTATTGTGACATGCTCAAGGCCTAAACACTCATCCGAACAAATATAAGGTAGATTTTGTTCACCTGCCCGGAGAAAAACATCAACGAAAATAATTTGTATTTGTTTTAACCAGTTGGTGGCGCTACCACTGCGATCAAAAATAAGTTGGCAGCCGTCTTCAGGGCCTGAATATCCTCAAATGTGAAAAATTTCGAGAAGATGGATCATCTGAATCATTTTGCAGGAACTTTTGTTGCCACGGAGAATAATCAGACTCTGCGGCACCGTAATAGCCACGCCCTTCGAAGGAAAGTCACAAAAATAGGGATAGAGTAAGATCAATGTCTTGAGTCTTTTCTAGCCAATTTTCAATCAGATTCGTTAAAAGGGCACCGTGCAGTACGTCAAAATGTAAAAAATGATATTGATTGGCGCAAGGTGTATAACTGAATATAAACATATAGATGTCTTCAGGTACAGACTTTTTATGTACATGTGAAGTTTTGGATTTTTAGCAGCATGTGCAGGAGAGTTATTAAGCATTTTGTCCATTGCGGCGAAGGAAATCTTAAGTGAAAACTTTGAAGCCCCGCCCCCGTCATATAGTATTTCGGAAACAAAAAATTTTAGCCCCAGTGTTTGTCCCAGGTCTTCAGATGCTACAGACAGAATTTTAAGGCAATCAGATGAAGCCTTTAGGATCAGGGTGCAAAAGAATGACCCCTGTAAACATGCAAAAAAGGGCAAAAGTCGGACTTTCAAAAATTCATAACTCACTTCCTGTTCATATTAGACGTTAAAATATCAAATTTTTCGCCATGCCCGATGAGACTGCCAAGTTTGGTGAGTTTTTGTGCATGTTTCGGGGTCAAAAATGCGATCGAACAATCGGAAAAATAATAATAATAATAATTTCTACAAAAACAATAGGGACTTCGCAGCGGTCGCTGCTCAGGCCCTAATAATAATAATAATAATATTAATAATAATAAAAGTAATAATATTTTCTACAAAAACAATAGGGACCTCGCAGCCGTCGCAGCTCGGGCCCTAATAACAATTTCTAGAAAAACAATAGGGACCTCGCAGCGGTCACTGCTCGGGCCCTAATAATAATAATAATAAAAATAATAATAATTTCCACAAAAACAATGGGGACCTCGTAGCGGTCGCTGCTCAGGCCCTAATAATAATTTCTACAAAAACAATAGGGACCTCGCCGCCGTCGCTGCTCGGGCCCCAATAATAATTTCTACACAAAGTCCATTGTGGTGACCCGCCCCCTTTTAAGTAAATTCAAAATGGCCGACTTCCTGTAAAACCTAGCTCATTGCTCCAAGAGACTTTTTTGTAGGTCTTGGTCTTATACATACAGTGAACCCTCGCTACTTCGCGGTTCACCTTTCGCGGGTTCAGTGCTTCGCGGGTCTAAAAAATATTCGGGGGCATTGTAGTTTCGCCGAGCGGCACGACGGGGCGCTGGAGCGGTTAGACGGCCGGCGTGCGCCGAAGAAGAGCGTGGGCGAAGAGGAGAGTGGACGAAGAAGAGCACGTTCTCCCGGACACGATCGGTGGCGACGTTTCGCGCGGTTCGGACCGTACCAGAGCTCCGGCCGGCGTGCGTGGCAGTTAAGCCGTAGAGGAGCACCTTCCCCGGGCACGGGCGGTTCCAAGCGGCCCCTAAGTTTAACCGAATGGAAGCTCCGGAGGAGGAGGGCATGCTCGCGTCACAGTAAGCCGAAGAGGAGCACCTTCCCCGGGCACGGGCGGTGCCAAGCGGCCCCTAAGTTTAACCGAATGGAAGCTCCGGGGGAGGAGGACGGGCGTGTGTCACAGTTAAGCCAAATTGGAGCACCTCTTCTGCCCGGGCACGAGCGGAGCGCGAGGCTGTCAGTTATGAATGAATAAATGAATAAATAAATAAAGAATGCCACCTTTCATTTCACAGGGCACACCGGACGGCGTACCAGCA
Source organism: Idiotropiscis lumnitzeri (assembly GCF_059441095.1). NCBI lineage: Eukaryota > Metazoa > Chordata > Actinopteri > Syngnathiformes > Syngnathidae > Idiotropiscis > Idiotropiscis lumnitzeri. The sequence continues at coordinate 31,758 of NW_028283740.1, read as the reverse complement.
GGTAAAAGTCGGAGTAATTAAATAAATACAAAAAGAATGGCTGGGGAATAAAAAAATAATACGTTTTAATAATAATTTGTTTTTTTTGTTATAACATGAATTTCACTCTCTCTCTCCCCGTATATATATATATATATATATATATATATATTTATATATTTATTATATATATTGTATATTTTTTTTAAGCATTTTTGAAGGTGCGCCGCTACTTCGCGGATTTTCAGTTTTCGCGGATGGTCTCGGTCCCCATTAACCGCGATAACCGAGGGTTCACTGTACTCCATAAAATTTACAAAAAGCGAGGTGAAACATTCAACCAGAGCTGCTTTTTTTTAACATTTCTCGAGGGCCATGGCGAGCCATTTCAAAAAAGCTGCACAACTAACGTATAAAATATTGATAAATTTGCTCGGCCTCATGTGTGTGTAAAGTTTTACGAGTTGTCGTTCATATTTAGAACCTCATAATCAGCTTTGTTTTATTGCCGAACAGTGCAATGCCACTCCCACAACTTTTCACGAAAAATCACGAATTTCGTATTGTGACATCCTCATGGCCGAAACAGTCATCCGAGCATATATGAGGGCGACCTTGTTGAGTTGCACGGAGAAAAACATCCAAGAAAATAACTTGTATTAGCTTTTACCAGTTGGTGGCGCTACTACTACGATGTAAAATAAGTTGGTAGATGTCTTCAGGGCTGAAGTATCCTCAAATGTGTACAACTTCGAGAAGATAGGATCATCTGAGTCATGTTGCCGGAGCTTTTGTTGCCACAGAGTACAATCGGACTTTTCAGCACCTTAATAGCCACGCCTTTTGCCAAAACGTCACAAAATTCGGCAGAGAGTAAGATCATTGTCTTGAGTCTTTTCTGACTAATTTTCAGTCGGATTCGTCAAAAGGGCACCGTGCAGTACGTGAAAATTAAAATAAAAACAAATTTTTGATTCCACTTGGCGGCACTGTGTGTATAACAAAATAATAACATTAAGATGTCTTCAGGTCGGGACGTTTTATTTACAGGTGAAGGTTTGGATTTTTAGGAGCATGTGCAGGGGAGTTATTAAGCATTCATTTATTTGTATTAGGTTCATTTTGTCTTCTTATTATTGATATTTGACTGATTCATTAAAAGCAGACAATTATGTTTTAGGTTAATTTTTTACCTGACATGTTTCGGCGAGTCTTTCGCCTTCTTCAGAGTGTCGCATGATGGTGTCTTGAGACCCGTCTTTATCAGCTGATGTTCCATGAGGGTGTGACTTACCTGTCAAAAAAATGAAAAATCAGAGCAGTCAAAGAACAAGCACAACATGAACATTACAAATCAGCAATCACTGACCACTGCAAAAGGGAAAACCACATCATGGACCGGGAGAAGGGCAGGGTCATCCGCACCGAAGAGAACAAACAACAGCGCTGGATCAGAGAGGCCATTGAGATCTGCAAGCGAGGCATAAAAACCATGAACAGAGACAAGGGAGCCTTCATCCTCTCTACCACCTGGACCAGCATCTTGGCGGAGTGAACGGACAGCGGGGGGCGTGACTTGCCTTCATTCTTGTGACAGGTAAGTCACGCCCTCATGGAACATCAGCTGATAAAGACGGGTCACAAGACAGCATCATGTGACACTCTGAAGAAGGCGAAAGACTTTTGTATTGTGACATGCTCAAGGCCTAAACACTCATCCGAGCAAATATAAGGTAGATTTTGTTCACCTGCCCGGAGAAAAACATCAACGAAAATAATTTGTATTTGTTTTAACCAGTTGGTGGCGCTACCACTGCGATCAAAAATAAGTTGGCAGCCGTCTTCAGGGCCTGAATATCCTCAAATGTGAAAAATTTCGAGAAGATGGATCATCTGAATCATTTTGCAGGAACTTTTGTTGCCACGGAGAATAATCAGACTCTGCGGCACCGTAATAGCCACGCCCTTCGAAGGAAAGTCACAAAAATAGGGATAGAGTAAGATCAATGTCTTGAGTCTTTTCTAGCCAATTTTCAATCAGATTCGTTAAAAGGGCACCGTGCAGTACGTCAAAATGTAAAAAATGATATTGATTGGCGCAAGGTGTATAACTGAATATAAACATATAGATGTCTTCAGGTACAGACTTTTTATGTACATGTGAAGTTTTGGATTTTTAGCAGCATGTGCAGGAGAGTTATTAAGCATTTTGTCCATTGCGGCGAAGGAAATCTTAAGTGAAAACTTTGAAGCCCCGCCCCCGTCATATAGTATTTCGGAAACAAAAAATTTTAGCCCCAGTGTTTGTCCCAGGTCTTCAGATGCTACAGACAGAATTTTAAGGCAATCAGATGAAGCCTTTAGGATCAGGGTGCAAAAGAATGACCCCTGTAAACATGCAAAAAAGGGCAAAAGTCGGACTTTCAAAAATTCATAACTCACTTCCTGTTCATATTAGACGTTAAAATATCACATTTTTCGCCATGCCCGATGAGACTGCCAAGTTTGGTGAGTTTTTGTGCATGTTTCGGGGTCAAAAATGCGATCGAACAATCGGAAAAATAATAATAATAATAATTTCTACAAAAACAATAGGGACTTCGCAGCGGTCGCTGCTCAGGCCCTAATAATAATAATAATAATATTAATAATAATAAAAGTAATAATATTTTCTACAAAAACAATAGGGACCTCGCAGCCGTCGCAGCTCGGGCCCTAATAACAATTTCTAGAAAAACAATAGGGACCTCGCAGCGGTCACTGCTCGGGCCCTAATAATAATAATAATAAAAATAATAATAATTTCCACAAAAACAATGGGGACCTCGTAGCGGTCGCTGCTCAGGCCCTAATAATAATTTCTACAAAAACAATAGGGACCTCGCCGCCGTCGCTGCTCGGGCCCCAATAATAATTTCTACACAAAGTCCATTGTGGTGACCCGCCCCCTTTTAAGTAAATTCAAAATGGCCGACTTCCTGTAAAACCTAGCTCATTGCTCCAAGAGACTTTTTTGTAGGTCTTGGTCTTATACATACAGTGAACCCTCGCTACTTCGCGGTTCACCTTTCGCGGGTTCAGTGCTTCGCGGGTCTAAAAAATATTCGGGGGCATTGTAGTTTCGCCGAGCGGCACGACGGGGCGCTGGAGCGGTTAGACGGCCGGCGTGCGCCGAAGAAGAGCGTGGGCGAAGAGGAGAGTGGACGAAGAAGAGCACGTTCTCCCGGACACGATCGGTGGCGACGTTTCGCGCGGTTCGGACCGTACCAGAGCTCCGGCCGGCGTGCGTGGCAGTTAAGCCGTAGAGGAGCACCTTCCCCGGGCACGGGCGGTTCCAAGCGGCCCCTAAGTTTAACCGAATGGAAGCTCCGGAGGAGGAGGGCATGCTCGCGTCACAGTAAGCCGAAGAGGAGCACCTTCCCCGGGCACGGGCGGTGCCAAGCGGCCCCTAAGTTTAACCGAATGGAAGCTCCGGGGGAGGAGGACGGGCGTGTGTCACAGTTAAGCCAAATTGGAGCACCTCTTCTGCCCGGGCACGAGCGGAGCGCGAGGCTGTCAGTTATGAATGAATAAATGAATAAATAAATAAAGAATGCCACCTTTCATTTCACAGGGCACACCGGACGGCGTACCAGCAGGTAAAAGTCGGAGTAATTAAATAAATACAAAAAGAATGGCTGGGGAATAAAAAAATAATACGTTTTAATAATAATTTGTTTTTTTTGTTATAACATGAATTTCACTCTCTCTCTCCCCGTATATATATATATATATATATATATATATATTTATATATTTATTATATATATTGTATATTTTTTTTAAGCATTTTTGAAGGTGCGCCGCTACTTCGCGGATTTTCAGTTTTCGCGGATGGTCTCGGTCCCCATTAACCGCGATAACCGAGGGTTCACTGTACTCCATAAAATTTACAAAAAGCGAGGTGAAACATTCAACCAGAGCTGCTTTTTTTTAACATTTCTCGAGGGCCATGGCGAGCCATTTCAAAAAAGCTGCACAACTAACGTATAAAATATTGATAAATTTGCTCGGCCTCATGTGTGTGTAAAGTTTTACGAGTTGTCGTTCATATTTAGAACCTCATAATCAGCTTTGTTTTATTGCCGAACAGTGCAATGCCACTCCCACAACTTTTCACGAAAAATCACGAATTTCGTATTGTGACATCCTCATGGCCGAAACAGTCATCCGAGCATATATGAGGGCGACCTTGTTGAGTTGCACGGAGAAAAACATCCAAGAAAATAACTTGTATTAGCTTTTACCAGTTGGTGGCGCTACTACTACGATGTAAAATAAGTTGGTAGATGTCTTCAGGGCTGAAGTATCCTCAAATGTGTACAACTTCGAGAAGATAGGATCATCTGAGTCATGTTGCCGGAGCTTTTGTTGCCACAGAGTACAATCGGACTTTTCAGCACCTTAATAGCCACGCCTTTTGCCAAAACGTCACAAAATTCGGCAGAGAGTAAGATCATTGTCTTGAGTCTTTTCTGACTAATTTTCAGTCGGATTCGTCAAAAGGGCACCGTGCAGTACGTGAAAATTAAAATAAAAACAAATTTTTGATTCCACTTGGCGGCACTGTGTGTATAACAAAATAATAACATTAAGATGTCTTCAGGTCGGGACGTTTTATTTACAGGTGAAGGTTTGGATTTTTAGGAGCATGTGCAGGGGAGTTATTAAGCATTCATTTATTTGTATTAGGTTCATTTTGTCTTCTTATTATTGATATTTGACTGATTCATTAAAAGCAGACAATTATGTTTTAGGTTAATTTTTTACCTGACATGTTTCGGCGAGTCTTTCGCCTTCTTCAGAGTGTCGCATGATGGTGTCTTGAGACCCGTCTTTATCAGCTGATGTTCCATGAGGGTGTGACTTACCTGTCAAAAAAATGAAAAATCAGAGCAGTCAAAGAACAAGCACAACATGAACATTACAAATCAGCAATCACTGACCACTGCAAAAGGGAAAACCACATCATGGACCGGGAGAAGGGCAGGGTCATCCGCACCGAAGAGAACAAACAACAGCGCTGGATCAGAGAGGCCATTGAGATCTGCAAGCGAGGCATAAAAACCATGAACAGAGACAAGGGAGCCTTCATCCTCTCTACCACCTGGACCAGCATCTTGGCGGAGTGAACGGACAGCGGGGGGCGTGACTTGCCTTCATTCTTGTGACAGGTAAGTCACGCCCTCATGGAACATCAGCTGATAAAGACGGGTCACAAGACAGCATCATGTGACACTCTGAAGAAGGCGAAAGACTTTTGTATTGTGACATGCTCAAGGCCTAAACACTCATCCGAGCAAATATAAGGTAGATTTTGTTCACCTGCCCGGAGAAAAACATCAACGAAAATAATTTGTATTTGTTTTAACCAGTTGGTGGCGCTACCACTGCGATCAAAAATAAGTTGGCAGCCGTCTTCAGGGCCTGAATATCCTCAAATGTGAAAGATTTCCAGAAAATGGATCATCTGAATCATTTTGCAGGAACTTTTGTTGCCACGGAGAATAATCAGACTCTGCGGCACCGTAATAGCCACGCCCTTTGAAGGAAAGTCATAAAAATAGGGATAGAGTAAGATCAATGTCTTGAGTCTTTTCTAGCCAATTTTCAATCGGATTCGTTAAAAGGGCACCATGCAGTACGTCAAAATGTAAAAAATGATATTGATTGGCGCAAGGTGTATAACTGAATATAAACATATAGATGTCTTCAGGTACAGACTCTTTATGTACATGTGAAGTTTTGGATTTTTAGCAGCATGTGCAGGAGAGTTATTAAGCATTTTGTCCATTGCGGCGAAGGAAATCTTAAGTGAATACTTTGAAGCCCCGCCCCCGTCATATAGTATTTCGGAAACAAAAAATTTTAGCCCCAGTGTTTGTCCCAGGTCTTCAGATGCTACAGACAGAATTTTAAGGCAATCAGATGAAGCCTTTAGGATCAGGGTGCAAAAGAATGACCCCTGTAAACATGCAAAAAAGGGCAAAAGTCGGACTTTCAAAAATTCATAACTCACTTCCTGTTCATATTAGACGTTAAAATATCAAATTTTTCGCCATGCCCGATGAGACTGCCAAGTTTGGTGAGTTTTTGTGCATGTTTCGGGGGTCAAAAATGCGATCGAACAATCGGAAAAATAATAATAATAATAATTTCTACAAAAACAATAGGGACCTCGCCGCGGTCGCTGCTCGGGCCCCAATAATAATTTCTACACAAAGTCCATTGTGGTGACCCGCCCCCTTTTAAGTAAATTCAAAATGGCCGACTTCCTGTAAAACCTAGCTCATTGCTCCAAGAGACTTTTTTGTAGGTCTTGGTCTTATACATACAGTGAACCCTCGCTACTTCGCGGTTCACCTTTCGCGGGTTCAGTGCTTCGCGGGTCTAAAAAATATTCGGGGGCATTGTAGTTTCGCCGAGCGGCACGACGGGGCGCTGGAGCGGTTAGACGGCCGGCGTGCGCCGAAGAAGAGCGTGGGCGAAGAGGAGAGTGGACGAAGAAGAGCACGTTCTCCCGGACACGATCAGTGGCGACGTTTCGCGCGGTTCGGACCGTACCAGAGCTCCGGCCGGCGTGCGTGGCAGTTAAGCCGTAGAGGAGCACCTTCCCCGGGCACGGGCGGTTCCAAGCGGCCCCTAAGTTTAACCGAATGGAAGCTCCGGAGGAGGAGGGCATGCTCGCGTCACAGTAAGCCGAAGAGGAGCACCTTCCCCGGGCACGGGCGGTGCCAAGCGGCCCCTAAGTTTAACCGAATGGAAGCTCCGGGGGAGGAGGGCGGGCGTGTGTCACAGTTAAGCCAAATTGGAGCACCTCTTCTACCCGGGCACGAGCGGAGCGCGAGGCTGTCAGTTATGAATGAATAAATGAATAAATAAATAAAGAATGCCACCTTTCATTTCACAGGGCACACCGGACGGCGTACCAGCAGGTAAAAGTCGGAGTAATTAAATAAATACTAAAAGAATGGCTGGGGAATAAAAAAATAATACGTTTTAATAATAATTTGGTTTTTTTGTTATAACATGAATTTCACTCTCTCTCTCCCCGTATATATATATATATATATATATATATATATATATATATATATATATATATATATATATATATATATATATATTTATTATATATATTGTATATTTTTTTTAAGCATTTTTGAAGGTGCGCCGCTACTTCGCGGATTTTCAGTTTTCGCGGGTGGTCTCGGTCCCCATTAACCGCGATAACCGAGGGTTCACTGTACTCCATAAAATTTACAAAAAGCGAGGTGAAACACTCAACCAGAGCTGCTTTTTTTAACATTTCTCGAGGGCCATGGCGAGCCATTTCAAAAAAGCTGCACAACTAACGTATAAAATATTGATAAATTTGCTCGGCCTGATGTGTGTGTAAAGTTTTACGAGTTGTCGTTCATATTTAGAACCTCATAATCAGCTTTGTTTTATTGCCGAACAGTGCAATGCCACTCCCACAACTTTTCACGAAAAAGGACGAATTTCGTATTGTGACATCCTCATGGCCGAAACAGTCATCCGAGCATATATGAGGGCGACCTTGTTGAGTTGCACGGAGAAAAACATCCAAGAAAATAACTTGTATTAGCTTTTACCAGTTGGTGGCGCTACTACTACGATGTAAAATAAGTTGGTAGATGTCTTCAGGGCTGAAGTATCCTCAAATGTGTACAACTTCGAGAAGATAGGATCATCTGAGTCATGTTGCCGGAGCTTTTGTTGCCACAGAGTACAATCGGACTTTTCAGCACCTTAATAGCCACGCCTTTTGCCAAAACGTCACAAAATTCGGCAGAGAGTAAGATCATTGTCTTGAGTCTTTTCTGACTAATTTTCAGTCGGATTCGTCAAAAGGGCACCGTGCAGTACGTGAAAATTAAAATAAAAACAAATTTTTGATTCCACTTGGCGGCACTGTGTGTATAACAAAATAATAACATTACGATGTCTTCAGGTCGGGACGTTTTATTTACAGGTGAAGGTTTGGATTTTTAGGAGCATGTGCAGGGGAGTTATTAAGCATTCATTTATTTGTATTAGGTTCATTTTGTCTTCTTATTATTGATATTTGACTGATTCATTAAAAGCAGACAATTATGTTTTAGGTTAATTTTTTACCTGACATGTTTCGGCGAGTCTTTCGCCTTCTTCAGAGTGTCGCATGATGGTGTCTTGAGCTGATGTTCCATGAGGGTGTGACTTACCTGTCAAAAAAATGAAAAAAATCAGAGCAGTAAAAGAACAAGCACAACATGAACATTACAAATCAGCAATCACTGACCACTGCAAAAGGGAAAACCACATCATGGACCGGGAGAAGGGCAGGGTCATCCGCACAGAAGAGAACAAACAACAGCGCTGGATCAGAGAGGCCATTGATATCTGCAAGCGAGGCATAAAAACCATGAACAGAGACAAGGGAGCCTTCATCCTCTCTACCACCTGGACCAGCATCTTGGCGGAGTGAACGGACAGCGGGGGGCGTGACTTGCCTTCATTCTTGTGACAGGTAAGTCACGCCCTCATGGAACATCAGCTGATAAAGACGGGTCACAAGACAGCATCATGTGACACTCTGAAGAAGGCGAAAGACTTTCGTATTGTGACATGCTCAAGGCCTAAACACTCATCCGAGCAAATATAAGGTAGATTTTGTTCACCTGCCCGGAGAAAAACATCAACGAAAATAATTTGTATTTGTTTTAACCAGTTGGTGGCGCTACCACTGCGATCAAAAATAAGTTGGCAGCCGTCTTCAGGGCCTGAATATCCTCAAATGTGAAAAATTTCGAGAAGATGGATCATCTGAATCATTTTGCAGGAACTTTTGTTGCCACGGAGAATAATCAGACTCTGCGGCACCGTAATAGCCACGCCCTTCGAAGGAAAGTCACAAAAATAGGGATAGAGTAAGATCAATGTCTTGAGTCTTTTCTAGCCAATTTTCAATCAGATTCGTTAAAAGGGCACCGTGCAGTACGTCAAAATGTAAAAAATGATATTGATTGGCGCAAGGTGTATAACTGAATATAAACATATAGATGTCTTCAGGTACAGACTTTTTATGTACATGTGAAGTTTTGGATTTTTAGCAGCATGTGCAGGAGAGTTATGAAGCATTTTGTCCATTGCGGCGAAGGAAATCTTAAGTGAAAACTTTGAAGCCCCGCCCCCGTCATATAGTATTTCGGAAACAAAAAATTTTAGCCCCAGTGTTTGTCCCAGGTCTTCAGATGCTACAGACAGAATTTTAAGGCAATCAGATGAAGCCTTTAGGATCAGGGTGCAAAAGAATGACCCCTGTAAACATGCAAAAAAGGGCAAAAGTCGGACTTTCAAAAATTCATAACTCACTTCCTGTTCATATTAGACGTTAAAATATCAAATTTTTCGCCATGCCCGATGAGACTGCCAAGTTTGGTGAGTTTTTGTGCATGTTTCGGGGGTCAAAAATGCGATCGAACAATCGGAAAAATAATAATAATAATAATTTCTACAAAAACAATAGGGACTTCGCAGCGGTCGCTGCTCAGGCCCTAATAATAATAATAATAATATTAATAATAATAAAAGTAATAATATTTTCTACAAAAACAATAGGGACCTCGCAGCCGTCGCAGCTCGGGCCCTAATAACAATTTCTAGAAAAACAATAGGGACCTCGCAGCGGTCACTGCTCGGGCCCTAATAATAATAATAATAAAAATAATAATAATTTCCACAAAAACAATGGGGACCTCGTAGCGGTCGCTGCTCAGGCCCTAATAATAATTTCTACAAAAACAATAGGGACCTCGCCGCCGTCGCTGCTCGGGCCCCAATAATAATTTCTACACAAAGTCCATTGTGGTGACCCGCCCCCTTTTAAGTAAATTCAAAATGGCCGACTTCCTGTAAAACCTAGCTCATTGCTCCAAGAGACTTTTTTGTAGGTCTTGGTCTTATACATACAGTGAACCCTCGCTACTTCGCGGTTCACCTTTCGCGGGTTCAGTGCTTCGCGGGTCTAAAAAATATTCGGGGGCATTGTAGTTTCGCCGAGCGGCACGACGGGGCGCTGGAGCGGTTAGACGGCCGGCGTGCGCCGAAGAAGAGCGTGGGCGAAGAGGAGAGTGGACGAAGAAGAGCACGTTCTCCCGGACACGATCGGTGGCGACGTTTCGCGCGGTTCGGACCGTACCAGAGCTCCGGCCGGCGTGCGTGGCAGTTAAGCCGTAGAAGAGCACCTTCCCCGGGCACGGGCGGTGCCAAGCGGCCCCTAAGTTTAACCGAATGGAAGCTCCGGAGGAGGAGGGCATGCTCGCGTCACAGTAAGCCGAAGAGGAGCACCTTCCCCGGGCACGGGCGGTTCCAAGCGGCCCCTAAGTTTAACCGAATGGAAGCTCCGGAGGAGGAGGGCATGCTCGCGTCACAGTAAGCCGAAGAGGAGCACCTTCCCCGGGCACGGGCGGTTCCAAGCGGCCCCTAAGTTTAACTGAATGGAAGCTCCGGAGGAGGAGGGCATGCTCGCGTCACAGTAAGCCGAAGAGGAGCACCTTCCCCGGGCATGGGCGGTGCCAAGCGGCCCCTAAGTTTAACCGAATGGAAGTTCCGGGGGAGGAGGGCGGGCGTGTGTCACAGTTAAGCCGAATTGGAGCACCTCTTCCGCCCGGGCACGAGCGGAGCGCGAGGCTGTCAGTTATGAATGAATAAATGAATAAATAAATAAAGAATGCCACCTTTCATTTCACAGGGCACACCGGACGGCGTACCAGCAGGTAAAAGTCGGAGTAATTAAATAAATACAAAAAGAATGGCTGGGGAATAAAAAAATAATACGTTTTAATAATAATTTGGTTTTTTTGTTATAAAATGAATTTCACTCTCTCTCTCCCCGTATATATATATATATATATATATATATATATATATATATATATATATATATTTATTATATATATTGTATATATTATATTATTATATATACAAAATAATAACATTAAGATGTCTTCAGGTCGGGACGTTTTATTTACAGGTGAAGGTTTGGATTTTTAGGAGCATGTGCAGGGGAGTTATTAAGCATTCATTTATTTGTATTAGGTTCATTTTGTCTTCTTATTATTGATATTTGACTGATTCATTAAAAGCAGACAATTATGTTTTAGGTTAATTTTTTACCTGACATGTTTCGGCGAGTCTTTCGTCTTCTTCAGAGTGTCGCATGATGGTGTCTTGAGCTGATGTTCCATGAGGGTGTGACTTACCTGTCAAAAAAATGAAAAAAATCAGAGCAGTAAAAGAACAAGCACAACATGAACATTACAAATCAGCAATCACTGACCACTGCAAAAGGGAAAACCACATCATGGACCGGGAGAAGGGCAGGGTCATCCGCACAGAAGAGAACAAACAACAGCGCTGGATCAGAGAGGCCATTGAGATCTGCAAGCGAGGCATAAAAACCATGAACAGAGACAAGGGAGCCTTCATCCTCTCTACCACCTGGACCAGCATCTTGGCGGAGTGAACGGACAGCGGGGGGCGTGACTTGCCTTCATTCTTGTGACAGGTAAGTCACGCCCTCATGGAACATCAGCTGATAAAGACGGGTCACAAGACAGCATCATGTGACACTCTGAAGAAGGCGAAAGACTTTCGTATTGTGACATACTCAAGGCCTAAACACTCATCCGAGCAAATATAAGGTAGATTTTGTTCACCTGCCCGGAGAAAAACATCAACGAAAATAATTTGTATTTGTTTTAACCAGTTGGTGGCGCTACCACTGCGATCAAAAATAAGTTGGCAGCCGTCTTCAGGGCCTGAATATCCTCAAATGTGAAAAATTTCGAGAAGATGGATCATCTGAATCATTTTGCAGGAACTTTTGTTGCCACGGAGAATAATCAGACTCTGCGGCACCGTAATAGCCACGCCCTTCGAAGGAAAGTCACAAAAATAGGGATAGAGTAAGATCAATGTCTTGAGTCTTTTCTAGCCAATTTTCAATCAGATTCGTTAAAAGGGCACCGTGCAGTACGTCAAAATGTAAAAAATGATATTGATTGGCGCAAGGTGTATAACTGAATATAAACATATAGATGTCTTCAGGTACAGACTTTTTATGTACATGTGAAGTTTTGGATTTTTAGCAGCATGTGCAGGAGAGTTATGAAGCATTTTGTCCATTGCGGCGAAGGAAATCTTAAGTGAAAACTTTGAAGCCCCGCCCCCGTCATATAGTATTTCGGAAACAAAAAATTTTAGCCCCAGTGTTTGTCCCAGGTCTTCAGATGCTACAGACAGAATTTTAAGGCAATCAGATGAAGCCTTTAGGATCAGGGTGCAAAAGAATGACCCCTGTAAACATGCAAAAAAGGGCAAAAGTCGGACTTTCAAAAATTCATAACTCACTTCCTGTTCATATTAGACGTTAAAATATCACATTTTTCGCCATGCCCGATGAGACTGCCAAGTTTGGTGAGTTTTTGTGCATGTTTCGGGGTCAAAAATGCGATCGAACAATCGGAAAAATAATAATAATAATAATTTCTACAAAAACAATAGGGACTTCGCAGCGGTCGCTGCTCAGGCCCTCATAATAATAATAATAATATTAATAATAATAAAAGTAATAATATTTTCTACAAAAACAATAGGGACCTCGCAGCCGTCGCAGCTCGGGCCCTAATAACAATTTCTAGAAAAACAATAGGGACCTCGCAGCGGTCACTGCTCGGGCCCTAATAATAATAATAATAAAAATAATAATAATTTCCACAAAAACAATGGGGACCTCGTAGCGGTCGCTGCTCAGGCCCTAATAATAATTTCTACAAAAACAATAGGGACCTCGCCGCCGTCGCTGCTCGGGCCCCAATGATAATTTCTACACAAAGTCCATTGTGGTGACCCGCCCCCTTTTAAGTAAATTCAAAATGGCCGACTTCCTGTAAAACCTAGCTCATTGCTCCAAGAGACTTTTTTGTAGGTCTTGGTCTTATACATACAGTGAACCCTCGCTACTTCGCGGTTCACCTTTCGCGGGTTCAGTGCTTCGCGGGTCTAAAAAATATTCGGGGGCATTGTAGTTTCGCCGAGCGGCACGACGGGGCGCTGGAGCGGTTAGACGGCCGGCGTGCGCCGAAGAAGAGCGTGGGCGAAGAGGAGAGTGGACGAAGAAGAGCACGTTCCCCCGGACACGATCGGTGGCGACGTTTCGCGCGGTTCGGACCGTACCAGAGCTCCGGCCAGCGTGCGTGGCAGTTAAGCCGTAGAGGAGCACCTTCCCCGGGCACGGGCGGTGCCAAGCGGCCCCTAAGTTTAACCGAATGGAAGCTCCGGAGGAGGAGGGCATGCTCGCGTCACAGTAAGCCGAAGAGGAGCACCTTCCCCGGGCACGGGCGGTTCCAAGCGGCCCCTAAGTTTAACCGAATGGAAGCTCCGGAGGAGGAGGGCATGCTCGCGTCACAGTAAGCCGAAGAGGAGCACCTTCCCCGGGCACGGGCGGTGCCAAGCGGCCCCTAAGTTTAACCGAATGGAAGCTCCGGGGGAGGAGGACGGGCGTGTGTCACAGTTAAGCCAAATTGGAGCACCTCTTCTGCCCGGGCACGAGCGGAGCGCGAGGCTGTCAGTTATGAATGAATAAATGAATAAATAAATAAAGAATGCTACCTTTCATTTCACAGGGCACACCGGACGGCGTACCAGCAGGTAAAAGTCGGAGTAATTAAATAAATACTAAAAGAATGGCTGGGGAATAAAAAAATAATACGTTTTAATAATAATTTGGTTTTTTTGTTATAACATGAATTTCACTCTCTCTCTCCCCGTATATATATATATATATATATATATATATATATATTTATATATTTATTATATATATTGTATATTTTTTTTAAGCATTTTTGAAGGTGCGCCGCTACTTCGCGGATTTTCAGTTTTCGCGGGTGGTCTCGGTCCCCATTAACCGCGATAACCGAGGGTTCACTGTACTCCATAAAATTTACAAAAAGCGAGGTGAAACACTCAACCAGAGCTGCTTTTTTTTAACATTTCTCGAGGGCCATGGCGAGCCATTTCAAAAAAGCTGCACAACTAACTTATAAAATATTGATAAATTTGCTCGGCCTGATGTGTGTGTAAAGTTTTACGAGTTGTCGTTCATATTTAGAACCTCATAATCAGCTTTGTTTTATTGCCGAACAGTGCAATGCCACTCCCACAACTTTTCACGAAAAATCACGAATTTCGTATTGTGACATCCTCATGGCCGAAACAGTAATCCGAGCATATATGAGGGCGACCTTGTTGAGTTGCACGGAGAAAAACATCCAAGAAAATAACTTGTATTAGCTTTTACCAGTTGGTGGCGCTACTACTACGATGTAAAATAAGTTGGTAGATGTCTTCAGGGCTGAAGTATCCTCAAATGTGTACAACTTCGAGAAGATAGGATCATCTGAGTCATGTTGCCGGAGCTTTTGTTGCCACAGAGTACAATTTGACTTTTCAGCACCTTAATAGCCACGCCTTTTGCCAAAACGTCACAAAATTCGGCAGAGAGTAAGATCATTGTCTTGAGTCTTTTCTGACTAATTTTCAGTCGGATTCGTCAAAAGGGCACCGTGCAGTACGTGAAAATTAAAATAAAAACAAATTTTTGATTCCACTTGGCGGCACTGTGTGTATAACAAAATAATAACATTAAGATGTCTTCAGGTCGGGACGTTTTATTTACAGGTGAAGGTTTGGATTTTTAGGAGCATGTGCAGGGGAGTTATTAAGCATTCATTTATTTGTATTAGGTTCATTTTGTCTTCTTATTATTGATATTTGACTGATTCATTAAAAGCAGACAATTATGTTTTAGGTTAATTTTTTACCTGACATGTTTCGGCGAGTCTTTCGCCTTCTTCAGAGTGTCGCATGATGGTGTCTTGAGCTGATGTTCCATGAGGGTGTGACTTACCTGTCAAAAAAATGAAAAAATCAGAGCAGTAAAAGAACAAGCACAACATGAACATTACAAATCAGCAATCACTGACCACTGCAAAAGGGAAAACCACATCATGGACCGGGAGAAGGGCAGGGTCATCCGCACAGAAGAGAACAAACAACAGCGCTGGATCAGAGAGGCCATTGAGATCTGCAAGCGAGGCATAAAAACCATGAACAGAGACAAGGGAGCCTTCATCCTCTCTACCACCTGGACCAGCATCTTGGCGGAGTGAACGGACAGCGGGGGGCGTGACTTGCCTTCATTCTCGTGACAGGTAAGTCACGCCCTCATGGAACATCAGCTGATAAAGACGGGTCACAAGACACCATCATGTGACACTCTGAAGAAGGCGAAAGACTTTCGTATTGTGACATCCTCAAGGTCTAAACACTCATCCGAGCAAATATAAGGTAGATTTTGTTAACCTGCCCGGAGAAAAACATCAACGAAAATAATTTGTATTTGTTTTAACCAGTTGGTGGCGCTACCACTGCGATCAAAATTAAGTTGGCAGCCGTCTTCAGGGCCTGAATATCCTCAAATGTGAAAGATTTCCAGAAGATGGATCATCTGAATCATTTTGCAGGAACTTTTGTTGCCACGGAGAATAATCAGACTCTGCGGCACCGTAATAGCCACGCCCTTTGAAGGAAAGTCATAAAAATAGGGATAGAGTAAGATCAATGTCTTGAGTCTTTTCTAGCCAATTTTCAATCGGATTCGTTAAAAGGGCACCGTGCAGTACGTCAAAATGTAAAGATTTATATTGATTGGCGCAAGGTGTATAACTGAATATAAACATATAGATGTCTTCAGGTACCGACTCTTTATGTACATGTGAAGTTTTGGATTTTTAGCAGCACGTGCAGGAGAGTTATTAAGCATTTTGTCCATTGCGGCGAAGGAAATCTTAAGTGAAAACTTTGAAGCCCCGCCCCCGTCATATAGTATTTCGGAAACAAAAAATTTTAGCCCCAGTGTTTGTCCCAGGTCTTAAGATGCTCCAGACAGAACTTTAAGGCAATCAGATGAAGCCTTTAGGATCAGGGTGCAAAAGAATGACCCCTGTAAACATGCAAAAAAGGGCAAAAGTCGGACTTTCAAAAATTCATAACTCACTTCCTGTTCATATTAGACGTTAAAAAATATCAAATTTTTCGCCATGCCCGATGAGAATGCCAAGTTTGGTGAGTTTTTGTGCATGTTTCGGGGGTCAAAAATGCGATCGAACAATCGGAAAAATAATAATAATAATAATTCCTACAAAAACAATAGGGACTTCGCAGCGGTCGCTGCTCAGGCCCTAATAATAATAATAATAATAATAATAATAAAAGTAATAATATTTTCTACAAAAACAATAGGGACCTCGCCGCGGTCGCTGCTCGGGCCCCAATAATAATTTCTACACAAAGTCCATTGTGGTGACCCGCCCCCTTTTAAGTAAATTCAAAATGGCCGACTTCCTGTAAAACCTAGCTCATTGCTCCAAGAGACTTTTTTGTAGGTCTTGGTCTTATACATACAGTGAACCCTCGCTACTTCGCGGTTCACCTTTCGCGGGTTCAGTGCTTCGCGGGTCTAAAAAATATTCGGGGGCATTGTAGTTTCGCCGAGCGGCACGACGGGGCGCTGGAGCGGTTAGACGGCCGGCGTGCGCCGAAGAAGAGCGTGGGCGAAGAGGAGAGTGGACGAAGAAGAGCACGTTCCCCCGGACACGATCGGTGGCGACGTTTCGCGCGGCTCGGACCGTACCAGAGCTCCGGCCGGCGTGCGTGGCAGTTAAGCCATAGAGGAGCACCTTCCCCGGGCACGGGCGGTGCCAAGCGGCCCCTAAGTTTAACCGAATGGAAGCTCCGGAGGAGGAGGGCATGTTCGCGTCACAGTAAGCCGAAGAGGAGCACCTTCCCCGGGCACGGGCGGTTCCAAGCGGCCCCTGAGTTTAACCGAATGGAAGCTCCGGAGGAGGCGGGCATGCTCGCGTCACAGTAAGCCGAAGAGGAGCACCTTCCCCGGGCACGGGCGGTTCCAAGCGGCCCCTAAGTTTAACCGAATGGAAGCTCCGGAGGAGGAGGGCATGCTCGCGTCACAGTAAGCCGAAGAGTAGCACCTTCCCCGGGCACGGCGGTGCCAAGCGGCCCCTAAGTTTAACCGAATGGAAGCTCCGGGGGAGGAGGGCGGGCGTGTGTCACAGTTAAGCCGAATTGGAGCACCTCTTCTGCCCGGGCACGAGCGGAGCGCGAGGCTGTCAGTTATGAATGAATAAATGAATAAATAAATAAAGAATGCCACCTTTCATTTCACAGGGCACACCGGACGGCGTACCAGCAGGTAAAAGTCGGAGTAATTAAATAAATACAAAAAGAATGGCTGGGGAATAAAAAAATAATACGTTTTAATAATAATTTGGTTTTTTTGTTATAAAATGAATTTCACTCTCTCTCTCCCCGTATATATATATATATATATATATATTTATTATATACATTGTATATTTTTTTTAAGCATTTTTGAAGGTGCGCCGCTACTTCGCGGATTTTCAGTTTTCGCGGGTGGTCTCGGTCCCCATTAACCGCGATAACCGAGGGTTCACTGTACTCCATAAAATTTACAAAAAGCGAGGTGAAACACTCAATCAGGGCTGCTTTTTTTTTAACATTTCTCGAGGGCCATGGCGAGCCATTTAAAAAAAGCTGCACAACTAACGTATAAAATATTGATAAATTTGCTCGGCCTGATGTGTGTGTTAAGTTTCACGAGTTGTCGTTCATATTTAGAACCTCATAATCAGCGTTGTTTTATTGCCGAACAGTGCAATGCCACTCCCAAAACTTTTCACGAAAAAGGACAAATTTCGTATTGTGACATCCTCATGGCCGAAACAGTCATCCGAGCATATATGAGGGCAACCTTGTTGAGTTGCACGGAGAAAAACATCCAAGAAAATAACTTGTATTAGCTTTTACCAGTTGGTGGCGCTACTACTACGATGAAAAATAAGTCGGTAGATGTCTTCAGGGCTGAAGTATCCTCAAATGTGTACAACTTCGAGAAGATAGGATCATCTGAGTCATGTTGCCGGAGCTTTTGTTGCCACAGAGTACAATCGGACTTTTCAGCACCGTAATAGCCACGCCTTTTGCCAAAACGTCACAAAATTCGGCAGAGAGTAAGATCATTGTCTTGAGTCTTTTCTGACTAATTTTCAGTCGGATTCGTCAAAAGGGCACCGTGCAGTACGTGAAAATTAAAATAAAAACAAATTTTTGATTCCACTTGGCGGCACTGTGTGTATAACAAAATAATAACATTAAGATGTCTTCAGGTCGGGACGTTTTATTTACAGGTGAAGGTTTGGATTTTTAGGAGCATGTGCAGGGGAGTTATTAAGCATTCATTTATTTGTATTAGGTTCATTTTGTCTTCTTATTATTGATATTTGACTGATTCATTAAAAGCAGACAATTATGTTTTAGGTTAATTTTTTCACTGACATGTTTCGGCGAGTCTTTCGCCTTCTTCAGAGTGTCGCATGATGGTGTCTTGAGCTGATGTTCCATGAGGGTGTGACTTACCTGTCAAAAAAATGAAAAAAATCAGAGCAGTAAAAGAACAAGCACAACATGAACATTACAAATCAGCAATCACTGACCACTGCAAAAGGGAAAACCACATCATGGACCGGGAGAAGGGCAGGGTCATCCGCACAGAAGAGAACAAACAACAGCGCTGGATCAGAGAGGCCATTGAGATCTGCAAGCGAGGCATAAAAACCATGAACAGAGACAAGGGAGCCTTCATCCTCTCTACCACCTGGACCAGCATCTTGGCGGAGTGAACGGACAGCGGGGGGCGTGACTTGCCTTCATTCTTGTGACAGGTAAGTCACGCCCTCATGGAACATCATCTGATAAAGACGGGTCACAAGGCACCATCATGTGACACTCTGAAGAAGGCGAAAGACTTTCGTATTGTGACATGCTCAAGGCCTAAACACTCATCCGAGCAAATATAAGGTAGATTTTGTTAACCTGCCCGGAGAAAAACATCAACGAAAATAATTTGTATTTGTTTTAACCAGTTGGTGGCGCTACCACTGCGATCAAAAATAAGTTGGCAGCCGTCTTCAGGGCCTGAATATCCTCAAATGTGAAAAATTTCGAGAAGATGGATCATCTGAATCATTTTGCAGGAACTTTTGTTGCCACGGAGAATAATCAGACTCTGCGGCACCGTAATAGCCACGCCCTTCGAAGGAAAGTCACAAAAATAGGGATAGCGTAAGATCAATGTCTTGAGTCTTTTCTAGCCAATTTTCAATCAGATTCGTTAAAAGGGCACCGTGCAGTACGTCAAAATGTAAAAAATGATATTGATTGGCGCAAGGTGTATAACTGAATATAAACATATAGATGTCTTCAGGTACAGACTCTTTATGTACATGTGAAGTTTTGGATTTTTAGCAGCATGTGCAGGAGAGTTATTAAGCATTTTGTCCATTGCGGCGAAGGAAATCTTAAGTGAAAACTTTGAAGCCCCGCCCCGTCATATAGTATTTCGGAAACAAAAAATTTTAGCCCCAGTGTTTGTCCCAGGTCTTCAGATGCTACAGACAGAATTTTAAGGCAATCAGATGAAGCCTTTAGGATCAGGGTGCAAAAGAATGACCCCTGTAAACATGCAAAAAAGGGCAAAAGTCGGACTTTCAAAAATTCATAACTCACTTCCTGTTCATATTAGACGTTAAAATATCAAATTTTTCGCCATGCCCGATGAGACTGCCAAGTTTGGTGAGTTTTTGTGCATGTTTCGGGGGTCAAAAATGCGATCGAACAATCGGAAAAATAATAATAATAATAATTTCTACAAAAACAATAGGGACTTCGCAGCGGTCGCTGCTCAGGCCCTAATAATAATAATAATAATAATAATAAAAGTAATAATATTTTCTACAAAAACAATAGGGACCTCGCCGCGGTCGCTGCTCGGGCCCCAATAATAATTTCTACACAAAGTCCATTGTGGTGACCCGCCCCCTTTTAAGTAAATTCAAAATGGCCGACTTCCTGTAAAACCTAGCTCATTGCTCCAAGAGACTTTTTTGTAGGTCTTGGTCTTATACATACAGTGAACCCTCGCTACTTCGCGGTTCACCTTTCGCGGGTTCAGTGCTTCGCGGGTATAAAAAATATTCGGGGGCATTGTAGTTTCGCCGAGCGGCACGACGGGGCGCTGGAGCGGTTAGACGGCCGGCGTGCGCCGAAGAAGAGCGTGGGCGAAGAGGAGAGTGGACGAAGAAGAGCACGTTCCCCCGGACACGATCGGTGGCGACGTTTCGCGCGGTTCGGACCGTACCAGAGCTCCGGCCGGCGTGCGTGGCAGTTAAGCCATAGAGGAGCACCTTCCCCGGGCACGGGCGGTGCCAAGCGGCCCCTAAGTTTAACCGAATGGAAGCTCCGGAGGAGGAGGGCATGTTCGCGTCACAGTAAGCCGAAGAGGAGCACCTTCCCCGGGCACGGGCGGTTCCAAGCGGCCCCTGAGTTTAACCGAATGGAAGCTCCGGAGGAGGAGGGCATGCTCGCGTCACAGTAAGCCGAAGAGTAGCACCTTCCCCGGGCACGGCGGTGCCAAGCGGCCCCTAAGTTTAACCGAATGGAAGCTCCGGGGGAGGAGGGCGGGCGTGTGTCACAGTTAAGCCGAATTGGAGCACCTCTTCTGCCCGGGCACGAGCGGAGCGCGAGGCTGTCAGTTATGAATGAATAAATGAATAAATAAATAAAGAATGCCACCTTTTATTTCACAGGGCACACCGGACGGCGTACCAGCAGGTAAAAGTCGGAGTAATTAAATAAATACAAAAAGAATGGCTGGGGAATAAAAAAATAATACGTTTTAATAATAATTTGGTTTTTTTGTTATAAAATGAATTTCACTCTCTCTCTCCCCGTATATATATATATATATATATATATTTATTATATACATTGTATATTTTTTTTAAGCATTTTTGAAGGTGCGCCGCTACTTCGCGGATTTTCAGTTTTCGCGGGTGGTCTCGGTCCCCATTAACCGCGATAACCGAGGGTTCACTGTACTCCATAAAATTTACAAAAAGCGAGGTGAAACACTCAATCAGGGCTGCTTTTTTTTTAACATTTCTCGAGGGCCATGGCGAGCCATTTAAAAAAAGCTGCACAACTAACGTATAAAATATTGATAAATTTGCTCGGCCTGATGTGTGTGTTAAGTTTCACGAGTTGTCGTTCATATTTAGAACCTCATAATCAGCGTTGTTTTATTGCCGAACAGTGCAATGCCACTCCCAAAACTTTTCACGAAAAAGGACAAATTTCGTATTGTGACATCCTCATGGCCGAAACAGTCATCCGAGCATATATGAGGGCAACCTTGTTGAGTTGCACGGAGAAAAACATCCAAGAAAATAACTTGTATTAGCTTTTACCAGTTGGTGGCGCTACTACTACGATGAAAAATAAGTCGGTAGATGTCTTCAGGGCTGAAGTATCCTCAAATGTGTACAACTTCGAGAAGATAGGATCATCTGAGTCATGTTGCCGGAGCTTTTGTTGCCACAGAGTACAATCGGACTTTTCAGCACCGTAATAGCCACGCCTTTTGCCAAAACGTCACAAAATTCGGCAGAGAGTAAGATCATTGTCTTGAGTCTTTTCTGACTAATTTTCAGTCGGATTCGTCAAAAGGGCACCGTGCAGTACGTGAAAATTAAAATAAAAACAAATTTTTGATTCCACTTGGCGGCACTGTGTGTATAACAAAATAATAACATTAAGATGTCTTCAGGTCGGGACGTTTTATTTACAGGTGAAGGTTTGGATTTTTAGGAGCATGTGCAGGGGAGTTATTAAGCATTCATTTATTTGTATTAGGTTCATTTTGTCTTCTTATTATTGATATTTGACTGATTCATTAAAAGCAGACAATTATGTTTTAGGTTCATTTTTTCACTGACATGTTTCGGCGAGTCTTTCGCCTTCTTCAGAGTGTCGCATGATGGTGTCTTGAGCTGATGTTCCATGAGGGTGTGACTTACCTGTCAAAAAAATGAAAAAAATCAGAGCAGTAAAAGAACAAGCACAACATGAACATTACAAATCAGCAATCACTGACCACTGCAAAAGGGAAAACCACATCATGGACCGGGAGAAGGGCAGGGTCATCCGCACAGAAGAGAACAAACAACAGCGCTGGATCAGAGAGGCCATTGAGATCTGCAAGCGAGGCATAAAAACCATGAACAGAGACAAGGGAGCCTTCATCCTCTCTACCACCTGGACCAGCATCTTGGCGGAGTGAACGGACAGCGGGGGGCGTGACTTGCCTTCATTCTTGTGACAGGTAAGTCACGCCCTCATGGAACATCATCTGATAAAGACGGGTCACAAGGCACCATCATGTGACACTCTGAAGAAGGCGAAAGACTTTCGTATTGTGACATGCTCAAGGCCTAAACACTCATCCGAGCAAATATAAGGTAGATTTTGTTAACCTGCCCGGAGAAAAACATCAACGAAAATAATTTGTATTTGTTTTAACCAGTTGGTGGCGCTACCACTGCGATCAAAAATAAGTTGGCAGCCGTCTTCAGGGCCTGAATATCCTCAAATGTGAAAAATTTCGAGAAGATGGATCATCTGAATCATTTTGCAGGAACTTTTGTTGCCACGGAGAATAATCAGACTCTGCGGCACCGTAATAGCCACGCCCTTCGAAGGAAAGTCACAAAAATAGGGATAGAGTAAGATCAATGTCTTGAGTCTTTTCTAGCCAATTTTCAATCAGATTCGTTAAAAGGGCACCGTGCAGTACGTCAAAATGTAAAAAATGATATTGATTGGCGCAAGGTGTATAACTGAATATAAACATATAGATGTCTTCAGGTACAGACTCTTTATGTACATGTGAAGTTTTGGATTTTTAGCAGCATGTGCAGGAGAGTTATTAAGCATTTTGTCCATTGCGGCGAAGGAAATCTTAAGTGAAAACTTTGAAGCCCCGCCCCGTCATATAGTATTTCGGAAACAAAAAATTTTAGCCCCAGTGTTTGTCCCAGGTCTTCAGATGCTACAGACAGAATTTTAAGGCAATCAGATGAAGCCTTTAGGATCAGGGTGCAAAAGAATGACCCCTGTAAACATGCAAAAAAGGGCAAAAGTCGGACTTTCAAAAATTCATAACTCACTTCCTGTTCATATTAGACGTTAAAATATCAAATTTTTCGCCATGCCCGATGAGACTGCCAAGTTTGGTGAGTTTTTGTGCATGTTTCGGGGGTCAAAAATGCGATCGAACAATCGGAAAAATAATAATAATAATAATTTCTACAAAAACAATAGGGACTTCGCAGCGGTCGCTGCTCAGGCCCTAATAATAATAATAATAATAATAATAAAAGTAATAATATTTTCTACAAAAACAATAGAGACCTCGCCGCGGTCGCTGCTCGGGCCCCAATAATAATTTCTACACAAAGTCCATTGTGGTGACCCGCCCCCTTTTAAGTAAATTCAAAATGGCCGACTTCCTGTAAAACCTAGCTCATTGCTCCAAGAGACTTTTTTGTAGGTCTTGGTCTTATACATACAGTGAACCCTCGCTACTTCGCGGTTCACCTTTCGCGGGTTCAGTGCTTCGCGGGTATAAAAAATATTCGGGGGCATTGTAGTTTCGCCGAGCGGCACGACGGGGCGCTGGAGCGGTTAGACGGCCGGCGTGCGCCGAAGAAGAGCGTGGGCGAAGAGGAGAGTGGACGAAGAAGAGCACGTTCCCCCGGACACGATCGGTGGCGACGTTTCGCGCGGTTCGGACCGTACCAGAGCTCCGGCCGGCGTGCGTGGCAGTTAAGCCGTAGAGGAGCACCTTCCCCGGGCACGGGCGGTGCCAAGCGGCCCCTAAGTTTAACCGAATGGAAGCTCCGGAGGAGGAGGGCATGCTCGCGTCACAGTAAGCCGAAGAGGAGCACCTTCCCCGGGCACGGGCGGTTCCAAGCGGCCCCTAAGTTTAACCGAATGGAAGCTCCGCAGGAGGAGGGCATGCTCGCGTCACAGTAAGCCGAAGAGGAGCACCTTCCCCGGGCACGGGCGGTGCCAAGCGGCCCCTAAGTTTAACCGAATGGAAGCTCCGGGGGAGGAGGGCGGGCGTGTGTCACAGTTAAGCCAAAATGGAGCACCTCTTCTGCCCGGGCACGAGCGGAGCGCGAGGCTGTCAGTTATGAATGAATAAATGAATAAATAAATAAAGAATGCCACCTTTCATTTCACAGGGCACACCGGACGGCGTACCAGCAGGTAAAAGTCGGAGTAATTAAATAAATACAAAAAGAATGGCTGGGGAATAAAAAAATAATACGTTTTAATAATAATTTGGTTTTTTTGTTATAACATGAATTTCACTCTCTCTCTCTCTCTCCCCCCGTATATATATATATATATATATATATATATATATATATATATATATATATATATATTATATATTTATTATATATATTGTATTTTTTTTTTTTGCATTTTTGAAGGTGCGCCGCTACTTCGCGGATTTTCAGTTTTCGCGGGTGGTCTCGGTCCCCATTAACCGCGATAACCGAGGGTTCACTGTACTCCATAAAATTTACAAAAAGCGAGGTGAAACACTCAACCAGAGCTGCTTTTTTTTAACATTTCTCGAGGGCCATGGCGAGCCATTTCAAAAAAGCTGCACAACTAACGTATAAAATATTGATAAATTTGCTCGGCCTGATGTGTGTGTAAAGTTTTACGAGTTGTCGTTCATATTTAGAACCTCATAATCAGCTTTGTTTTATTGCCGAACAGTGCAATGCCACTCCACAACTTTTCACGAAAAAACACGAATTTCGTATTGTGACATCCTCATGGCCGAAACAGTCATCCGAGCATATATGAGGGCGACCTTGTTGAGTTGCACGGAGAAAAACATCCAAGAAAATAACTTGTATTAGCTTTTACCAGTTGGTGGCGCTACTACTACGATGTAAAATAAGTTGGTAGATGTCTTCAGGGCTGAAGTATCCTCAAATGTGTACAACTTCGAGAAGATAGGATCATCTGAGTCATGTTGCCGGAGCTTTTGTTGCCACAGAGTACAATCGGACTTTTCAGCACCTTAATAGCCACGCCTTTTGCCAAAACGTCACAAAATTCGGCAGAGAGTAAGATCATTGTCTTGAGTCTTTTCTGACTAATTTTCAGTCGGATTCGTCAAAAGGGCACCGTGCAGTACGTGAAAATTAAAATAAAAACAAATTTTTGATTCCACTTGGCGGCACTGTGTGTATAACAAAATAATAACATTAAGATGTCTTCAGGTCGGGACGTTTTATTTACAGGTGAAGGTTTGGATTTTTAGGAGCATGTGCAGGGGAGTTATTAAGCATTCCTTTATTTGTATTAGGTTCATTTTGTCTTCTTATTATTGATATTTGACTGATTCATTAAAAGCAGACAATTATGTTTTAGGTTAATTTTTTACCTGACATGTTTCGGCGAGTCTTTCGCCTTCTTCAGAGTGTCGCATGATGGTGTCTTGAGCTGATGTTCCATGAGGGTGTGACTTACCTGTCAAAAAAATGAAAAAATCAGAGCAGTAAAAGAACAAGCACAACATGAACATTACAAATCAGCAATCACTGACCACTGCAAAAGGGAAAACCACATCATGGACCGGGAGAAGGGCAGGGTCATCCGCACAGAAGAGAACAAACAACAGCGCTGGATCAGAGAGGCCATTGAGATCTGCAAGCGAGGCATAAAAACCATGAACAGAGACAAGGGAGCCTTCATCCTCTCTACCACCTGGACCAGCATCTTGGCGGAGTGAACGGACAGCGGGGGGCGTGACTTGCCTTCATTCTTGTGACAGGTAAGTCACGCCCTCATGGAACATCAGCTGATAAAGACGGGTCACAAGACACCATCATGTGACACTCTGAAGAAGGCGAAAGACTTTCGTATTGTGACATGCTCAAGGCCTAAACACTCATCCGAGCAAATATAAGGTAGATTTTGTTAACCTGCCCGGAGAAAAACATCAACGAAAATAATTTGTATTTGTTTTAACCAGTTGGTGGCGCTACCACTGCGATCAAAAATAAGTTGGCAGCCGTCTTCAGGGCCTGAATATCCTCAAATGTGAAAGATTTCCAGAAGATGGATCATCTGAATCATTTTGCAGGAACTTTTGTTGCCACGGAGAATAATCAGACTCTGCGGCACCGTAATAGCCACGCCCTTTGAAGGAAAGTCATAAAAATAGGGATAGAGTAAGATCAATGTCTTGAGTCTTTTCTAGCCAATTTTCAGTCGGATTCGTTAAAAGGGCACCGTGCAGTACGTCAAAATGTAAAGATTTATATTGATTGGCGCAAGGTGTATAACTGAATATAAACATATAGATGTCTTCAGGTACCGACTCTTTATGTACATGTGAAGTTTTGGATTTTTAGCATCACGTGCAGGAGAGTTATTAAGCATTTTGTCCATTGCGGCGAAGGAAATCTTAAGTGAAAACTTTGAAGCCCCGCCCCCGTCATATAGTATTTCGGAAACAAAAAATTTTAGCCCCAGTGTTTGTCCCAGGTCTTAAGATGCTCCAGACAGAACTTTAAGGCAATCAGATGAAGCCTTTAGGATCAGGGTGCAAAAGAATGACCCCTGTAAACATGCAAAAAAGGGCAAAAGTCGGACTTTCAAAAATTCATAACTCACTTCCTGTTCATATTAGACGTTAAAAAATATCAAATTTTTCGCCATGCCCGATGAGACTGCCAAGTTTGGTGAGTTTTTGTGCATGTTTCGGGGGTCAAAAATGCGATCGAACAATCGGAAAAATAATAATAATAATAATTTCTACAAAAACAATAGGGACTTCTTAGCGGTCGCTGCTCAGGCCCTAATAATAATAATAATAATAATAATAATAATAAAAGTAATAATATTTTCTACAAAAACAATAGGGACCTCGCCGCGGTCGCTGCTCGGGCCCCAATAATAATTTCTACACAAAGTCCATTGTGGAGACCCGCCCCCTTTTAAGTAAATTCAAAATGGCCGACTTCCTGTAAAACCTAGCTCATTGCTCCAAGAGACTTTTTTGTAGGTCTTGGTCTTATACATACAGTGAACCCTCGCTACTTCGAGGTTCACCTTTCGCGGGTTCAGTGCTTCGCGGGTCTAAAAAATATTCGGGGGCATTGTAGTTTCGCCGAGCGGCACGACGGGGCGCTGGAGCGGTTAGACGGCCGGCGTGCGCCGAAGAAGAGCGTGGGCGAAGAGGAGAGTGGACGAAGAAGAGCACGTTCCCCCGGACACGATCGGTGGCGACGTTTCGCGCGGTTCGGACCGTACCAGAGCTCCGGCCGGCGTGCGTGGCAGTTAAGCCGTAGAGGAGCACCTTCCCCGGGCACGGGCGGTTCCAAGCGGCCCCTGAGTTTAACCGAATGGAAGCTCCGGAGGAGGAGGACATGCTCGCGTCACAGTAAGCCGAAGAGGAGCACCTTCCCCGGGCACGGGCGGTTCCAAGCGGCCCCTAAGTTTAACCGAATGGAAGCTCCGGAGGAGGAGGGCATGCTTGCGTCACAGTAAGCCGAAGAGGAGCACCTTCCCCGGGCACGGGCGGTGCCAAGCGGCCCCTAAGTTTAACCGAATGGAAGCTCCGGGGGAGGAGGGCGGGCGTGTGTCACAGTTAAGCCGAATTGGAGCACCTCTTCTGCCGGGCACGAGCGGAGCGCGAGGCTGTCAGTTATGAATGAATAAATGAATAAATAAATAAAGAATGCCACCTTTCATTTCACAGGGCACACCGGACGGCGTACCAGCAGGTAAAAGTCGGAGTAATTAAATAAATACAAAAAGAATGGTTGGGGAATAAAAAAATAATAAGTTTTAATAATAATTTGTTTTTTTTGTTATAACATGAATTTCACTCTCTCTCTCTCTCTCTCCCCCCGTATATATATATATATATATATATATATTTATTATATATATTGTATATTTTTTTTAAGCATTTTTGAAGGTGCGCCGCTACTTCGCGGATTTTCAGTTTTCGCGGGTGGTCTCGGTCCCCATTAACCGCGATAACCGAGGGTTCACTGTACTCCATAAAATTTACAAAAAGCGAGGTGAAACACTCAACCAGGGCTGCTTTTTTTAACATTTCTCGAGGGCCATGGTGAGCCATTTCAAAAAAGCTGCACAACTAACGTATAAAATATTGATAAATTTGCTCGGCCTGATGTGTGTGTAAAGTTTCACGAGTTGTTGTTCATATTTAGAACCTCATAATCAGCGTTGTTTTATTGCCGAACAGTGCAATGGCACTCCCACAACTTTTCATGAAAAAGGACAAATTTCGTATTATGACATCCTCATGGCCCGAAACAGTCATCCGAGCATATATGAGGGCGACCTTGTTGAGTTGCACGGAGAAAAACATCCAAGAAAATAACTTGTATTAGCTATAAGCAGTTGGTGGCGCTACTACTACGATGAAAAATAAGTTGGTAGATGTCTTCAGGGCTTAAGTATCCTCAAATGTGTGCAACTTCGAGAAGATAGGATCATCTGAGTCATGTTGCTGGAGCTTTTGTTGCCACAGAGTACAATCGGACTTTTCAGCACCGTAATAGCCATGCCTTTTGCCAAAACGTCACAAAATTCGGCAGAGAGTAAGATAATTGTCTAGAGTCTTTTCTGACTAATTTTCAGTCGGATTCGTCAAAAGGGCACCGTGCAGTACGTGAAAATTAAAATAAAAAAAAAATTTTGATTCCACTTGGCGGCACTGTGTGTATAACAAAA
Organism: Idiotropiscis lumnitzeri; assembly: GCF_059441095.1. Classification (NCBI taxonomy): domain Eukaryota; kingdom Metazoa; phylum Chordata; class Actinopteri; order Syngnathiformes; family Syngnathidae; genus Idiotropiscis; species Idiotropiscis lumnitzeri. Next base: position 2,880 of record NW_028283740.1, on the reverse strand, counting down.
TAATAACATTAAGATGTCTTCAGGTCAGGACGTTTTATTTACAGGTGAAGGTTTGGATTTTTAGGAGCATGTGCAGGGGAGTTATTAAGCATTCATTTATTTGTATTAGGTTCATTTTGTCTTCTTATTATTGATATTTGACTGATTCATTAAAAGCAGACAATTATGTTTTAGGATAATTTTTTACCTGACATGTTTCGGCGAGTCTTTCGCCTTCTTCAGAGTGTCGCATGATGGTGTCTTGAGCTGATGTTCCATGAGGGTGTGACTTACCTGTCAAAAAAATTAAAAAATCAGAGCAGTAAAAGAACAAGCACAACATGAACATTACAAATCAGCAATCACTGACCACTGCAAAAGGGAAAACCACATCATACCGGGAGAAGGGCAGGGTCATCCGCACAGAAGAGAACAAACAACAGCGCTGGATCAGAGAGGCCATTGAGATCTGCAAGCGAGGCATAAAAACCATGAACAGAGACAAGGGAGCCTTCATCCTCTCTACCACCTGGACCAGCATCTTGGCAGAGTGAACGGACAGCGGGGGGCGTGACTTGCCTTCATTCTTGTGACAGGTAAGTCACGCCCTCATGGAACATCAGCTGATAAAGACGGGTCACAAGACACCATCATGTGACACTCTGAAGAAGGCGAAAGACTTTTGTATTGTGACATGCTCAAGGCCTAAACACTCATCCGAGCAAATATAAGGTAGATTTTGTTAACCTGCCCGGAGAAAAACATCAACGAAAATAATTTGTATTTGTTTTAACCAGTTGGTGGCGCTACCACTGCGATAAAAAATAAGTTGGCAGCCGTCTTCAGGGCCTGAATATCCTCAAATGTGAAAAATTTCGAGAAGATGGATCATCTGAATCATTTTGCAGGAACTTTTGTTGCCACGGAGAATAATCAGACTCTGCGGCACCGTAATAGCCACGCCCTTCGAAGGAAAGTCACAAAAATAGGGATAGAGTAAGATCAATGTCTTGAGTCTTTTCTAGCCAATTTTCAATCAGATCCGTTAAAAGGGCACCGTGCAGTACGTCAAAATGTAAAAAATGATATTGATTGGCGCAAGGTGTATAACTGAATATAAACATATAGATGTCTTCAGGTACAGACTCTTTATGTACATGTGAAGTTTTGGATTTTTAGCAGCATGTGCAGGAGAGTTATTAAGCATTTTGTCCATTGCGGCGAAGGAAATCTTAAGTGAAAACTTTGATGCCCCGCCCCCGTCATATAGTATTTCGGAAACAAAAAATTTTAGCCCCAGTGTTTGTGCCAGGTCTTCAGATGCTACAGACAGAATTTTAAGGCAATCAGATGAAGCCTTTAGGATCAGGGTGCAAAAGAATGACCCCTGTAAACATGCAAAAAAGGGCAAAAGTCGGACTTTCAAAAATTCATAACTCACTTCCTGTTCATATTAGACGTTAAAATGTCAAATTTTTCGCCATGCCCGATGAGACTGCCAAGTTTGGTGAGTTTTTGTGCATGTTTCGGGGGTCAAAAATGCGATCGAACAATCGGAAAAATAATAATAATAATAATTTCTACAAAAACAATAGGGACTTCGCAGCGGTCGCTGCTCAGGCCCTAATAATAATAATAATAATAATAATAAAAGTAATAATATTTTCTACAAAAACAATTGGGACCTCGCCGCGGTCGCTGCTCGGGCCCCAATAATAATTTCTACACAAAGTCCATTGTGGTGACCCGCCCCCTTTTAAGTAAATTCAAAATGGCCGACTTCCTGTAAAACCTAGCTCATTGCTCCAAGAGACTTTTTTGTAGGTCTTGGTCTTATACATACAGTGAACCCTCGCTACTTCGCGGTTCACCTTTCGCGGGTTCAGTGCTTCGCGGGTCTAAAAAATATTCGGGGGCATTGTAGTTTCGCCGAGCGGCACGACGGGGCGCTGGAGCGGTTAGACGGCCGGCGTGCGCCGAAGAAGAGCGTGGGCGAAGAGGAGAGTGGACGAAGAAGAGCACGTTCCCCCGGACACGATCGGTGGCGACGTTTCGCGCGGTTCGGACCGTACCAGAGCTCCGGCCAGCGTGCGTGGCAGTTAAGCCGTAGAGGAGCACCTTCCCCGGGCACGGGCGGTGCAAAGCGGCCCCTAAGTTTAACCGAATGGAAGCTCCGGAGGAGGAGGGCATGCTCGCGTCACAGTAAGCCGAAGAGGAGCACCTTCCCCGGGCACGGGCGGTTCCAAGCGGCCCCTAAGTTTAACCGAATGGAAGCTCCGGAGGAGGAGGGCATGCTCGCGTCACAGTAAGCCGAAGAGGAGCACCTTCCCCGGGCACGGGCGGTGCCAAGCGGCCCCTAAGTTTAACCGAATGGAAGCTCCGGGGGAGGAGGACGGGCGTGTGTCACAGTTAAGCCAAATTGGAGCACCTCTTCTGCCCGGGCACGAGCGGAGCGCGAGGCTGTCAGTTATGAATGAATAAATGAATAAATAAATAAAGAATGCCACCTTTCATTTCACAGGGCACACCGGACGGCGTACCAGCAGGTAAAAGTCGGAGTAATTAAATAAATACAAAAAGAATGGCTGGGGAATAAAAAAATAATACGTTTTAATAATAATTTGGTTTTTTTGTTATAAAATGAATTTCACTCTCTCTCTCCCCGTATATATATATATATATATATATATATATATATATATATATATATTTATTATATATATTGTATATTTTTTTTAAGCATTTTTGAAGGTGCGCCGCTACTTCGCGGATTTTCAGTTTTCGCGGGTGGTCTCGGTCCCCATTAACCGCGATAACCGAGGGTTCACTGTACTCCATAAAATTTACAAAAAGCGAGGTGAAACACTCAATCAGGGCTGCTTTTTTTAACATTTCTCGAGG